>NC_072390.2:82054687-82656250 GCF_028885625.2 Pongo pygmaeus | reverse complement strand
TTTCAGCTTTTATCTTATTTTTAGCTGCTTATTTTTCATATTTTAAAATAACGTTTAATTTTATTTATTTTTTTAATTGACAGATAAAATTGTATATATTTATCGGGTACAACAGGATTTTTTGAAGTGTAGAATAGTTAAATCTATGTAATTACTTCACATAGTTATCATTTTGTGAAAAGAACATTTAACATCCACTCTCAGCAGTTTTCAAGCCTTATTCCACTTCTTCTAATGCACTTATGAAGACATTTTATATATTTTCATAAATTTTATCCAGCACTATTTTCCATAGCAAGGCCAATGCTGATACCTGGTACTTGCACCCATGGAAACAAATGCTATTTTATTTCACATGTATAAAGAATTAATGAGAATAGAATTTACTCTTCTGGAAGAAGACAAATAGAAATTCATATTTATTTTCTTTAAGATGGCTTTGCAGTTTCATAAAATAAAATATTGTGTTAGCTATATAATTAAATGCCTCCCCTCTCTCTCTCCTACACACTACGCACACACACAAACACGCAAACACCCACCTAAACATATGGCATCTATTTCTTGTCTTACTATCTAATTCATTGTCTGTTCTTGGCATGTTAGACCATATTGTTTATTTTTTAATGTCAAGTAAGACAAATCCAATCTCATTAATCTTCATAATTTTCTGGATATTTTTGGATATATCTTCTTTCATATTCACTGTAAACTAATGTCCAATTGCCAAAACAAGAAAAATAAGAACAAATGCAATGAGAACAAAACTTTGAGGATACTTCTTCTGAGTGTACTAAATTAATACATTCATTTTGTAACAGTTGACTTTTTAATACTATGACATCACAATCAATAATGTAATATTTCTGAAGAACATATTTTATATGCTCCAATGAGATACTATAATATTATTCAATTAGACTTTATTTACTTTTATGTTAAATCTATTCTTAAATATTTTATTGTCTTTCTTTTGTTTTGAAGTAGCTATTTCCAGCTAGCTAACACTAGTACAACTCTTTAATACCACTACAGCTAATGAATTTGGGGATATTATGCTCTGTCACTTCATCACAATTACTTATTAATTCTGTTAATCTTTACTAGAGTCTTCTGGCTTTTCTAGGTACTCATTAATACAATTTATCCTTAGAGTATTTGTCTTTTTTCTAATATTTATTGAAACCATCATTTTTGATCTCAATTTATTTTGCATACCTCATACAACAATGGTGTATGAAATTACTTTGAAAATGATGATGGTATTACTTTCTTAATTATCATTTCCTAGTTTTGAAAGATGCTTGCCATTGTTTTTTTATTAAATGATTTTCACCATACTCAAAAAGTATCTTTATATTTACAGCGCAGTTGAGATTTAGTAAATAATTACCGGAATATATTGTTATAAATATGTGGTTTATATATTTTAATTTACCTGATACAATTAAATATGCAATATATTTTATGATACTGAAGCACACTAATCAACCAAAATTACAATATTGTATTCTGTTATTTTCCTGCTTGAAGTGAGTTTTCTTATATTTTATTTGGACTTTGAGATATACACACTTAAGGAAGATTGGACTGTATCTTTCCTTTTTTTTATTCTTTACAGGCTTTCCTATTAAAACTATACTTCTAAAAATAAATTAGGGAGCTTTTTGTCTTTTCCCAGTATCTAGAATTTTTAAATTATCATTTAGTTGTTGTTAAGGGTAGATACAGCTCAACAGTAAACTCGTGTTAAATGCTAGGCCTTTAATCAATTTTTCAATTATTTCTATACATTATTTTCTATTCAATACTTCTTCATGGATTCCTTATAATAATTTATAGCCTTCCAGTTAACAGTTTTCTAATTAATTTTCCTTCAGTAATATCTAATATTTTTGTATTATTCTATATATTCTGTATCTATGGTTTTGCTTCATTTTTCATTTCAAATGTTGCATATACTTTTCTATCTATGTATACATATTTGTTATTAATAATCTACTATATTTAAATATTTTAATTTCATTTTTTTCTTTCCTAGACTGTTTAATGTTACCATTGTAGTAAATTTTGGCTCAATTTCTTATGCAAATTCAAATTGATATTTCTGGAAGTTTAGCATATATAAACAAATATTGGGTTTGATGTTTTTAGAAATGCATTTATTTTATTTGCTTCTACAACCATTTTAACTGCTTATATTGAGAAAAAAATAAAGAAATATTGGTATTTCTTACAAATAGATAATGTAGAAATAGTTAAAATAGGGACTTACGAAACTGAGGTCCACATGATCTACTCAGTTAGAAAGAAAAAGCAAATGTCTGTTTATTACACAGGAAAACAAACTACTAATAACAGATTGTTCAATCAAACAGCAGGTGAAAATCTGTACTTTTGGCCTCAATATTTGCATTTCTGCTTTGGCTAAATAGTTGCTTCTATGATTTCTGGCAATATATTCGTTCTCATAGACTTTTATCCTGTGTTTGGAAACTGAGCAAACATTGACATATCCTATTTACTAGAGATTATAAACATATGTTGCGGGTTGAATTGTGTCCCCTCAAAAGATATGTTCAAGTCCTAAACCCCAGGATCTGTGAACCTTATTTAGAAATAAGGTCTTTGCAGATGGAATCAAGTTAAGATGAGGTCATGCTGAGTTAGGATGAAGTCATGCTGAGTTAGCATGAGCCCTAATCCAGTTTGACCGGTGTCCTTATAAGAAGAGTAAAACAGTACCTGAATACAGAGACGCACAGGCAGAGTCAGTGCAATGACGGAGGCAGAGACTGAAATGGTACAGGTGTAAGCCAAGAACCACCAAGTGTTGCCAGCAGCCACAGAAGCCAGGACAGAGGCAGGGAAGAGACACTCCCTCAGAGCTCTCCGAAGAAATTGAGATTGCTGATGCCTGTATTTTGATCCTCTAGCATCCTGAGCTGTGAAGAGAATAAATTTCTGTTGTTTTAAGCCATCTAGTTTGTGGTAATTTATGAAGGCAGTCTTGGGAAACAAATTCACTACTGTATAAATTCTAAAGTTATAGAACCAAAGAAAAGCACATACTTCACATTTCATGAGGAGAAGAATGGTATCTGTCTTGTTTATTGCACATCGTTAGCACCTTTCACACAATATGTGATTAATAAATATATTTAGGAAAGTGAATATGAATATAGAGTATTGTTGCATGCTACTTTTATGGAAAAACAGCTGAGTTGGAGAGAAAAGAAAAACTTCAAACAGTTGAATATAGATAAATAAAGATTAAATAATAAAATATAAACAGTAATGTTAATAATGATTTTATAAAATAATATATTGTGTCAGAGGAAACATCTTGGAAGAAATTAATCTTGAACTTTTATTAAAAACATTTCATTTACTTATTTTTTAACAAATTATTTATTATTTGTCCCCTGAATGTAATATAATGATGAATATGGCTAAAGAAGAGATAGTGTGAAGTCAGCAAGGAACAAACAATAAAAGGGAAATAAATAGCGCAGGTAATGGGAGCAATACAAAGCCCATCACGGCTACAACAGAAGGACTCAGAAGGAAATCTTTGTGAAACAAGTTAATATTGGCCTTGAATACCATATAAGAATAAAAAGACAGTCATTTGTGTTCTCACTTCTCATATTTTAGAATAGAGAATATGAAGTAAACAATTTTTTTTTAAAAAAAAGGAAGCGCCTCAAGACTTTTTGCTGGAAATATAAATGAAACAGCATAAACACAACAGAGAGAGTTAGTGTCATTGATGTTACCAAGGATATTGAGAAGACTAGCAATTTGCAATGGTGATGGGTAGGAAGGGGTGGGTGCTAAATTTAGTGTTACATGTCCTTATGCAAGTACTAACAAGTTAGAAATCTGGTAGAACCTACATTGATTTTTTTATCATTGCCGCAAATACTTATTGCAAACTTACTAGCTTAAAATAACAAAAATGTGGCCAGGTGCAGTGGCTCACGCCTGTAATCCCAGCACTTTGGGAGGCCAAGGCGGGTGGAACATGAGGTCAGGAGATCGAGACTATCCTGGCTAACACGGTGAAACCCTATCTCTACTAAAAATACAAAAATTAGCCAGGCGTGGTGGCGGGTGCCTGTAGTCCCAGCTATTCCGATGGCTGAGGCAGGAGAATGGCATGGACCCGGGAGGCGGAGCCTGCAGTGAGCCGAGATTATGCCACTGCACTCCAGCCTGGGCAACAGAGCGAAACTCCATCTCTAAATAAATAAATAAATAAATAAATAAATAACAAAAATGTCTTAGCCTATAGGTCTGGAGATCAGAAATCTTAAATGAGTCTTATAGGACTAAAATCAAGAAAACAGCATGGCTGGTTCCTTCTGGAGGCTCTAGGGAAGGAATCTGTTCCAAGTCTCTTACAGCCTCTAGAGGCTGCCTGCTTGCCTTGGTTCATATCCCCTTCCTTGTCTCACTTCTGCTTCTTTGTTATGTCACATCACCTACTATTGACTTTGCTACTGTCTTATAAGAAAAATTGTAATTACATCAGACAAATCTGATGAGCTAGGTTAATCTCATGACTGCATGATTCCTAGCTTAATCACATTTCTTAAGTCCCTTTTACTGTGTACGGTATCATTCATGAGTCTTGGACATATTTGTTGGTGCCTTATTCAGCACACCTTTGAGCCCAACAGACAGCTCTAAGGATGAGATTGGAAAAGGAAGAGAATTCCTAACTAAAGCTATTTGTTGGTACAGATTTTTAAAAAGCATATAGCTCCACAAAGAGCTACAAAATGTTTCCAGCCTATGGAAGAAACTACAGAAAATGGCTACATCCTGTCTGCCAATAACAGTAAATATATATTATATTTAAATCCTACTTAGAGTTCTTACTAGTTGTGTTACTTTTAGAAAGTCACTAATATACATAGATTACAAGGCCAAAATTGTTGACTCTTACTTCCAACAGCCTCTCTGATTTTATAGGTAAGTATTTCTTGAACTGGCTAACTGTAAGATAATCGTGCAGCACACGGCCATATGGCTCTGATCTGAATGTACACAGCGGTACAAGCTTAAGAAAAATTAGATAGAAATAAACATAAAAAGGATGCAGACTCATTTTCTGAAGAAGCACAAAGGGAAAACTGCTGTCATGCTACTCTGGCCCTCTTCCTTGCCATGCCCTATTATATTGAATGACATTCATCAAGCTGGGACCTTGGCGGGCACTGTTTGACAGCTCCATCTTGTGTCCTCTGATATCTACTCAAAAACGTAGTCCTGTAAAATACACTTCCTGATTTTTCTTAGACTTCATCTGCATGCATCCATGTAAACTGCCACTATTCTGGTTTTAAAGGCCATTATTGCCTACCTAGGCTATGGGAAGCACTCTCACATCAATTCTGGCTTAGGCAGGCTGAGCTTTTGAAAATTTTGAACATCTTCAAAGTTTTGAAAGTCTTACCAAATGCCTCCCTACATAGCCACTTGCATTACTCTTTAGTGTAAAAGCTGAAATATTGGATATCTCCTAAAGGATCTGATTTCAGATTGTATTATGGGCATCGTCATATACAGCATTGCCCTCATTCCCCTGCTCCAAAACACAGGGCGTTTCAGATCCTTGGCCTTCTGAATTCCATGTTCTCTTCCTGGATTGACCTTCCTTCCTCTTTCTCTGGTTAATTCCTCTCCTTTCCTTATAACTTAACTCAATGATTACTCCTCAGGAATCTGGTCCTTGACCTTCCCAAAGTAGGCGATATATCCTCAAAGTATCATGCATATCTCACTTATAGCATTACTGGTGGTTCAATAATCTATTGTGTAATTAATGGTTTCATGAATTACACAAATATTAGGCTGAAACTTCCCTGACTGTAGAAACTATCAATATTTTATCTCAGAATTTTGTTTCCAGTGTCTTAGGCATATTCAATAAGTGAATTTTTTGAAAGACTAAATAGCTCAAATAATAAGTAAAACACTTCTAAGTGGAGTGAGATAAGTAAAACATTTCTAGTCAGATTAAGAACTGTCATTTCAAGCTAGTGCAAGGGTCAAACAAATCTAATTAAAATAATGAAAGGAGAAATCTTGTTCCTAGACACGTACCACAGAATGGGGAAGTGAATCTGAAGCATATGGCAGAGGAATAAAGGTCAGCGAGTATAGATTTTATTCATGTTTCTCAGTGTATGAATTTCAGCATCCCAGCTTGGAAAATCACCTCAATAGTTTCTGTTCTGGAGATTTATCTATTCAGCTAATCCTTTTTTTTTTTTTTTTTTTTTTTTTGAGATGGAATCTCGCTCGTCGCCCAGGCTGGAGTGCAGTGGCGCAATCTCGGCTCACTGCAAGCTCCACCTCCCGGGTTCACGCCATTCTCCTGCCTCAGCCTCCTGAGTAGCTGGGACTACAGGCGCCCGCCACCATGCCCGGCTAATTGTTTGTATTTTTAGTAGAGACGGGGTTTCACCATGTTAGCCAGGATGGTCTCGATCTCCTGACCTCGTGATCCTCCCGCCTTGGCCTCCCAAAGTGCTGGGATTACAGGCGTGAGCCACCGCGCCCAGCATAGCTAATAATTTTTATCAGAGTATCCTGGAATCCTAAGAGCTCAAACTGGAAAAAAAATTAAAGTCTTTGCACAATCTTTCATTTAAGATAAGTGAATTGAGAACCAAAACATGACATATTTGATGAAGGAAAGTGGCCACGTAGTGACAAGGGTAGATACACTTTAAATGCAATGTTAACACCTCTTTAAAGTCTTTGAGCATCTTTAAGATTCGATTGAATTACAAAACTAATGGTTTATAAGCCTATTATTCAGATAAATGAAATGTCTACTAGCACATTTAAGGCAGTTATAACCTGATATCTGCTGAGCTTATTCACCAAAGGAACAGTTGAATGCATTTCTAATCAACTAAAAATTCAAATGCTAAATGATCATTTGGTCCATTAAAAAGAAAGTAGCAGGCTTTCCAAATGTACCAATACTGGTAAACTTAGAATCCAGCCAGGAAAATACTAGGAAGACTTGCTGCTAAGTTTCCTTTGCTTATATTTTTAATAGTTATATTTAAATGTATAAAATCAAATATATTTAAATGTTTTAGAGTTCTTTTTAAAAATAGCAGTTTATCTAAATCTTAGCAGGGTGGATTGATGAAAAACTTAGAGACATACTATTTTTTATTATCATTTTTTGCTAAATATATTTTCAGAGGCATAATTTGGAGGTAGTATTAATCAGTAAATCAATTGTCAATGTCAAAGAAATAAATACAGAAAGAAAGAGAGAGAGAGAGAGAGAGAGAGAAAAATCTACCAATATTTTAAGTTTTAATTGGCAAAAATTGTGAAGTATTAAAAGTATCAAAATGTAAAATAAAACATAATGATGCTTCCTGTATTAAAATATATAGCCCTAGGACAAAATTTTAATTTTACAATTTGAACTTTAATCCCAATTGTAGTCTGTGATTTATGATAATAATTATAATAATCATATTCCCTTTAAAATTTTTTATTCAAAAAGCCTAGTGTTATAGTGAACAAATTATAGTATTTTTACTTTTATTCTTCTAAGATAATGAAGGTAGAAATGAAGTTTAAAAAAACTGAAATAATTTACACAGGGCATAAATATGTTAAATTAGTAAAAGTGAAGAAAATCATTTTATATACTTTATATTTGTAATAAAGAACCAAAGGTTAGTTAGCTAGCTTTCAAAGTTTGTATTTTTTATAAACTTAAATATATAATTCATATTATAAATAAAATATACAAAGATAGTTACAACATAAGTTTTAAAACCAGTATATTTTGACATGAAAAATGTACATATCAAAGTTAATAACATGTACTCCTTATCAAGTCAAAAAAATTTCTGTTAAACTGAAAAGCTTCATTCCTAGATAAAGAAGCTGCAATTCAATAGTGATTAAAAAGAACAAATTATTTCCATGATAGATGGGAATTGAACAATGAGAACACATGGACACAGGAAGGGGAACATCACACACCAGGGCCTGTTGTGGGGTGGGGGGAGGGGGGAGGGATAGCATTAGGAGATATACCTAATGTAAATAACGAGTTAATGGGTGCAGCACACCAACATGGCACATGTATACATATGTAACAAACCTGCACGTTGTGCACATGTACCCTAAAACTTAAAGTATAATTTAAAAAATGATTTCCATGATATATTCATTCAATATAATGTTCACTTTCAAAAAACATGGATACTCTAGTAAAACTGTCAAATGAATCAGGCCTGGGAAGGTTGAGGTCTTCAGCTGTATAAGTTTTATGTGATCATAATTACTTAATAGATTGATGTGGGATATAATGAATGTAGGTGCTAAACATGGCCATGCTTTTAGGATTTTAGAATCATAAACTTGGTTTCTTTAACTGGCAGGTATTTTTCCCTGGTTTTCACATCTTTATTGAAATAATTTAGGACAAAAACAGAAATCTTGCTCAACTAGATTTTCTTCTTCTAAACTACACAGGAAAACTTAGTTGGTTTTTTAAAAAACAAAATAATAAACTTTTCTGAGCAAATTGTTGCAGAGGAAAACCTTATTACTCTGCATCTCTCTGCTTATGACTTCAAATACCAGGTGTGTAATAAACTTGAAGGTCAGTTCCAAAAAAATATTTGCAAATATGGTTTAGATGTTACTTTTCCTACTTCATATTTGCATAATAAAAAAGAGTTTTGAAGATTGAAAAGCTTTTTATTCATTCACCACATTAAATCTCCATTGCCTGATAATTTTTTTATAAAATACAATTCTGATTTCTCCCTCATTCAAAGGGTTGCCTTTTTCAAAAGGGTGAATGGCAAGCTCCTTATGGTTACATGCAGTAGCTTTCACTGTTTGTCCCCATCCACATGATCTGCCTGTAGCCTCTTGCTGACATTTGCTTATGATAATCTTTCAGTTCCCTAAATTGCTATTCTTGGATTCACCTCTTGGTTGAATCTGTACCCTCTGCTAGAAGTTTTTTGACTCTCAATTTTGATTTTCATGTGCCATGTTAATTTAAACTGTAAAATATAACTCAAATTTCTAGAGAGCCTTCCCTGAATCATTGCCCATCAATGCTCCGGTCTGGCTTCTGTGTCCCTGATCAGTGTTCCCATCATATTATGGGGGTGTCTCCTACAGTTAGACACAGTTTCATGGTCACCCCAGTGCCTAGTACAATTTCAAAAACATTATGTTCTCAATAAACCTTTGAAATAAAGTAAGTAAATAGGTAATGCATACTACTTTATGCAAACCATACCGGTAGCTATAAAAGTCAAATAATTTCACATATAAAAATAATTTCACGTATGTATATGTATGTGTCTAGATATATGTATGTGATATTTCAATCAAGTGCTTATTAAATAACTGAAAGAAATGTTACTAACAATTAACACAGAGTAGATAATCATAGTTAGCATAAGAAACTAAAATGGAATGAGTATTCCCAGATTCACTCAATACACACAAAAATGAATCTTTAGTAAAGAGATTTAGACATCCTCACAAACTAGTGGAGGAAACAGTTATTATGGTTGGGACCTTAATATACTGCCTCAGTGCACTGAATTCATTTTCAATTAAATGTGGGTGCCCTTGGCCTCTCTCCATAGATAGATAAGCACATTCTGAAGTTTAATTGGATATACATGTACAATATATACATGCAATTGCATATATATGTGTGTGTGTGTATAGGCTTGAAACACAGTAGATATCAATTTTCAACCTAACTGTAAAATCCTTGAAGACCAATGTGTACAAGTGTTGTGAGGTTTGAAATGTCACCCAACTCTAGACTGGAAGATAAAAATCCATATTGGTCATGACTGTTAAGAGATAAGTAGCTACGTCAAAAAGTCCTATAGTGTAAGATCATGTACTTATGGCTGCCATAGTATTTATTTATGATATTTTTGTAAGTTTTGCTTCATTTACCTCCTCCATTACTTTGTTGCCCATTATGAGCAGTAACCGTCCACCTCCCCGAGCTAAGCAGAAAGTTTGGCATATATTAAATGCTTTAAAATGTGTATTAAGTTAAACTAAATTAAATGAATTTCAATTGAATTAGAAGTACTGGCAACTTCAAGGTGCTGCCCTAACAGGCAAACTTCATGAAACTCCAGGTCTAGAGCAGACAATGAATTTAAAGAGTAGCTGGTCATCAGAACTGGCATACAAGATAAAACAGTATGGGGGAGATGTCCCGTTAGTTGGGGGAAGACACACATCAGAAACACAAAAGAAAGAACATGAAGTTGAAATTAAACTAGGACTTGACAAGAGATGAGTTTTCTTTATCTTAAAGTAGAGTTCATTGAATCCCTAAACCATGGATGGAATTTACACCAGATTCTGAAGGTTTCATTGAGCCTGAGATAAAATTTGTATGGCCCTATCCTGAGAAAGAGATACAAAGTAGGATAAGTAATCAGAGAAGACATATTAGGAAACGTGTCTTTCTAGCTGGTAGATGGCAGCATAATTAGGATATAAACAAGAAAAGATAACTACTCTACATTTTCAAGAACTGTTTCAATACAAGGGATTAATTATATAGGTGATTAAAAAGTTAAAAGTGCAAACTGGGACAAGGAGATGACCTGGAAATTAACAAAGAAGCTGCTGCCATCCCAGGACTAAAAAGCAAAGGTATAACTGGAATTTAGAGAGTGTTGTCCAATGTCACAAAAACCAAGCAGAAGTTGACATGAAGGCACCTCTGTCCATCAAGGCCCAGAACAGCAAGAAGATACAACTGCTTCCGGAGATGCTGCCCATGACAGAGAGGAGCTAGTTCCTTTCTCCCATTTTAGGGTTTTCTGTAGTTGCCTTTTACCATATTTAGCAATGGGAGTCTGAAAAATATACATGTTAAGATTTAGCACTGCTACCATACAGGATAAAAGACTAGATCTGAGAACAAAAAAGCCAAGATTGAAGACAGTCCAACATACTTTTAATGGCAAAAATCGCAATTACATTTGCACCAACCTAATATTTGCTACTTAGATTCCATATTCTTTATCTTATATATAAATTATTATATAAAAGACGTATGCATATGTCTATCATGAGACAATTGTCAATTCAATAATCATCTCAACAGTGGTGCTGAGGCAACTGGATATTCACATGCAAAAAAATAAAGTTGGATCCATATGTTATACTACACATAAAAAAAACAAATTTAAAATGATTATTAACCTGAAATTATACAATTTGTAGAAGAAAATAGAGGAGTAAGTCTTTGTGCCCTTGGGTTACGTGATTTATTTTAGATATAACACTGAAGGACACAAGCAACAAAAGAAAACAAGTAGATACTTTGCTTCTATTAAGATGAAAAACTGCTTGCTGCAAAGAATATCATCAAGAAAGTGAAAAGAAAACACCCAAAATAAAAGAAAATACTTGTAATCATAAGGGGAATTATATCCAGAATATAGAAAGACCTCTTAAAACCTAGCAATGGAAAGACAAATAACCCAATTAAAAAATGGGTAGACTTTGGGTTTCCAGTCCAGCACGTAAGGAGCTTAGAAGTCACCGCTGCACTCCAACAATTAAAGAAGCGGAACAAACTGAAAAATTAACAACTCTTCTTAGGTAGGGCAGGAAAGTGAGGTCACAATGCAAAACCACTGCTATAAAATTTGGAGACACAGGCAGGTGAAAACAAAGAATCACAACTTTACAGAGCAGAAATGTAAGAGTAGCAACCTCCTTGGGAACTGTTGCTGGGGTAGGTGAACCTCAATTTTAATTGATGATTTGCTGGAGGCTGAGTGTGAACAAGTCTCAGAATTAAAAACTCTTGTGGGAAGTCTACAATTTTATGAGTTTTACTTCCCGGAACATGACCTGGTTTTTGTAGTGAATATTGGAGAAAAATCCTCTCATGTTTCTGGCAGGAGTAAGAAAAAAGAAACCGTTTTGAAATTTGCCAAAACACTGTTCTTCTTAATAATGCCTGCCCTCAGGAGAAAGTATTTCAAAAGAACCTAATTTGCTGGGGTTTTTATTAAAGCCTAACTGGCCTGGGGGAAGGAACATACCCAAATCCAGCCCTCTCTAGCTTTTATGTGGGGGAAGGGAAATAAAGCACTCCTGCCCCCTCTAGCCATCCTATCTCTCCAAAAGGGGAAAAAACTGAGAGGCACTGGTGAAGGTCTCAGTCCAAGAGCACAGGCTCACCAAAAGACTAGATCCTAACATAAGACTACAGAATACTTCCCCTTCCCCCACACATTGCTACTGCATTATAAAGGTCTATTTGCAACAATTCCTTTTACATCATGTCTGCCTTTCAACAAAAATTAAAAGGCATACTAAAATGAAAAAAGAAAGTTTTTTGAAAAAACTGAACAAGCATCAGAATCAGAATTAGGTATGGCAGAAATGTTTGAATTATTAGACCAGTATTTTTTTAAAAAAGAATTATGATTACTGTGCTAAGGACTCTAACGAGAAAAGTAGACAACACGCAAGTACATAAATAATTTAAGAAGAGATACGAAAATTCGCAGTACTAGAGATCAGAGACACTGTTACAGAAATAAAGAATGCTTTAATGGGCTTATTGATAGACTGGATATGACTGAGGAAAGAATCTTTGGGCTTGAGGATATGACAAAAACTTTCAAAACTGAAAAGCAAAGAGAAAAATAAATTAAAAAACCAAAAACAGAATATCCAAGAATGGAACAACAACAGAATACATAGTGTATGCATAATGAGAATACCTAAAGGAGAAGAAAAAAAGAAAGAAGCAATATTTGAAGCAATAATGACTCAGATTTTCCCAAAATTAATATCAGGCACCAAACCACAGATCCAGAAAATTCACAGAATACTAACAAAAATACATGCCAAAAGTTATACTTTGGCATAGTACATTCAAGTTTCAGAAAATCAGAGATGAAATTAAAAATCTTAAAAAGAAGTGAGAAGTTACCTATAGAAACAAAGAATTATATCTGACTTCTCAGAAAACATGTAAGCAAGAAGAGAGTAAAATATTCAAAGTGTTGAGAGAAAACCCACCAACCTAGAATTTTGTACCCTGTGGCATAATCCTCCAAAATGAAGGAGAAATAAGGACTTTCTCAAACAAACAAACAAACAAAAAATGAGCTTATTACCAGTAGAACTGCCTTGCAAGAAATGTGAACAGAAATTCTTTAGAGAGAAGAAAAATGATACAGGTCAGAAAGTGAGAGCTACATAAAGAAAGAAAGAACATCATAGAATGAATAAGTAAAGAAGAGAGAATCAAAGGGAATACTTCTAACTCAACCTATGAGGTCAGCATTACTTTACTATCAAAAACAGACAAAGACATTAAAAGAAATATTCTCTCATAAACATAGATGCAAAAATTTTCAGTGAAATATCAGCAAATTATATCTAACAATGTATAAAAAGAATTATACATCATAACCAAGCACAATTAACTAATGCAACCTATCCCATCAACAGGTTAAGTATAATAAATCACATGATCATATCAATAGATGCAGAAAAAACATTTCATAAAATTCAACACCTATTCATGATAAAACTTTCAGCACACTAGAAACAGATAAAACTTTTCCACTCTGACATAAAACAATTATAAAATGCCTGCAAATAACAACATACCTAATGACGAAAAACTAGAGACTTTCCAGCTAACATCAAGAATAAGGCAAGAATATCCTTTTACCATACTTTCAGGCATTCTAGAAGTCCTAGTTAATGCAATAAGACATGAAAAGGAATTTAAAATTCTACAAATAAGGAAGAAAGAAATAAAATCATTTTTGTTCACAAATGACATAATCATCTATGTGGAAAATCTGAAAGAATGAACGAAAAAACTTCCAGGAACTAATAGGTGATTAAAATAAGGTTACAAGATACGTGGTTAATATACAAAAGTCAATCGTTTTTGTATATACCAGGAATGAACAAGTGTAATTTGAAGTTAAGAACACTTTACCATTTCCAATAGCACCTGGAAAATAAAATATTTAGATATTAATCTAATAAAATAAAGACCATCTGAGGAGAACTACAAAACTCTGATGAAAATATTTTTTAAAAAACTAACAGAGACATAGTCTGCATTGATGGGTAAGAAGATCTAATGCTGTCAAAATGTCAGTTCTTCTCATCTTGTATAGATTTGATGCCATCCTAATTAAAATTCCAGCAAGTTATTTTTGTGAATATCAGTAAACTGATTCTAATATTTATATGAAGGAGCAAAAGACCCAGAAAAACCAATTGAGAAGAACAAAGTTGGAGGATTGACGCTACTTCACCTTAGGACTTACTGTAATTGTACAGTAAACAAGACAATGTGACACTGGCAAAAAAAATAGACAAACAGATCAATAGAACAAAATAGAGAGCCCATAAATAAATCCACATAAATATGGCCAACTGATATTTGACAAAGGAACAAAGGTAACACAATTGAACAAAAATATTCTTTTCAACAAATGGTGCTGAAACACCTAGATGTGCTATGCACATAAATAAAGAAGTGAATCTATACACAGACATTCAAACCTTTATCAAAATTAATTCAAAACTGTGTTAAATGCAAAACTATACAACTTCTAAAAGATAACATAGAAGAAAATCTAGAAGATCTTTTCTATGGGGATGACTTCTTAGAGTGACAAAGGCAGATCAACAAAAGAAATAATTGATAAGCTGGACTTCATTAAAATTAAAACCTTCTTGTCTGCAAAAGATAATGTCAAGACAATGAGAAGACAAGCCACAGACTGGGAGAAAGTATGTGCAAAAGATAAATTTGATAAAGGACCATTATCCAAAATATACAAAGAACACTTGGAACTCAACAATGAAAAAATGAACAAGCACATTTTAAAATGGACAAAACACCTGAAGAGACACCTCACCAAAGATACACAGATGGCAAGTAAGCATATGAACAGATGTTCAATATCATATGTCATTAGGGAATTGCAGATTGAAACCACAAGGAGATACCTCTGCACATCTATTAGAATGACCAAAATTCAAAACACTGACAACACCAAATGCTATTGAGGATGTAGAGAAACAAGAATTCTCAGTCATCACTGGTGGGAATGAAAAGTGTATAAAACGGTGAAAGACAGTTTGGCAATTTCTTACAAAACTAAACATACTTTTACCCTAAGATGCAGCAATTGTGCTCTTTGGTACTTACCTAAATGAAGCAAAAACCTACTTCCACACAAAAATCTGCACCTGGATGTTTATAACAGCTACATTTATAATTGCCAAAACTTGGAAGCAACCAAGATGCCCTACAGTTGGTGAGTGGATAAACTATGGTACATACAAACAACAGAATACTATTCAGTGCTAAGAATAATTGAGCTATCAAGCTGTGAAAAGACATAGATGAAATGTAAATGCATAATACTAAAAGAAAGAAGCAGTGGCCAGGTGTGGTGGCTCACACCTGTAATCCCAGCATTTTGGGAGGCCTAGGCAGATGGATCACTTGATCCAGGAATTTGAGACCAGCCTGGCCAATGTGGTGAAACCTTGTCTCTGCTAAATATACAAAAATTAGCTGGGAATGGTGGTACGCAACTGTAATCCCAGCTACTCAGGAGGCTGAGGCAGGAGAATTGCTAGAACCTGGGAGGCAAAGGTTGCAGCCAGCCAAGATCACACCATTGCACTCCAGCCTGGGGACAGAGGGAGACTCCATCTCAAAAAAATAAAAGAGAGAAACAAATCTGAAAAGTTTACATACTGAATGATCCCAACTATATGACATTCTGGAAATTGCAAACTGTGTAGACATTATAAATATAAGTAGTTGCAAGTGACTGGGGTGAGGGAGGAATGAATAACTGGAACAGAGGGTTTTCTGGCCAGTTAAACTATTATGTAGTATACACTGCTATGGTGAACACATGTCATTATACATGTGTCAATAATTATAGGATGTGAAACACTAAGCAGGAACTCTAAAGTAACCTATGGATTTAGATGATGATGTGTCAATATAGATTCATTGATTGTGAAAAATGTCACAAATATACCACTCTGATGTGGGATGTTGGGGAGATTATGGGAAGTATGGGAACTCTCTGTACTTACTGTACAATTTTGCTATAAATCTGGAACTGCTCTAAAAAATAAAGTTTATTGATTTTTTAAAATGGGAAAATTATTTGAAGGCTGTCGTCCAAGTTATACACATAAGCACAATATACTATAAAGAATGTATAGCATGATATACAATAAGCATATAGACACATGCTCAATATCATTAGTCATTAGGGAAATGAAAATTAGAACCACAATGAAGTATCACCTCACGTGCACTCAGATGGATAAAATCAAAAGTTGTCAATAACAAGGACATGAAGAACTTAGAACCCTCATACCTTGTTGGGAGAATATAAAATGATGTCATGACTTTGGAAAAAAAATTCAGCGTTTCCTCAAATTTTAAACATAGTGTTACCATGTGACCAAGAAATTCTACTCATTGCTATATACACAAGAGAATTGAAAACGGAAGTCCACATTCATAAAGGTGTGTACACTAATGTTTACAGCAGTGCTATTTATAATAGCAAAAAGGTCTTTTAACTGAGGAACAGGTAACTGAAATTTTGTATATTCATATAATAGAGTAGTATTTGGCCATAAAAATAAATGAACATTGGTACATGCTAGAGCATGAATCAACCTTGAAAATATTATGCTAAGTGAAAGAAACCAGGCAAAAATGAGCATATATTGTATGATTCTATTTATATGTAGTGTCAAGAAAAGGCAAATCTACAAAGATTTAAAGAATATGACTGTTTAAAACTGAAGGGAGGAATTGAATTGGAGTGGGGTCATGAGAAGTAACCACAAATGGGCATAGTGTTTCTTTTTGGGAAGTTGAAAATGATAGTAAGGATGTTTGTACAACACTGTGAATATAAAACCATTTGGTATGAAACCACTAAAAGCACTGAATTATATACTATAAATGTTGACTTTTATAATGTATGCATTATATTTCAATAAAGCTATTTAAAAAGAGGGCATTTGGTTTTTCCAGATGAACAAAAGAAAGCTCTTTTGAATCCCCTCCATCAATAAGTTAGTGTTCATGCTTCAGTAACCTAAAAGAGCTAAGATCGTATTTTGAAAACCATGGCAAAAGCAGATTAAAACAAAATATTTCATTTTCACAAGTACACATAGCCTGTGAGGATGGACACAGCCGGGATAGGATTGTTTAAATCCTCACCTGTGAGATTTCCATGAAAATCAGCCAAATTAATGGGGGGAAAATGAATGTTTGTGTCTGAGTCAACATATTGCTGTGTATTAAGTCACTTATCAGGTGTCTATCTCTATTTATTTTTATAAGCCTTCTCCATTTCCTTCTTGGTTAAATTGCATGATATGTGTCGTTCTGCTTCAGGAAAACCATCTGTTGTGTAATTATCACCAGGGACTAACCATTATCTCAAGGTGCAGAAATTCAGCATTATCGGTAATATGAATGCATAATTTATCATGCTTATGTACCTAATTGAAAACTCAAATATATCCATTTAGAACTCCAGTTAATCAAGAATGCTGTTTTTTAAGAAATGGCATTTTTCTCCAACTTGTGAACAAAATAACTTTAAACCTCAAAATGTACTGAGAAAAAAAAATTTTAATGGAAAATGTCTTTTCTTTAAAACAACTGCACTTGATTCAAGAAAAATTAAAGGCATAAAATTAAATTTTATGAAAAAACTAAATATTGTTTTAATTGGCATATGGTCATGTGTGACTTTGAAGCTTTATTACTATTTGGGAACATAGAAAAGGCAATTATAGCAATATGTGACAATGTTAATCAGAATATAGGGCAGTGAGCCTCACCATAATGTTGTTTTTTTCTGAATAATTGCACAAACTAGAGAGAAGAATATGAATCATAAAAAATTAAAAAGATAACAATGACTGAGGATAGTTTAGGTTATATTATAGCCTCATTTTAATCCCTAGACACAGGTTTCTGTATCTACTAGGTAAATTGTGTGTCAATAGAAATGTTTCATTTTCATTAGGGAATCTCATCTAGATATATGAAATATTATTTACAAAAAATAAAAATAGGGTATATTCATCTTTATCTATACAGTGTCTTTTTAAATATTATTCCTGTCACCATAAATTAGTTTCCAAAAATTATAAAATTTGTAAAATTAATACTTGTATGCAGGCTCCAATTTCTTCTCTTAGGAATTACTGAAGCCTGCACTAAATAATAAAATCATCTTAAACTTTTAGTTACTGTGACATGTAATACACCCAACAGGAACATTCCTGGTCTGTTCTTGCTATGTTTCTGAATTCTGCGAGTGACTGTGAGATTGGACACATCTGGTTTGTATATATAACTTTAGAATTCCTTGAAGGAATTCTGTAACCCAAGAATTCATATAAATAATAGAAGGTTTAATTGAAAAGTAATACACAGTTAGGCATATTTATTTAAAAAAAATACAGAATTACTTATCCTGTACTTTTTCAACTGACTTTTAATCCAACATCAAGACTGAATTTGTGAGAACTTTAACCAGCAGTTACTCAAGGAAATGCTTATGGTGTAGTAGTCCAGGGGTTCTTGGGGTGTAGTCCTGGAACTATCATTATCAAGGTTACATGAGACTTTGTTAGAACTGTGGAATCTCCTGCCCGACCCCAGGCCTTCTGAATGGAAACTTACGGGCCTGTGCCAAGCAATCTGTACTTTAACAAGCCCTCCAAATGAGTTCATCATGCAACCAGTTTGAAAACCACTAGTCTAGTTTATGATGACTACTTTGATCTTTCAATTCTAGGTTGTCTTCGTGTCTCTTTATGGATAAACTTTCCAGGAATGGTCATTTTCTTATGTCAGGAATTAGGTGACCTTCTGTTATTCTTACTGGCTGGCATCTTTTGAACAACTCCTAAATATTTTGATATGCACATCCCGTCCTTCTAAAATAGATTTCCAAATACTAAATTTCTCCCACTTCCTAGTTGCTAGTAAGTGGGTGCTTGGCCTAGGTTATACTAATTAGATGCACTCAAATGAAAACTAGATGTGGAAGGGGCAGCATAAAATCATAGCCACCAACATGTGGACTGATCTTTGGATGAGCACAGTGGTGGGGCTGTCTAGTTCTTTGGGGCTGTGGCAGAACTTCCAATGTTCAATCAATATCCTTGTCCACGTCCAACGGTGAGCTATGGCAGTTGTGGTGTTTTTAGCAGAACATTCTCCCTATGTGTTTGGGTGCAGCTCCTGGCTCCATTGTTTCCAATTGAATAGCACCAAGCCTGGTTCGTTGTCCCTCCTGAAAATTCTGTAACTCCCTCATTTCCTTTAATAAAAACTTGCATTTCAATCTTGCTAAAGTAGATTTTGTTGTTTCCAACTGAGAATGCTGAATGAACAGAATATTTGAAAAGAATATTTATGATTAATTATTGGGAATTCTCCATGTCTTCAGCTGTATCGGGCAAATGAGTTTTTAGTTGGCATCAGCTGCACTTTTAAGCTCTAAGTGCTTCCCTCCTTAAAAACACAATACAAGTGGAATGCCCACACTTCAGTGACCACTGACAGTTACTCATTACCAAGGAAGAGCTGCTTTGTGCTTGCAGTGTGGTTCATATTTCTGCTCTCCATCTTCTTCAGCAGTCTGTCATCTTCCTAAGTACCTCTCTGTTTTGTTGCATTGTTTACTGTCTTTGGTTCAGTTCCTTCAGTATTGTCCTTGAGTGGTACTTTGTTGGTGGGCTGATTTTATGGTTCTTGGCTTTTGGTCAGGCACAGTTTCCAAAATGAGCCTGACCTTGATACTGCACTGAGCAGAAATCCATGTACTCTTGATTACTTCCTACATATACAAATTGCTCATTGCCCCTCCACCCTTGCCTGCAGCTACTAGGATTTCATAATTTAGTCATCTTGTATCTACTTTGTTGTAGTGTGCAATTCCAGGATTGAAATGTTTTTATTGAAAAATTGGAATGAAATGAAATTTAGTACGACGGTATTATGAAATGAATTTTTAAACTGTTAATTTTCATGTTGGAAAACAATTGGTGAGTTGCCTCTCATTTTGAGAACATGAGAAGAAAATAAACCCGTATCAACAAATCAAAAAGTAATAAGAGGATAAATAGAATAAAATCAGGGAGAGTTAGCCTCATATTACCCAAAAAACACAATAATTTAAATGGCTGACTTTAACAAACAGAGCTATTTTACTAAAGTGTGAAGATAAATCTATATTTCAAAGTGTTAATGCATGCATGGGAAAAACAGAGGCAGGGGATATAGAACACTAATTTGATAAACTTTTTCATGAACCAATAAATAGAAATATAATGTGAGTCTCATAAATAATTTAAGTAAGACGACCTGCAAATCCAAATATACATCTGATATTGAAACAGCCATTGATTTTATACAAGATGTAGAGATGTCTCTTCAAAATAAATTAAAATTATTCTTTATAACAACAACTATTAATAACATCAGAATTAATCTATTTGTAAATCTTTCTCTGGTTAATGCTTTTTTTTTTTTTTAGCACCTTTACGCTGTGGCTGAAGAGTCACAAAACATGTTCACAGGGTTCTATTGTATAGATTATTCTGTTTCCAAACCCATGGTCTGTTTATTAAATAAATAAACATCACAGGATGTAGGAACATCAAAATAAAATAAGCTTTCCTGTAGTTCCAAGGGCAAATTGCATTAAAAGTTTGGAAAGGCTGTGTCCCTCTAGTAAGCAGCTCTATCAGACCATCCAGGCTTGCCTTCTGGCTCAATAAATAAACAATTAACATGGAATGCTTCCCAGTATTTGAATTTGTCATCATGTTTCTTCTTTTAAAATTTCCTAGTCAAAGAACATAATCAAACCTTGAAATTTGTTTCAAAATATTGACATTGCAAGTGTGTATTGCCATATCTTCGTTTTGTTAAGACTTTTATTTTTTACTAAATTATATATTTCTTTAGAATCAAGTCATTCTTCTGTTTCAAAGCAGGCATAAGGCTTTCGGCACAGAACAGGTGAGAGATAATAAAAGTATGAGCTAGGGCAGTGACCTAGAGAGGAGAGGATTTGTTTTAGAAATAGGTGGCAAAATTAGTAGAATTTTGTGATAGATAGGGTGAAACTAATGCATGTAAACTAACTATTAATACACTCAGATGAGAGTAAAAGAAAATAATAAGGTAGTAGTTGAATAAAAAACAGCAAAAAAGAGAATTTTTACAGAGGGAGAGGCTCTATGCTTACATGTTCAGGATAAGTAGCTGGTAGAGAGAGAGGTCAAAGATAAAATAAGAGCCAATGTTTATTAGGGTTTCCTTCTAAATACTTTATAAGTATTTCATGTAATGCTCACGAAATGCCTTACTAGGGAGGTTATATGATTATCCTATTTTACAGCTGAGGAAACACAGACACAGCTTTTTTTTTTTTTGAGACAGAATTTTGCTCTTGTTGCCCAGGCTGTAGTGCAATGGCACAATCTCGGCTCACTGCAAGCTCTGCCTCCCGGGACAGACACAGACTTCTAAATAATGTGCCCAAGTGCACATAGCTAGCAGTGGCGGAGGTAGACTAAATTCAGGTTCTTAACAAACTCACTGGAATTTCTCACTAGAGAGAGAGGAGAAAATTGATGCAGTCCCAGAGGAAATTGATTGAGCAAGATTATAGATAAAGGTATATACTGAAGGGAAGATTCTCTGGGACAATAAGAGATGGCATAAAGATAGGGACAGATGCAGATCATGTTTTAAAAGAAGTTACACAGGAAGTTAAAATACTTTGTGTCTGCCAGCTGCAATTTACCTGAAGAAAGCAAGGCTGTCCCCCAACTCTAAAGCAGACTGTCAGTGGTTTACATTGATAATACTTGCAGAAGGAATAGCTACTTGAATGTGTTAGCAATGACCAGCCAATTTCATTCTATTTCTAATTATTTCACCGCACTAGAAAACTGAAAAGATCATTACAAAATGACCCTATGATGATATTGCTGTATATAAAAAGTAAGAAAAATGAAGATGCTTTTACTTGAAATTCAGGCTAACTCACAGTAATACAGAATAGATGGTTACCTACTTCTCAGTTACATCATGTAAACTTAATTTTTACAACCTCAAATAACAAAAATTAGGTTTTAAAGATTATAAAACAAATATAAGATTAAATTACACCTTCGTATGCTAAAAAGTAAATCCAAATAACTATAGATAAATGTATGTATATTATTAATTAATATCATTCCATAAATCAGAAAGGGATTTTGAGATCATATGGCCCAAATGCTTCACTTCTCAGAAGGGGAAGCTAATCAAGGGCATGTGTAGCATATGACTTGACAAAAATGATGCAGTTCATTGATAGGAAAGCCAGGACTTTTTGTACTGTAGTCTTTTTTGTCTTTCATTTGGTCAGAAGAAATGTCATATCTCATGTTCTTTCATATCTCCTGTTAATCTCATGATTATCATGTAAGACACTGTACATATTTAATGTCTGCAACTTGACAAGTTAGGGGATAAGCAATACTTTTCACACCCATGAAAGTATTGCTACCATCAAATTCACAGACAGTTCTGTCACCTCCAAAAATTTCCTGCCATCCTTATTATTATTAGTTTGTGATAAGAATATTTAACATAAAATCTACCATCTTAGAAGTAATTGAGGTTTTTGATATTACTTTCAATGGTAAAATCACAATTACTTTTGCACCAACCTAATAGTATTATTAGCTATACGTACTATGCTATTAATATATACTGTATATGTATATTAATATATACCCAAACTTCATTTTCCTGCATAACTGAAACTTTGTACCCTTTGACTATCATTTCTTCATTCTCGACCCCACGCCCATATATCCTGGTAACGACCATTGTACTCTCTGCTTCTATGAGTTTGACTATTTTAGATTTTACATGTAAGCAAGATGATCTGCTATTTGATTTTCTGTATCTGATTTATTTCACCTAGCATAATGTCCTCCCTGCCCATCTGTGTTGTCTCAAATGAGAGGATTGCCATTTTTATTGTGGAATAATATTCCATTTTACATTTACGTGAATACACATGCATATTTTCTTTACCCATTCATTTACTGATGGATATTTAGGTAGTTTCTAGATCTTAGCTATTGCAGATAATGCCGCAAAGAACATGGGAGTGCCGGTATCTTTTCAAGATTCTGATTTCAATTTCTTCCTTTTGTTGTGTTATTATTTATGTACATTGACATCTTCCATAATTGACATATAAACTATTAATTGATTCTGAGGGGTTAGATAAGGGAACTGACATTTGGAGAATGCTCACTCATTGCCAAGAATATTGCTGAGCACCTCTCTTGTACTTTACCATATGTAATTACCCTACGTATTAATTGATGACTCCCTCTATTTTCACAGGAGAGAAAATTGTGTCTGAGGGAGGTTAAACAACTCACAGGAGGTCATTTATAATCATTTGCTTCCACTGCACTGTGATATAGCATGATGCCTGCACCTTTTAAATATCTCAGTTTTATTTTTTCCCTGTGCAATTTTTGATATTTTGTACTTTTAAATAATATCAGCATGGTCCTGGAAAGTTCAATCATTTATTTAGATAGTACAGATTATACAGAGTAGTTACAAGTTAACTGATAATAAGAAATAAAGTTTAGCTGCTGTCACCCTTGAGCACATCCAAGGGAAGGGACAGTAACAGCAGAATCTGGGAGTGAAGTACATGATGGAACATAATTGTTCATTTGAACTTATGTAAGAAAAAAATAATAAAACTTCCAGAAATGTATGCGTCTATCCTTAGCTTGGTACTAACTACCCCAATAGCCTTTAGGCCCTTATCTACAAACGTATGTAAAGCAGAAAACTGCTTTAGCCATCTATCTTCCTAAATTCATTTTCCTCTAATTCTGTCCAAGTTTTTAACTTTAATGTTCTATATCTGTACACGGTTTAACATAGTTTGGATGTGAAAGATGAAAATGCATCATTAATTTTGGTCTTAGGTAAATAATGATAACCAAGTAATGGAGACTTTGAGGGATGATGGTGAGCCGTGTGAATTCTGAATCATACAACATCACCAATGTACAGAAGTACATCGAGAGAATTCCACACACATCTGCTGAAAACACAAGATTCCAACCTACATATCGTCTTATCTGATGATGGAACTGGAATTCAGAGACACCATAAATATTGCCTCCAAGTTCAGTAACTAATAAGCGGTACACTATTGAGGGTGCATCGTTGTAGACTAAGCTAGTGTATGCAAGAAGGAATCTATAAACAGATTTTAGAAAGTTCACTGGATTAGGCCAGGCGCAGTGGCTCACCCCTGTAATCCCAGCACTTTTGGAGGCCAAGGCGGGCGCACCACCTGAGGTCAGGAGTTCGAGACCAGCCTGACCAACATGGAGAAACCCTGTCTCTACTAAAAATACAAAATAAGCCAGGTGTGGTGGCACATGCCTGTAATTCCAGCTACTCGGGAGGCTGAAACAGGAGAATCACTTGAACCTGGGAGGCAGAGGTTGCGGTGAACCGAGATCAGGCCATTGCACTCCAGCCTGGGCAACAAGAGCAAAACTCCGTCTCAAAAAAAAAGAAGAAAAAGGAAAGAAAGAAAGGAAGGAAGGAAGGTAGGAAGGAAGGGAAAGTTAGTTTACTGGATTGTTAAAGGACTGAAGGAATAGATTTTCACCTGAAGTTTTAAGAGACGAAAAAACAAAAACAAAACAAAACAAAAAAAACGACAACAACAAAAAAACACACTCTACATAACTGGCCCCGGGAAAAAGACTGTGGCTGTCACTCATCTCGGAACTCTGCTGCCTCTGCCTCTCTGGAGGACCTGTGGCTACCATCATCACCTCAGGAGCTTGCTACCTTTGATAACCTTCTTCATGCCAGAAGAAGGATGCCTCATGTCCTATTTCCTCATAAACTTGCTAGCAAATCTGAGTTTTTTAAGGGAACGTTGGTTTAGCATAATCGAAGTCACATGTGTAAATTCTGGTGACAAAGCAAACTGAGAAATGCAGTTTATTAGATTCTCTGCAGGATATGTATGGAAATTTCTCAATACAAAAAAGGATTGGAACATATTTTAAGCATTCCAGCCTTTATAATCAAGTCATAAATTTCTCAATATGAACAAGCAGCCCTTTTCCATACTTGAACTTTCTAACAATGAAAATAATAGGCTCCACCCTCCCATCTCAGGAAAATACAATTTTACCTATAAATGTGAAAACAAGTTCACATTCTTGCCAAAACAAAATGTCCTCAAAATCATCAGCTTCTATCTCTAATGATATTTCTTCCTCATCTAGTTCAGTTATATAAGCACTTTGATATTCTGTAACATGAAAGTAATTTGAAATTTTATTTTGCCTGCCAGACTCCCCATATTTTATACTTTTAAATAATAATGGCATGGTTGATATTATTTGAAAGTACAAAATATTCCAGTCTCAGGCAAAATAAACTTCACAAATACCATATATAAAATAATTTGGGTAAGAAAGTGAGGTGGATGTTTATTAATGTACATAGGTAGATACATGATACGGCAAAGCAATTAGAAAATATAAATAGTAACCACCATTCTGATTTCTCCAATGGCTCAGGAAATCATGGTTGTCATTTGTAATTTAACTCTTCCACCGATCATTCCATATTTCCACTTTCTGGATTCATTACCCCTGATATATTTTAGTGCATGATTGTCCAGCCTTTATAAGGTTATCATAGTTTTACATTAACTGTTAGCATTGAACATGGCAAAACTGAGAAGCACCCTTAAAATTCCCTGATTTGATGGCATACTCTTTCCTATCCCAACTGCATAGCAGCAACCCTATTACTTTGCTTCAGGTTCCATACAGCATTTCTGAGCAACTACAGATACACCAAGCAACACTGGGGCCGCCAGTGTGAGTGGCCCCAGTGTCTATGCTATTTACATTGCAGCTTGGACCAGCTTAATAAGAGCCTTCTCTTTCTCTTAGCCTTTCTGATAGATAGGCTTACTAATTTGGCAACAAATGGGTCGGAGTAGTGCAATCAAATGCTGATACAATGTTTCTCCAAGATTTAGTGTGATATAATTTGGATGGTTGTTCCCTCCAAATTTCTTGTTGAAATGTGATTCCCCAGTTTCAGAGGTGGGGTCAGGTGTTTGGGTCATGGGGGTGGATCGCTCGTGAATGGCTTGGTGCCCTCCCCATCCATGGTAATGAGTGAATTCTCACTCTGTTAGTTCATGCAAGATCTGGTTGATGAAAGAGTGTGGGACTTCCCTTGTTTCCCTCTCTTTCTCCCTCTCTCATATGCTGGTTCCCCTTGGGCTTCTGCCATGATTGCCATCTTTCTGAGGCCCTCACCAGAAGCAGATGCTGTCAGTATGTTTCATGTACAGCCTACAGAACTGTAAACTAAATATATTTCTTTATATGTTACTCAGTCTCAGGTGTTCCTTTATAGTAACTCAAATGGACAAACACAGTGTGACCTGCCAGTCTTCATGCATCATTATAAGTGGTGAGAATCATAAGGACTTGCACTTTGTCTTTAACTTTGGAGGGCAGATCCTGAATAGGTTTCTGAAATTCCATGTTTCATGACTCCAGATCAAGATGATATACTGTAGTGGATACATAGAAGATTCTGTAAGATGCTGAGAAAACCAAGTCCCTGCATACTCAATAATGGCATGACCAGTGAGTCACAGCGATTTTCTACAGGAGTAAAATTGCTACCAAATTGACATAAGAAACATTTTATCATTTTAGTCAAGATGTCAGTGTTATCAACAAGCAAGTTGATTGTAATAATATTTTACCTATATGGTTTTTGCATTTCAAAACTGATTTTTTTTTCTAAATAAGTACAGGGCAAGTAAAAAGAGTTATAATACTTTTTTTTTTCATCAGATCACTGCTTTGATCTTAGTGGGATGTGTAAGATTAATATATTGCAATCTCTCTTCTATTCAAATTCTGGCAAGTATATATCTTAAGTAGTACATTAATTTTAAAATTAATATTTATAATCACGGTTGTAAAATAAATGTCCTGTCACAGTGAATTGAATAAATAATTTCTGTATGCATTATGAATATGTATTTTAAATACAAAACTGACTATTCTGATTTTCAAAGATAGTTTTCAAATTAAATTTGTCTTGTAACTCAAAATTGGCCTACATATTTGTATTCAATTCATTTAAATCTTATTTTAAAAAGTGTTAAACCAATATAAAAGTTAGTCATTGGACATAACTTGTCTCTGTTGTTTCTGAAACATCAGAAAACAATCAATAATGCAATAGTCAGATTGAGTAGTAGTTATAATTGAAAATTTAATAAAATATGCTATATATATATAAAAAATCTAATTTATGTCGCTTGTTATGCGTGATTGAATGGCTAGAATTACTTAATCCAAAATCTTTTCCATTTAACAATGAAAACAATTCAGACAGATTGGTAGTTTAAATTAACGAATCAATTTAGTCAAAGTAAGTGAAGCCCATCTAGAATAAAGTTGGAGTATCCAGCTTCCATGAAACTTTCTGGATGTTTTTATCAAGTGATTTAGCACTTGTTCAGTATCTTCAAACATGGGTAATTTTATACGTCAGCCCAACACTAAAGACACCTAGTAGATGCTTAATAGATATTGATGGAAATGAAGACTAATACATGTACCTCTTACCTTTGGCATCCTAAATAGAAAAAAAATTCACAGAGCATCTATAGCTTTTGTCTGTATCTTATGGGCATAAAAATAAATGTTTTACAAACTGTTATAAAAATTTTTAAAGCTATAAAATGATTCTGTAGGAATGTATGAAGTGAAGATATGTCTAATCTTCTAATCAAAGTCCTGTATATTTCTACAACATAACTGTTCTTTTTTGGAGATTGGGTTTTATTTTTATTATTCGCAGTTAATTACTCCCTATCAAATGCAATCTTGTTTTTAAAGAATACTAGTGTTTAGATCAGCAGATATTAAATTTTTAGCACCAGAATCACTTCACATACATGATTATCAAACCATGGATAAATTCCAGTTTTGACATTGCTAGTGGTGTACTTCAGGTCCTTGCCAACTTCCATAGCTGCAATATTATCTCTTTCTTACAATTACTGCCTGGTCAAAAACCACTCAACCTAGATATCTACAAATACTGAACAAGAGATAGTATTCTTTGGGAAAAAATAAAAACAATAATTAGGATAAAATCAGTAATTCTAATTAAATAGCAATTCTCTCTCTCACTCCGTCTTTGTCTATCAAGAGAAAGCTACTATTTCTCTGTAACTTTCAAGATACACAAATGGCCAAGAAACATATGAAAAAATGTTCTACATCACTAATTACCATGGAAGTGCAAATCAGAACCACAATGTGATACCACTTTACTCATGAAAGAATGGCCATAATCAAAAAATTAAAAAATAATAGATGTTGGCGAGGATGCGGTGAAAAGGGAACACTTTCACACTGCGAGTAGGAATGTAAACTAGTACAACCACTATGGAAAACAGTGTGGAGATTCCTTAAATAACTAAAAGTAGAACTGTCATTTGATCCAGCAATCCCACTACTGGGTGTCTAACCAGAGGAAAAGAAATAATTATAAAAAAGAGATACTTGCATACACATGTTTATAGCAGCACAATTTGCAATTCCAAAAAAATAAGAAGCCAGCTCAAATGTCCATCAATCAGTGACTGGATGAAGAAATTATGATGTATGTGTGTGTGTATATACATATATACTATTCAGCCATAAAAAGGAACAAAATAATTGCATCTGCAGCAACCTGGATGGAATTGTAAACCATTATTCTAAGTGAAGCAACACAGGAATGGAAAACCAAATATTGTATGTTCCCACTCACAAATGGGAGCTCAGTTGTGAGGACACAAAGGCATAAGAATAATACAATGGACTTTGGGGACTTGGAGAAAAGGGTAGGATGGGGATGAGAGATAAAGGACTACAAACTGGGTATGGTGTACACTGCTCAGGTGATGGGTGCACCAAAATCTCACAAATCACCACTAAAGAACTTATTCATGTAACCAAACACGTCCTGTTTCCCAAAAACCTATGGAAATAAAAAAAAAATTTTTAAAAGATGCTAAGCTGGTCTTAGATCCTGCTGTCTCTGTGTATCTCTATTGTGGGGCATCGCAGCTTTGGTATCACCTCCTTTTTCCTGTTTTCTCCCTTGGTGACTTCCTCTCTCTCTCATCTGATAATTCAAGCTGATTCTTTTCCTGTTATTAATTTTTTGATATCTAAGTTTGTTACCTCCTTCATCCCTAGTGTCTCTCAGAGTCAGCTCTGAGAGTTTCAAAAAAACAAGCTTCTCTTATATAAGCATTGTAATTTACTCTTAGACCTCAATAATTCAATGAATCTCAAAGATCTATGTGTAAACAAAACAATTATGACTCATTTTGAAGATAAAACTTAAGAATAAACATTAAACATTTTTATTTCTATTCTGCTTTAACATCCTGTGGAAATAACATCAAAAAAAATACTCTGCTAGAAAAATTAAATTATGTAAACTGTGTTAGAGACAAGATAGAAATTTTATCTAAGGAGAGCAGCTGGCTGCACCATGGTCCTAAGTCTTATTCTCAGTTTTGCAGATCCAGCGAACGAATGTACTAGAAGACAGAATTCAGGAAAACTGAATCATACTCTTTCAGGAATCCTTTTGGCGACACACACACACACACACACACACACACACACACACACACACACACACACAAAGGCACATGATGTTTGGAGTTACTCCACCCTAGCAATCTACTCAGCACTGATATGCATATTAAATTTGTTAAAGACTAGATGTTTAAGGACTGATTTATTAGCATTTTGATAAACAATGACAGTAAGTATATATTTTTAAATCTTTCAGAATCTATGATCTCATATTTCTTTATCACAATATAGGGAGAGAAGAAAGAGAGAGAGAGAGATTATTGTTCATTTCTTTCTGACAATGTCCACAGGGGACTGATACCCTTAATGTTTCCACAGCCTTGATACATTTTGTACGAAACAAGTAAAATAGGAGTGGTCCAATAACAGAGTAAACCAAAGGACCAAAGTAGCTTTCAGCAATATCTACCTCCCCGCTTTATCACACCCATTAGACCTACTTTTGAAGAATTGTCGGGAAGTTACCATTTATGTACATAAAAACACACGCCAATAGTATTAAATCTGCCTCTTAACCTATGCTTTTTTTCTCCCAGACTTCGACATCAGAGTTTAACAAGGTTATTGGGCTCAATGATGTGCTATTTTTCCTCAATAATATATTTTATCTGATTTAATTATCTGATACACACAAACACACCCAAAATGCTCGCTGATTTTTTTCCAAAATAAATAAATAAATAGGCAGTATGGATTATTCCTTTCCCCTAAATGTAAGCACCCAATCTAGATACTTTATACACTTTTTGAAATTGAAAAAGTATATTAATTTACATGTTTTCATCTATATAATCAATCTTTTCATATACTATCACCAAATTAAATTTTTATTTTTCCTCAGAAATCAGCTCTTCCTCTAAAATTACTTTATTCACTGGATATTCATGACCTGTTGCTTTGTTATCTTTGTCAGAATTCTAGAATTTTGACTTGCACCATTTTTCTCCCTGGGAAGAAATCACCTTTCTTAAATTTTTCTTGAATATATGCCCCCACTGTACTACGGATGGCTCTCTACCACACAAATGACCTTACCACTAAGGACTCTAGAATTCTAGCACTCCATAAGTGTCTTGGGCCTCTTAAAAGTCTCTATCCAGGAAAATCTTTTTCTCTTCAACATTAATCTCCATCCTAAAGGCAGAAAAAGAATTTCTAGAACATTGATAGTGAAAACAATTTAACTTATGCAAAATAGCATATCTTTGTTTCACTACAGGTGTGTTTCTGGGTTGATTTGTTTTATTTTTTCAACACATATTTAATCTGAGTCTTAAGCCTAAGTCTTCATAACATCATCCTATAAAGAGGCAAGTGAAAAGCTCAGTCCAAGCATAGGAACAGGATGAGCAAAGGTAAGCTCCCAGGTAAATCACCGGTATAGTTTGAAGCCTGGTGCCTGTGGGTAGATGTGGATAGAGACCGGAGGGCATTGGTAATCCACTCTTGTAAATTCCTTCCCATGAAGAAACAGTTATCCTTCCTCAGTGTTGCTGAAGTATGTGTACACACCCAAAATAGATGTTTCCCCCACATATTGTATTAGTTATTGTTAGCATCTGACTTCCCAGTTAAGCTAAGAGCAATTTGAAAAGCTGACCCACATTTACATAGTTCATTATATCCCCAAATCACCCAATTCCTAGTATATTTACAGTAAACATTTATTGAATGGATGTGTGAAGAAATGTGCTTTCAAATTTCCATAAACAAAAAAATCATTATTATGTATTTCTACCATTGTGAATACCTGCAAAATAATTTCATCCATAATCCAATTATTAATATATGTGAAATCCTTGCCACCATACCAAATTTTAACGTAAATAATAGAAACTTACAATACTTTTAGAAAGCTGGTTGACAGGGACATATTAATTGTTTTGTGTTCAATGAAGCTAAGAAGCATTTGACTCACTGCAGAACTGAATTAAACTGGGTGGGTTTTCGTTGTTGTTCTATTCCATAGATGTCTTTTTTCAAAACGCCATTTCCCATTTGCTAAGGCAATTTGCCAAACACAAGGTTTCAACTAACCTTTCTTAAACACCTAATCAACATCCTAAATAATTCATCCTCCTCATGTTGAAACCTTCATTCCCTCGTGAATCTGGTGGCTCAGATTCCTTGGTATTTTCAGGACACTGCACTGTAATCATATGTTTTCAATTTTTCCAGTGACAAATACTTGACAGCTTTCTCAGGTATGGTAAGTCACCTATTTTCTATATTTCAAATTTTGTTTCTTTTTTTCTTATATTTTCTTTAGTTCTTCTGCTCTTGTGGTTTTAAAAATCCCATTTCTAAACTCCAATAAAATATCAGGTGGGAGCAAATAAGACATTTGTATTTAATCTGATACTTTACTTGGTATTCCCTGTGATAGTCTTTCAACACACAATCTAACATTATTATAAACATTCCTACGGAAACTAGACTTCAACTTTTCCTAAAACACATTGAACTAGTCAATACCACTGTCTCCTCTTTCTTTATTGCCATTGATAAAACTAAGTGGAATCTTTGCATATGGTGGTGTGTCAGAGTTTATTTTATAACATTTATAATATTCTCTTGGCACTTAGAACATTTACTTATCTGGCCCCTGGAAGTGAAGTCTCTAAAGAGGTTTATCAAGAATGAAAAAATGAACTAGTGAATAAATCACGCTTAGTCAACTGCTTTCTGTCCCAAAATAATAATTTTTGATCATTTTCTTCCTTTTATCTACACATTACTTTGGCTAACTCACATTCTGTCCTTAAGAATGTGTTACTTAAATTTCTCTAGCAGCAATTATAGATGTTATCTGTTCATATCTTGTAAATAAAGAAAAGTTACTACTAATTTCAGTGTTTGCATTTACTATCTTTGTATCCTTACTCATGTACAATAATACCTATATTCAGTCCCTAAACACAATGATTAACTCAACACTTCAAGTCCTAGCTTTCTAACATAACACCATTGCCACATATTGTAATTATTTCTCTTTCCTCAATAGATTGTGACTTTTTCAAGGACAGTAACCTTTCAAGGACTTACTCATTTTGCAAAATCTTGCCTCTAAATCTATTAATAACAAATTTACAATGCTGTTTAGAGCATCTTAGGCCTGTAATAAGTATTGGTTAAATCAACTCAGTCAACTGCCCTTGTGCCACCCTAACAGACATTTGCAGACCGTAGTTTTGTTTTAACTGATCTGACTAGAATACACAGTTATATAGATAGTTTCTCTAGAATACAAAAACATTTGGTCAATATGGTGAGAAAAAACAAAGTTGCCATTGTGGATGCAAAATTGCCAGTGTCTTCTTCCCTTTTGTCTCTTTTCAAAATGTAGTTCTGGTATTATAAAAATAAAAATAAACACTGCTGTGTCAATCAGATGACAATTTCTACTTTAATCTCACACAGCAAATTGATTTGCCTTGCTCAGAATTGGATCTGCTAGTAAAAAAAATCACCAGCTTCACAATGATTCTGGAATTTCGTATATAGTAATAATTAGCATAACCTCACTTTATAATTCAATTCGCTATAAAGGAACAATTTTCCATAATAGATTTGCCTTTATTTTCCCTAATAACATTAACCATGAAAGATGTCATGATAAGTGAGTTCATGGTTTTTTCCATCAGCATGCTTGCTTTGACTTAAGGAGAGATGAGATATGAGAGGGTCTGGTATAAGATTCCTTCCAAGAGTCCTTTTCTCCTTTTCTGCTCCTCTCACCCCAGTGATCTGTGATGTGCTATTTACATGATATATGTATTGATTCTCCCTAATCCCTAATAGTTGCTTAGCTAAAAGTTTACTGTTGCTATTATTCCTCAAGTTTTCTATTTTTCACAATGTTTTTTATCCTTTATATTTTAAGGGCAGCCCTTGGAATAATATAGTTCAGAATTTTTGAATTCGATGAAAAGATTAAAATTAGTAAGTGAAACAATGATCTTTTCTCCAGGACAAAATGAGGAGTTAGCTTACATTACCCACTAAGGTCCTTTCCTCTTCTAAATTTGAGGATCAAGAATCAGCAAGAGTGCTAGGGCTTCTACATAACCCAAGTCCTGCAAGGGACTCACACATACAGGCCTGTCTTAAGAGGGGTCTTCAAACAAATTATAGCGCTTTGACCAATTAGAACCTTGCCCGGTTGGCTACAGCTGACTGGCCAGCAGAATTAAAGTAAGACTTTCATTAGAGCGGTGGCTATAAGACCTCCCATACAGAATGATCCAATTAAATCCGGTGCTTGGGGAGTTTCCTATGAGCCATTACAGAAAGACTAAGTGAGTTGCTAACATTAAGAGTAACCAGTAAGTGGAGGTGAGAATTGTCCAAATATCTAATATCTAAGTACCAGATCTTCAGAGTATCTTGAACATAATTTCAGTTTTCTATGGAACTGATAAAATACTTTCTAAACTTCTGGATTTTTCTATATATACTATAACTAAGGTCATAGCAGTTGAGGTAATTGAATGTCAATTTTTTTAATGAAGTAAAGATTCAAATAGATATATAACTCTTGATTTTTAAAATATCCTTATATTTTGTAAATTACATAACAATACATAGAATATAATTACATAACAATACATGGAATATGTAAATTACATAACAATACATAGAATATAAAATATTTATGGATGTTTAATTTTTATTTTTGATTAGGTAAAATATAACATTTGGATGACTCATATTTACTAAATTTAACTTTAGATGGCTTTCCTTTTGATTTCATTACCTGTACCCTTTTGAAAGAAATAGTGATAGGATCCCAATCAAATAGCAGAATTACGCAAAAGCACTTTTAAAAAATCAAATCTATTAACACAGAGAATCTAGATAGTTGCAGAATACACAGATATCTTAGAAATAACGAGTTTTGCTTAATTTTTTTTTAAAAATGTATGGGTATAATTTTCTTCAAGGGTTTCTGAATATTTTTTTAATTTGTTTTAAACTCACCTGACTTTCAAATCTATTTTAATCCCACTGAAATCCAAAACTCCTCATCTCACAAGAGCAAGTGATATAATTAAATCAATAATATAACCATATCAAGGTTATTTAAGTCAGTTAGATGACAGATTAGCAAGCCTTTTATACAGGGAAAAAAAAAAAGAAAATACGCATAGAAAACGGGCAAATTATTTTCCCCCTTTGCTGCAGTCTTGGTAATTTTATCATACTAAATGTTTTAAATTTTAAATAGCAATTAAATAAGCCAGAATAAAATATTTGAAGCTATGAACTATATTGAGTTTGATGCTTTAAAAATAATATGTACTTAGGAAGGAAAACTGAGTCCAAATTAAAAGCACATTGAATAATACTATTCATTGCAGTAAGAAATGCAAAGATAAAGGTATCTGGAATGAATAATGGAAATTAGGTTCATTAGATGAATGTAAAAGAAATGATTATTTGGATCTGTTTTTAAATTCCCCTAAGCATTTTAAAGCTATATATTTGAGACATTTTTAATTCATAATTTTAAATTACTTTCTAACACAGAAAGGACAGTTTAAAGGAAGAAGGATAAGAATAACAAATTTTACCTTCATTTTAAGAAGCGCTTTTTTTTTTTTTGGTCATGAGGCACAGGAAGCCTGTAATTAATAGCATAATTCACAAGAAATGGTCCCCTGCTAGTGTAAAGTTCTTGCCATGGTAAGTGTTCTTTACTTTTCCACAAAAAATAAGAGAGGTTATGTAAGTTGCCAAAAATAGAACTATAAAAAGAGATACACAAAAAATAATTTCAAAATGTAGAATTCGCATGCGACCTTTTGTTTCCTCTTGTGGACCTCATGATCCAGAGGCTCTCACCAGCAAGCACTGGAAGCTACCATCAGCATTGCCTGGGCATAATGTGAAACCTTAAGTTCCGGCAATGGCGTTAATGACAATTCACTGCAGGGAAAGGCGACTTCCTTTTCACAAGTAAACTTTGGTGGTCTTTGTATCTTTTTGGTTAAAACTGATATTTCTATCCCTTTTGATGGTACATACAAAATCTTTAAATGACATTAAGAATAGTATTAAAAATTGATTTTAAGGGAACAATAAAAGCTAATCTACACGAGGTTGAGATCCATTTCTTAAAAGTAACTTTTTTTACTAAAGAAAAGCAGTTATTAAACCGATGTATCTTTTTTCAAAAAAAAGAGTTGAATTAAATTTTTGATGTTTCAAGTCTAATGTTTAATATGTGCCACACTTATTATCAAAGATTCCTTTTAAAATTAATACATAATATTTTATACATTTATGGGGTACATGTATGTATTACATGCATAAAATATTTAATGATTAAATCAGGGTATTTGGAGTATCGGTCACCTGGAGTACATGTCACTTGTGTGAATTGAGAACATTTTAAGTCCTCTCTTCCAGTCACTTTGAAATATATAATACATCATTGCTAACTATAGTCACTGTACTCTGCTATGAACATTAGAACTTATATCTTCTATCTAATATATTTTTGTATGAATTAACCAACCTTTCTTCATGCCTGCTTCTCAACTGCACACCCTCTGGTATCTATCATTCTATACCACACCACTATGAGATCAATTTTTTTAGCTCCTACGTGAATGAGAACATGTGATATTTGTCTTTCTGTGCCTGGCTTATTTCAGCTAACTCAATGACTTCCAATTCCATCTGCACTGCTGCAGATGACAGGATTTCATTCTTTTTTATGGCTGAATACTATTCCATTGTGTATGTACATGTTTTCTTTATTCATTTGTCCAGTGATAAACACTTAGCTTGATTGTGAATAGTGCTGCAATAAACACATCAATGAAGGTATGCCTTTGATATACTAATTTCTTTTCCTTTGTATAAATACTCAGTAGTGGGATTGCTAGATCATGTGGCAGTTCTATTTTAAGTTTTTTGAGAAGTCTCCATACTGTTTTCCATAGTGGTTGTACTGATTTACATCCACACCAATAGTGTATAAGAGTTTTCTTTACATCCTCACTAATATCTGTTATTTGTTGTCTTATTGATAATAGTCATTCTAACTAGGGTAAGATAATATCTCATTGTCATTTGGTTTGCATTTCGTTGATGATTAGCAATGTGGAGCATTTTTCATATGCCTGTTGTACATTTTTATGTCTTTTTAAGTAAATGTCTTTCCATGTCCTTTTTAATGGAGTAATTTGATTTTTTACTGTTGAGTTGTGTGAGTTTCTTTTACATTCTAGATATTAGTCTCTTGTCAGATGAATAATTGGCAAATATTTTCTCTCATTCAACAGGTTGTTTTCTCATTCTGTTGCTTGTTTCCTTTGCTGTGCAGAAGCTTCTTAGTTTAATATAGTCCCATTTGTCTATTTTTGTTTTTGAGCTCTTGGGGTATTACCTATTCAAATCTATCACATTCTGTCCCTCATGATTTTCATTAGGGACCTCACCATGATTCCTCCTCACAGGTGAAATACTCCCATCCAATTCCTGCACACTTCTGTGTGGGTGAACCTTTCACAGCCTCTCAGCTCCTTGAACACCACATTCCAATGAATTTATCCTCTAATCCACCTCTGGTCATGTTCTGGACCTTTACATCATGCAAAATTACTAATTTCTACATCCTGCTCGGGTTTTCCTGATGCTGCTCTTTTCATAGCTTATTCTTCACATAGTTGTCAGAGAAATTTTTTTGAAATAGTTCATATCTTACTGATCCCCTGCTCAAAGCACTCTAGTAACTTCCTAATACACCGAGGACACAATTTAGTATCCTTACCAAGGGACACAGGCCATGCATTATCTGCTCCTTAGTTACTTCTCCAAATCCTCAACCCCACATCCTCCAAATGCTTTCCAGGTGCACTGGCTTCCTTGCTTTTCCTCAGTCTCACTAGGCACTTCTGTCTCCAGGCCTCTGTCTCAGCTGATGTATCGACTGAAATTCTCTTGCCTTATTCTGTCACTTCTTTTGGTCCCAGCTCAAATATCACCCAGAAGAAGGATCTCTAAATTAGCATTTCAGTGTTTCTTTTGTTTCTTAATCTGCTTTATTACCTTCCTGCTATTTGTTGCTATAAAACCTTATATTTTTGTATATGTAGGTATTGTATGTTAGCTTTGCATGAAGGTAAGCCTCCCAGGCATCAAGGGATTTAGTTCTCTGGTTCACTGGCCTATTTTTGGCACTGAGTCTGACTAGAAATTTGAAAATGTGAATGCAAGAAAAATAAGAAACAGAAAGAATCGTGATGTGATTAGGCTTTGAGTCTCATATTGAATTTAACCCCCAATCTCCTCTCCACATGTCAAGGGAGAGAGCAGGTGGAGGTCTATGAATCATGGTGTGGTTTCTCCCATGCTGTTCTCGTGATAGGTGAGTTCTCATGAGATCTGAAGAAGGTGCCTTGTTTCCTCTTTGCTTTCTGCCATGATTGTAAGTTTCCTGAGGTCTCCGCAGCCATGCCGAACTGTGAGTAAATTATCCAGTCTTGGGCAGTTCTTTATAGCAGTATAAAAATGGACTAATACACTTGTTTTCTCAAAACACCTCCTCTTTCTGCAGCTCACTTGTACAGCTCTTTCTCTAGGACCATTTGTCAGCCGCATCAGAAATTCATTACAGAAGCTTGCCATATTCATAGTTCCTTCTGTATACAGATAGATTCATGGAACATCATTTCAGTAGCACTGCTGCAAATACCACAGTCTCCTTGCACTGTGTCCAAAGTGAAACCTAATCTTGGATTGACTTTATAATCTGCTTTCTCCATGATTGTACCCACACAATTCATTGCTACTGCAGAAAATCAGAGAGTACAGCAAATACCACTCTTTTAAATATTTAGAGAATAGAGCTAAAAGAACCTTGTGAAAGATAAGCTATGAGATAATGGAAGCATAAAAGATTCTGGCTTTCTGGCTTATGTGACTAGATGTATGTGACACTTCCCAAAATACAAGGGAATGGAAATGGGTCAGGTTTAGAGTAGGATAAATTTGCAAATTTGAGTTTGGCCATTTGAGTTTTTGGGTTGATTTTTGAGAGATTCCATTGGTACTACTAAAAAGGCATTTGATTACCCAGATTTCGATATATAAATGTAGAAAATTAATCTATGGATGGCTGTTAAAGACGTGGTCATATATAAGATTGTATAGTGAGAGGACAGAGTAAGAAGGGAAGATGGTCCAGGAGCCTTGAGGCTCTTTGAGGCTCCAATAGGTAAGGACTGCAAAGGAGGTAGAGGTGAAAATTAGGAAAGTTACTGTTCAGAGGCCAATGTAAATAACAGTTTCAAAGACGTACAGTGAACAACAATATCATATGCTGATGAGAGGTCAAGTAAGATGAGAATTGGAATAGTCCTATTGAATTCAATGACATAGATGTCATTGATGTCCTCAGAAGAAGCCCTTTCAGGAAACGGTGAGGGGAGACACCCGAATGCTTTGGGTTAAAAAGATAGTGAGAAGGGATAAAATCTGGGGATCAAGTGCTGTGCAGAGATGAGAAGATAATTTCTAGAATCCAAATCAGATGTGGACTTACTGACTTTAGGTAAAAAGAGAGATACCTCCCATATTGTAATCTGAGAAGAAAAGAAGCTTTGTGCAGATGTAGGTAGACTTGCAGGTTTGATAGCTGGACAGTGAGGGAATTCCTGTCTATTGATTTTAGTTTTCAAGGAAAAAGAACAATTTCTCCTCTAGAGATTAAGTAGAAACATGTCTGGATGCGCAAGTGGGGTCCTGGTTTTTAAGAGAATGTAAAGGGCATTTACTAGTCATGGGGAGTGTAACATCAGTTTAGGAGAGGTTCATGGAAGGACTACAGTGCAGGGTTGGCAGCCCATTTCTCCAACTAGGTCCCATCCATCCATCTTCACTGCCATCAATCTGATTCAAGCACCATATCTTGCCAGAACTACAGCAATAGACTAGTCTCTTTGGAAGTGCCTTGGTAATTTATTCTACTTAGTATAGACAGGGAGATATGTGCAAAACACAAATCTGATATTCATGTTAATTTATATTTAAAATCCTTAACAGCTTCTTACTGTTAAGACAAAGACCAAAATCTTTAACATATATAACATGATTATAAAATGTATCATCCAAACCAAGAGACGTTTGAGATTGGCAGGAAGCACTACCAATACTTAAGATGGGAAAGCTATTGTAACCCCATACTACCCTGGGAAAAATGAGATTGATTATAAACCTATGTATTAGATCTTACTTGGTTAAATATGTTAAGTCTTCCATCATGTCACATTATCCTAAGCTGCTTCCATCCAGATACAATGGGAAAGCTAATATAACCCCATACTATATAAACCTATGTATTAGCTCTTACATGGTTGAACATCTTTAGTCTTCCATCACATCACATTATCCTAACCTTCCTTCTATCTAGATAACCAATTATTTTTGTTTTTCTTCTGAGCCTGCCTCCCTCCCACTACAGGCATTTGCCCTTCCTATTCCATCCACATGAACTTATACTTCTCCCCACCCCTTGCTGGGAAAACACACCATAGGTTCGATTTTTAAAAACCAAAAGTGTCTCCAGTATAATAGTTGCACTATAGGAACCATTGGTGGTCAAGGCCTGGACCACCACACTAGGTATCCCAACCCATAGAAAGAGAAATTTCCATCAACATATGAGTATAACCAAGGCTCTCTCCCATATTTTCCTTGTGTCCAGTAGGGAAGATGGCACCCCATGACTCTCAGGAAGCAATAGTGTCTTTCCACAAACTCACTGACGGTGGGAGAAATGGACCTTGTGATTATAAGCTAGTAAATGTCAACATAATTATTTTATAGAATTTCTGATAACATATATTGAAAGAGGCCATGATATTTGTCCAGAAAAATATTCACATTTATAAAAAAGGCTATTAATGAGACAGGGGATTAAAATATTAAAGATGTTTAAAAGAATAACATTATTTGCCTGAGGTAGCAAAACATTCAGAATCTCTTTGTAAGTTGAAATTGCTTAACTCTTAGAAAATATGATATAAAGTTCAATGGGTTATGGAAGGTCTGAGTTTTTTCAACCCCTTCCCACAGTTTAGCTCAAGGACCAATCGCCACTTTCTCCAACAAGCCTTCTCTAACTATTCCTCCACATTTCCTGTCTACCATAAAGTAGTATAATTTTTTTTCACTTTAACACAGCTTTTATTTATATATATATATATTAGTGTCAATATGTCAATGGAACTTTTTCCTGCACTACACCATAAACTCAATGAGAGCTGCAACCCTGTTCTTTTTACTACTGTATACCCATTGCTAACCACTGAGATTGGCACATACTAGGAACTGTAATAAAATCTGTTGAATAAATGAATGAATAAACATAAAAATATGTTTAACTACATATTTTTCCATAATGTTTTATTACATGGATGATTCATTAATTTATTTATTTTCAGACAGAATCTCACTCCGTCACCCAGGCTGGAGTGCAGCGGCACGATCTCAGCTCACTGCAACCTCCACTTCCCTTCCTCAACCTCCCAAGTAGCTGGGATTACGGGCACACGCCACCACACCCAGATAGTTTCTGTATTTTTAATAGAGACAACGTTTCACCATGTTGGTCAGGTGGGCCTCAAATGACTTACCTCGTATGATCTGCCCTCCTTGGCCTCCTAAAATGTGATTACAGGTGTGAGCCACTACACCCAGCCTGGTTTTATACAGTGATAATCAATTATGTTATTCTAGAATTTACCTAATGATCACATAGGAAGTTAATGAAATGACCTTTGTTTTCTTCAACTATGACTTTTTAATATCAAAAAATAATGAAACTGTAACGACCAAAATAAATAAAAAATAAATTGAACATTTTTTCTTCCCTCCAATCAGCATTACCTGAATGCTAATCTGGAAGAAAATATCCTTGCCAACTCTTTTTTGAGAGAATAGTGCCCATCATGCTGGGGTGGCTTAACATATGTGTGCTGGACTGAATGTCTTGCTTCTGAGGAACTGAGTAATGTGGAAGTAAAAGGTTGTGACTTCCGAGACAAGGCCAGCGAAGGAATGTAGCTTCCTCCTCGCTCTCTCTCATGAAAGGCTAATTCTGGAGGACTTCAGGGGTCATACCGTGAGGACAGTCAAGCCACCTTAGGGAGTGGTCCATGTGAAGAACAGAGGCTTCATGCCAGCAGCCACTGGTTGAACCCTATAGAAAGCAGTTGCTTCAACCCCACTCAAGACCTAAGAAAACTGTAGGCCTGGCAAGCTGTGATATAGTTTTTTTTTTTATGATAATTTTTATTTTTAACATTTTTTCCTTTATCAAAAGGAAATGATATTCTACATATTTGTGGGATACATGTGAGTATTTTTTTTTTTTGCAAAAAAGAGACAGTTTTATTTACTTATTTCAAGACTGCCTGCCTGTTTATCTTTATTTCCCTTTTTTTCTTTTTATTATTATTATATTTTAAGTTTTAGGGTACATGTGCACAATGTGCAGGTTACTTACATATGTATACATGTGCCACGCTGGTGCGCTGCACCCACTAACTCATCATCTAGCATTAGGTATATCTCCCAATGCTATCCCTCCCCCCTCCCCCCACCCCAGAATAGTCCCCAGAGTGTGATGTTCCCCTTCCTGTGTCCATGTGCTGTGATATAGTTTTTAAAATGCTATCTGAACCATTTTGAGACCCTAGCTAGTGCCCAGTCAGTTGTTCTTGAGAGAGTAAGTCCAAATCCCAAACAACTCCCTTCTTGGGCTCACACACTCTGTGCTACTATACCCCAACCCTAATCACTCAGGGCCAAGTACCAGGAAATCAGGAACAGTCCCTCTGACCAGAGCCCATTGAATGTACTCAAGCCAGCTGATCGCAAGACTGCTTACCCTGCCTGGCCTGCTCCTTCCAGCAGAAAGAACAATAAGGACTTTTGCCCACCAATCCCCTTTCTCCCTCTGCCTCATGACCAATGGCCAGTGCTTTCTGTGAACAGCACTGCATGGCCTGCTATTTCTCCCCAGTGAGCTGTGAGTATAGCACAACTGTAGGACTCCTTCCAGTTTCTCCCTCTGTCTTTCTAAATTATTATTATTATTATTTAGAGATTGTCTCACTCTGTTGCCCAGGCTGGAGTGCAGTGGCCTGATCATAGCTAACTGTAGCCTCTAACTTCTGTGCTCAAGGGATCTCCCCACCTCAGCTTCCTCAGAAGCTGGGGCTACAGGTGCACACTACCATGACCAGATAATTTTTAAAAAATATTTCTTATGGATGAGGTTTCACTATGTTGCACAGGCTGGTCTTGAACTCCTGGGCTCATGCAATCTTCCCACCTCAGCCTCCCAAAGTGTTCACACCTCATCCATCATGCTCAGCTGTTTCTCTTTTTCAATCTACATCTGGCCTCATCATACCCCACACAAGGTAATATGGTTAAAATACAGACATCTTGGCTATAACCCTCTGAGCGACCCAGACCAGAACCATTCAGTTAATTAAGCTGCTTTGATTGTTAATGATTAGAAATTATGTGAAAAAATAAACTTCTGTTTATTTTCAGCTAGCAAGTTTGGTGATAATTTGTTATGCAGCAATAGATGACTAATATCCAAAATAACATTCTTCAAAATTGGCCTGAAAGCTAATTTTCTCCTCTCTATATCCCTCTTTGTCTTTTATATATAATACATATGTGAAGTATGTATCAAATTTCACAAGTATCATATATACATATATTTGCCAGGCAGATAAGTATATCTGACAGGATAATTATGCCTGTAATTCACAGTAAATTGTAAAAATTTTATCTTTGAAAATGATTCCTCTATACATGTGCTTCATAGATTTTTATATAATTAAAACATTTGACCTTAATTTGATTCCACCGCTGTTCAATTCAATGAGTTAACTGAGTGGAAAGTATGTGCCTAAAATTCTGGCTGGAACTGATGGGAAGACAAAAGAAGGACAGTGCCCAATTTCTGTCTCCAAGGACAGAATGATTTAATTAGCTCATTCTTAATCTTGTATTGGTAAACCTGATAAAAATGCAAATTCTTATGCCCCAATCAAAACTCTATTTCAGAAAGGATCTGTAATGGATATATAGATTATATAGATATTCAGCTTTTAAAAATGCTCCCAGAAAAATTTTGGGTCCTAGAAAGTTCTTTGAAAAACTGCTCTAATATAAGCTGCATATAGAATTGCTGCTTTATGAGGTTTTTTTTTTTGGAGACAGAGTCTCGCTCAGTCGCCCAGGCTGGAGTGCAGAGGCGCGATCTCGGCCCACTGCAACCTCTGCCTCCCGGGATCACGCAATTCTCCTGCCTCAGCCTCCTGACTAGCTGGGATCACAGGCGCCCGCCACTACGCCCGGCTAATTTTTTTGTATTTTTAGTAGAGACAGGGTTTCACCGTGTTAACCAGAATGGTCTCGATCTCCTGACCTCGTGATCCACCCATCTCGGCCTCCCAAAGTGCTGGGATTACAGGTGTGAGCCACCGCGCCTGGCCACTTTATGAGGTGTTTTTTTGTTTGTTTGTTTGTTTTTTTAAGATCTAAAGAAACAACTTAATATATCACTGAATGTGCTTAAAAACAAATAGCATCATCTACAACGTAGCGACATGGCTGGAGATGGATATAAAGAAACCTGTGTTCTGGTCCAGCAGGCCTTCTTTCTCTCTCACACATCAAGCTCAGATTCTTCACCAGTAAAATGAAGGAACTGCACTATATGTTTCCTTCAAATATTCTCAGTCTTTAAAATTAGACAAGTTCAGAAAGCAAGTTGGTAGACACTGGAATACTATTTTTGTCACACTATCTTAAGTTATGATATTTACGATTCCAAATTCCTCTTTCTCAGTTCTATGGTACACAAAATTGAGTTAATCACATATCATTCACATGATTGTTAAAAAGACTAAATGAAATAAAGTATGTAAAATTGCTTTTAAAGTGTAACAACCCTTAAAGCTCTGTGCTGAGAAACGTACCTGCCTCTTCTCATTTAAACTTCTCAACTACTGTATACAGTTAGTTATATTGTAAATCCATTTTACAGAGGAGGACACCTATATTCAGAAAAGGTAAGTAACTGGCCCAATCCCTCCCAGAAACTTACAATATAATCTCAGAGCTTGGATTCAAACTCAGGATCATCTCACCCCAAAATCCAGCATGTAACCATAAACCTATGAGAATTGACCAGAAGTAAGCCCAGGACAACACACAGTAGGTAACTCACAGTAAAGCCATTACAGGGAGGGAATCATCCTTTATCCTTCGACTTCAGTATTTCCTAAGCTTCTCTGCTGATACTAACAACTAGATGTACCCGCCAAGAACATCAAATTCTAGACTTGATCCCAGGCCAAGCAGTCCTCATTTCCAGCTCAGGAACTATTAAGATTTTGTGATTTTTAGCATCAGGACTTTGGAAAACATGGTTCTGTTAACTTCTTTTCTATGTATTATTTTTAAAATGGTTACCAAAGAGAGATGACTTTCATCTTGCATTTTGAGTTTGACTGAATCCCACGACAAAAAGCTCTGGCCCACAGTGACACATATACCAACATTATGCCCTGTTCTTTCATACTGATCTTTTTCAGTGGCCTGCTTTGCAGCCAGCTGCAGGAAAATGGCTCAGTCTCATCCCTAAGGGCTCCTAGAGAAATAGCCAAACTACTACATTTTTTGTTTTTGAATTTCCTCATTGTCTATAGGAAGTCTCTGGCTAGCTGTGCTGGAAACTCTGGAAGCAGGTCAGCAAGAGAGGTTCCAGCATTCCTTTCTGCAGTAGTCAGCCAGCTTGCTTTGTGCCTGGCTGGACTCCAGGTATTAGAACAGAAGGAGTGAACCTCTGAAAAAATGCAAACATCCTAGTGATTTCTCACAACATTTGAGTTTCTACCTATTTTCCCAGCTTCTCAGTCATTACCAATCTTCCATCCTCATCAAATTACATGTGCCCTTGAAAATAATGGAACCAGTATACAGATGAACCTTCAAAGCCATTTAAATATGATGAAGTAATGATTAAAATACAGAAAAAAGGAAGTAATAATTCATGCCTTTTGTGCCTTTTCTGTCCACAGATTATAAGCTCCATTTGGTGAAGAATATTTTTTCCCCTTGGGGTTTTTCAGTGTCTGGCACAGTGCATTACTGAGCACTCAGTGAATATTTATTGAATTAAGGAAATAAAACTTAATACACAACTGCAGGAATAAATAAGATTGCTTGAATACATGACCAGTCCTTGACTGTTCCAGACTGAGAAGAGTTATAGTAGTAGATAACTTAAAAGAAAGGATAGTATTTTTTTTTCCCAGCATTAAAATGGAAAGTTGAATTCCTGGGGTGCTGAACTAGCATATGCAAAATCAGGAAATTTATTTTCATGCATCCAGCTCACAATCAGAAGTCAAAGCCTTGCAGTTTATGATTTGAATCCATTTTATTTGACATTCACAGAGTTTTCAAAACAAGTTAAGCCATTATAAAAATCAGAGAATTTCCCATAGAAGTTCAGATTTCTGGCTTTCTTTGCAAAATCAGGTTATCTCGTGACATGGGTCCTTACATTCCACATGACGACAAGCACCTGGCTGGCTTCACCCACATAAATTACCTACCTCCCATCTCTATCAAACTTTACTCTTTGAATCTGAAACAAAATTATGTTCTATCTTAAGTAGCTAGCCAATTATTATTATTACTTTCATTATTATTATTATTTTAATTGACAGGTAAGGCCAGACACAGTGGTTCACGCCTGTAATCTCAGAACTTTGGGAGGCTGAGGCAGGCAGATTACCTGAGGTCAGGAGTTTGAGACCAGCCTGGCCAACATGGCAAAACCCTGTCTCTATTAAAAATACAAAAATTAGCCAAGTGTGGTGGCACGTACCTATAGTCCCAGCTACTGGGGAGGCTGAGGCAGAGAATCACTTGAACCCGGGAGGCAGAGGTTGCAGTGAGCTGAGATCGTGCCATTGCTCTCCAGCCTGGGCAACAGTGTGAGACTTCGTCTCAAAAAGAAAAAAAAATTAGAAAATAAAATAAATTGACAGGTAAAATTGTAAGTATTTACCATGTAAAATATCATGTTTTGAAGTATACGTAGATTATGGTTTGACTAAATCTAATTAACCTATGCATCACTTATAGTTATTATTTTTGCGATGATATCAGTATGTCAAAGAGACACTGATATATATCTCTGCACTGCCATGTTCATTACAGCTCTATTCACAATAGCCAAGCTATGGAATCAACCTAAGTGTCCATCAATAGATGAGTGGATAAAGAAAATGTAGTACATATACACAGTGGAATATTATTTAGCCATTTGCAACAATATCGATGAACTTGGAGGACATTATGTTAAGTGAAATAAGCCAGGCACAGAAAGACAACTACTGTATGAACTCACTCACATGTGGATTTTTTAAAAATTGATCTCATAAAACTAGAGTGTGGTGGTTATCAGGGGCTCAGTTGTTGGTAGGGGCAGCAGGTTTAGGGAGATGTTGGTAGGTGCAGCAGGTTTAGGGAGATGTTGGTAGCTGGCAATATTTTAAAAGGTTATCTAATGGTGATTTGTTAATTTTGCAGGATCATAATGGAATTTAAGAATACAGGCTTCTTACATTTCCTTCCTCACTCTACCTTCAAGTACGATTTTGGATCCCATATCTCGTACTTTTAACGAGTAATTCTAAGTGATTCTTCTAATTAGGTAAATTTAATACATTCTACAAAAGGAATAATTTTCAGGGGATAAGAAAGAGGAGTCAGCCTGCTTACATAAAGCGTGGGCATTTTTGAACCTTTCCTCCCCCACAACCTTTCACTATCCCACCATACCTCAACCTCCAACACCTCAACTACTCACCACCAAATACACTGCTTTTATGTGCTTCCCTGGGGGTGCATGGCTCTCTGGTTTGTGTCATTTTATAATAGATACTTTTAAGGTGTAAGCCAGCTCTCTCTTTCTAAGATGATTGATATCCAGAACCCACGAATGTCAGTCCCTGTAGCAATATTTGAACTATATGACCCTGAACTGCTTTCCATTGCTGCTGGAGTCATGATGAAACTCTGACTCTGCTAGGAAATCATCTTTTCAGAGAATTTGGATTTGAGGTTCAAAAAGGACAATTGATTTCTGCCCGATGGTAGAGTCAAAGCAATATAAACTTGTGCTGAAGGATAACCATGCTGAGTTGTAGCACCATGAAGGAGCAGGTGAAATTGATTCTCAGAAAAAGAGAAGGAAGTAAATGCTCAGGAGCAGAGGGAGAAGTCTCCCTGCCTCACATGGATGGAAAGAGGAATCTTTTAGTGGCTTTCCAGCAAGGAAGCCTACTGAGGAAATACGATACTGGCTAGATCTGAGTAAGATACAGGTGCTGATGGCAGGTTAGTGGCCAACACTCTACAGAGGAACCTGTCAGTTCTGCTCTACAGCTAAACTCTCACTGTTTTCTGGGCAACAAACTCCTCTGCTAACTGCCATTTAATCAACTTGCCCCCCAAAATACAACTTTCATTGTTTCTAGGTTGTCTTAATTTTTTTTCTCTTTTCAGTTTTATAAATCTTATTTGCCTTTATTGCTTGACTCTAATATCTCACTTCCTCACATGTGAATAAACAATTTAAACGTAAGACTATTAAACTAGCTGCAAAATAGCTACATACATGTTTCTGGGTTATTCTGCAAAACCATTTCCTAACCCTAGTCAGTCCTTATGCTTCTGCCAGCCTGAGAATGTTTCTGTTATGTAGCCAAACAAACCCTCAGGCACAGGTGTGTGTGGCAAGGAGAAAAGAATGAGAATTATGTTCGAACAGTGACTCTCAAAATTTGTTAGGCACTTGAGGAACATTTTAAGGTACAGAATACCAGGTTACACACTGAGATTCTCAATCCATAAGGCTGAGACAGATTTGATAATTGACATTTTTAATAGCACCATGAACTTTCTGATACTGGTAGTTTAAGAACTGTAATTTGAAAAACACTGTTCCAGTGGAAATAAATCAGATAGTAAAGGTAATTGGGGTGCGTGATATGTACGGGGGTTGTGGGTAAAAGGACATTCTCTTATTAACATCAGAAGGGCGTTTCTGATAACCCAAAAAAACACATCATTCCAAATATTATTTGGTAGTAATTAGTCTACTTCCAATTATGCCTGTAGGCATAGCTCAAGTTTTTATAAGAGCTGAGACAGCTGGGTTTAGAAGTATCTTAGGTCAAATGAAGAAAAATGGAGCCAGTACCTGGTAAACAACAAAAAGTCATCTGTGAATAAATTAGACAAAGCTAGTGTCTTAGTCTGTCCTTGCTGCTATAATGAAATACCACAGATAAAGTAATTTATACATAGCAGAAATTTATTTCTCCGAGTTCTCAAGGCAGGAAATTCCAGGATCAAGGTGCCAGAAGATTCTGTGTCTGGGGCGGGCTTACTCTCTGCTTCCAAGATGATATCTCTTGCTGAATCCTCACATAGTGGAAGAGGCAATAAAGAAATGAACACTGTGTCCTCATGTGGAGGAAGAGATGGAAGGTGCTATGGTCTCAACGTGTTCCCCCAAATCCAAGTGTTGGAAACGTAATCCCCAATGCAATAGTGTTGGGAGGTGTAGCCAAATGAGAAACCTGTTTAGTTCTTAAAGAATGGATTAACGCTCTATAAAAAGGGCTGGTGGGAGTGGGTTCTCTCTTTCTCCTCCTTTTCTGCCATGTGAAGATATAATGTCCTTCATCTCTGGAGGCTGCAGCATTCAGGTGCCATCTTTGCAGCAGAGAAACTGGGCCCTAGCCAGCACCTTGAGCTTGGACTCCCCAGCCTCCAAAACTGTGAGGAAATCAATTTCCATTCATTATAAATTACCCAGGGTAAGGTATTCTGTTATAGAAGCACAACATGGACTGAGACTAAAAGGCCAAAAGGAGACTAGGGCACTTTTTTTTAAGGCACCTCTTTTATAAGGCACTAATGTCATTCATGAGAAGAGGACTTCCCAAACGGCTCCACCTCTTAATACTATCAATTTGGTTCCAACATATAAATTTTGGAGGGACACATACATTTTAGCCATAATGGCTGGCTCTAGAACAAACTGCAAATAGGTAATTGGCAAGTCAGGGGGACAATTTAAGAACTGATTTGAACTACTAACAATTTGCACATAATCAATTTTCAGTGTCAGTGGGATGGGTCAGAGTTTCTCATTCTCAGCAGTACTGACTTTCTGGCCTGCATAATTCTTTGACTTGTGAGGCAGGAGGAGAGGGGAAGTTGTCCTGTTCATTGCAGGATATTTAGTAGCATCCTGACCTCTATACACTAGATTCCAGCAGTCCCTCCCACTAACCGAGACCAATATTGAAATTTCTCCAGACATTGCCAAATGTCCTGTTGAGAAACACTGGTGTAAGGATATGAGGCCAGGGGAAAGGGAGGGTGGAAGAGCCCTGGAGAAACCATCTTATGATCCCTTTGCAAGTTTTACTTTGTTAAAATTTTTCTTTCATATCAAAAGCTAAACTGTATGTAAGCAAATATGGTAGCAATAAAGCTTCTCATTTATGAATTCAAGGCTTTAGTAGACTTATGGGGAAACTTTTCCCCCCAGAATTTGGCTTTGGTATTTTTAAGTTTTAATAAATCTAGTTACTGTCATACTGACTCTTGTGCAGCTGGATAAACAAACTCAAGAAACACTCTCAGCCACATCTTCATTAGCAACTCTGCAGGCAAAATCCCTGTCATTTTGAGATGTTTTGTATTCAAAGCAATTGCAAAAAAAAAAAAAAAAAAAAGTATTTCAAGATTCTACTGCCTGCTTTAAATTTGTGGTTTTGTCTTTATTATTGGTGTGGCCTATTACTGCTGGCCAATTGGGCAATAAAATTTGCAGCTTAAGTTTGGTGTCTGTTTCTAAACAGTCACAGATGCTATATCCCTAACCTCTGGGGCAGACACTAGTTCTAATACTGCTAGTGGATCAATATAATATACATCTGGCCCTGGTAAGTGGTTCGAGAAATCTGTATCTGAGCGTTCACGGCCAAAGCTGTAGCAAAGATGGGTTATGCTATGAGAAGAATAACAAAGCCATCTCCATATTCAAATGGCTATGCTGCGTGAAAGCCCAGGTATTGGAGACCTGTGTATAGGAGTTGCTGAAGGCACAGCAACTAGTTCTTAAATGTCTTGGCCCCATTTATTTAAAAACCACCAGAATAACAGATCATGGACAAATGTGATTTTAGATCAGGGACCTTATGTAGTGTCTAGGCTTGTTTTATGGCTTGTACTTTACCGTTCTCAGGCTCAGAGCTTGAATTTGCCTATCTTAACATGTACAATTAATGCAGAAATTCTCTTGAAAACGTTGTATGACTTTCCAGTCTCATGTTTCACTTGAATTAAGTCACCTCAAGGCATAGCTCCAATTATGGGTTGTGTGGTAAGAGGCTTCTCAGCACAGTCAGGAGAAAGAGTGTGTGACTCTGCTTAGAATGTGGTAACCCACTTCAGACTTTTATGACTTTTTCTCTTCTGTCATAAAATGGGGGCAATAATTCATGTTAAACATTCACCAAACATCTTTTTAAAAGTGCCAGGCTCTGGGATAGATGTTGAGAAATAAAATTTTAAAAGAAAAATAAAAGAGAGAGAGAAAGGAAGGAAGAAAGGAAGGAAAGGAGCACGAGAAAGGCTTCTGTTCTGGAGAATCTATTCTAGAAAGCATTGTTTCTGTTGTAAGATAGGTGGTTATGGGTAGGTTGAAAGATAGGCAAATAAAGAAAACAGATTTTCATAAGTACTTTGAAATCACAGAGTAAAATCTCATGTAGATTGAAGATCCTTTTATATAGAGAGAAATCCCCAGAGCAATAGACTGCACCGTTCTTCACTTACATTAAAATAAGATACTGCTCCAGGATTCTGAATTTAGCAGCTGTTGGTACATGTGTCTCTTGCCACACTCATAAAGGTTTTTAATGTACAATAACATAGCATATAGCTCATCCCTTCTATGGTTGGATGCATTATTTATAATTAATTAACTTTGTGCCATCTTCATGTGTGGAAGGAGCAATAATTGGAGCTATCCATTTTTAGTTCACAGGAAACAAGACTCTTCATTTTTAATAGTGCCATTTACCTACCACCCTTTCTGCCAGTGATTTGAATTGTTCAGTTGTGGCTCTTGTTTTATTTTAATGCATTCACATTTTACCACTATGAAAAGATGTCTGTTCAAAATGAATTAGTCTGAAAGCCCATCTGAGAATGCTGGGAGGCTAGCTGCATCCCCACTGCTTCAGCACAGATGCATGGGGCAGAGCTGAAAGGCCACAATGTCGGTACCTGAATTCATTCTTCTTTAAAGTGAAAATGATCATATTGATATTTCAAAATCTGAAAACAACATTGGAAGAATATTTGCCTGGCAGATGTTCGCGCATTAATTCTCTCTGACTCACCTTGCCCTCGCATCATGAGACACTTTGAATCCATAGAAATAACCCTGCCCACACACTTTGTTCCGAGAAATGTTCTGTACATCTAGTAGCTGTGTTTACTAACCCTAAATTCTAAGCTCCCCTCTGCAAATAGATAGGAATCTCTGGAGTCAGCTCCCCCTTTCCCCCAACTCTACTCTCTCATAAATGAGGTTAGAGGCCATGGGTCCTCTTCCTCTATCAGGGGCCATGTAGAGGCACAATCCAGATTTTACAGGAAGTTGTTTCAGAAGAGGATCCTTGTTTGGGAATGAACCTCAGTGGAGGAGACGAGGCTCTGTATCAGCCCAGTTGTTCAAAGTTCAACTCATTTCAAAAGCAGATATAGTACTTATAAAGGGGGCTTGAATGCTACTCATGACTTGAAGGAGTTTTGAATAGGGTACAGGAATCAACCAGTTGAAATAGAAAGCAGAAAATAAACAACCTAAACGGCCAAATATAGGTACAAATGATATAGTTCTGGAGTAATACATTCTGGCTAGGGAAACTTAGGAGTTATTTACAGAAGAATGTAAGCATCTGAGTTGAGACCAGGATGATCAGATCATTTCAACAGTCAGAAAAATTTTAACTAGTAAGTGGGGTGGTTGGGTAAAGGACACCGTGAGGGAAAGAATGGAATAAGTATAGTTACTGAAGCACCCAAGAAAAGCAAGTGTGGCCATTTGGACTGGGCTAGGGTTACTACGGGGCCAAAACAGAAGAGTGATGAGGAGTTAGAGGCCACATTTCACCTCAAAGTTGAATGATTTGAAATGTAGTCTGGTAGCAGTCGTCTACTGTTTGATTTCCACCAGTAAATGATCTAAGCAAGACATTTATTTTTTAAATGTTAAAATATATCTTATTAAATATTACCAAAATAGTATGGGAAATGAAGAGACTGAATGTGTTACTAATCCCCAACTGGGAATGGAATTGTTCATTTGTGAAGCTTGATATTTCCCTGTATTTTTATTACTACTAAGCTATTATTTTTTACATTTGAGGTCAGAGCTTGGGTTGGTTTATGCCAAAGTGTCATCTCTGCTATCTGTGAGAAGCTCCATATGTGGAGTGCAACAGGAGTCCCAGCCTGCTCCAGGATTTCCACGCCCTGGCACTGCACTCACATGTCGTAGTAACCGGGGCACACTGCCTTCTCCTGTCTGCATGTAGGTCTTTACCGAATACCAGGTCCCATTTTTAAATAAGAGGCTCCTTCTACTTGTTTGTCCCATGCTTCCCCTATTTATACTGCCTGAGAAATTGTTTTCCATCAGTAAAACTGATTAGTCTTTTCTGTTTTCCCTTGATCTTTGTTAGCATCTGGGCTACAGAAGTTGTTCTCCTATATTAATCTGGGTATTTTGGTTTTGCTTTTCCAAAGGACAGCAAGCTCAGCCAGGCTGCCTCTCAATTCCAAGGGAGTGCTCATTCCCTCCTTCCCTAGCCCTTACTCTTTCCAAAACGATGATTTCTGTCGTCCCGGGGTTTATCCCCTCCCACTCCAGCTCCTCCCATCATTTGAGTCAATCCCACAGCCCCCACTATGGCTCTATTATATAGTTGTCCTCTTCTCATAACCAAAAGGTTTTAACGCCAGCCTGGCAGCGTCTTTAGACTCTCGCACTCCCAAACTGTCCCCTCCTCCAGCTCGAGTCCTCCGGGAGCGCGCGGCCGCCGCTGCAAACCCAGAACACAAACGCCCAGAGCTTCCTCCGCTTAGAAACCCGGGGCGCTTGGCCCCGCCTCACCTGCTGTCGGCCCCGCCCCTCCCCTCCCGCCGCCGGCCAGCTCACGGCTCCTCCCGTCCTCCCCGAATCCCCGCCTCTGACCCCGCCCCGTCCTGTCTCCGTCCCGCCCCCCGCCCCCCGCCCGCCAGCCAGCGTCGCTGTCTCTCGCCTTCCCTGAGGCCCCGCCTTCAGCCCCGCCTTCAACCCCGCCCCGTCCTGTCTCCGCCCCGCCCCCGCTTGCGGGCCCGCGTCGGCGTCTCTCACCCTCCCCGGGCTGCGCGGCCGGAGCTGGCACAGAGGATCCTCGGCCGCGGCGACATCACCGCCTGCGGACGCGGGCGCTGCTCTGGATACAGCGCCACCGAGAGAACCCGCCGCCCGCGGGTCTCTGTCCTGCGGTCCGCGGTTGCCCCCACGAGCGTCCGGCGTTTCCTGAGGGCGGGCGTGTCCGGGCCGTGCGGGGCGCGGGGACCGAGCGCGGCTGAGGAGACCGAGCTGGGGCAGCGCCTGCCGGAGCGCGGGGGACGACTCGGGGGTCTTGCGGAGCCCCGCGGGAGCCTGGCCCGCCGTGCAGAGCAGTTTTCTGGAACTCTCCACCTCCGCCTCCCTTGGGGCCCAGTGCGGCGCTGAGCCCCCGTCGGGATCTGCCTGAGGTAAGCGGACTTGGTGGCTCAGGGGTCTCTCGCCGTCCTGCCTCAGCCCCAGAGCGGGGAGCGGAGAATGGGGGCGGCAGGGTCGGAGGACGCCAGTGAAAAAATGCAACAGGCGGGGCGGATCAGGAAACTCCTAGCCTGAATGTTTCCTACAGAGGGGAGACTTGTCCAAGACTGAAACTTGCTTAGGTTCTTCCAGCCGCGGACGGGCACGGAGAGGCGTCTTCCGACACCGGGGTCCGAGCTCCCTCTGGCGGCTCCGCCTGAGGACAGGGACTCGGCCACAGGTGAGCGCCGAGCGCGGAGCTACCACCCCTCGGCTTGGCGCCTGGTCACGATTCGCGGTTACCCCGCCGAGAAAAGTGACTGGTCCGAGTAGTTCTCATTAGGAAGATACCTTCTGATCCCATGAACGCTAAACCTTCCCCCGGAATTAAAAAAAAAAAAAAAGATCTTTTCAACTTTTAGTTTTTGTCCCTCGGTCCTTGGGAACAAGAAATAACAAGGATAGCAGGACTCATCTTTGTGTAAACTGCATTTGAATACAAACATTTTTTAAGTGACTGAAGCCACTTTAGTGGCATTAAACTATAGATATTGTCGGGAGAGTTCTATCTTGTATATTTTGTATTATTAGTTGCTTGTCTTCTGCTGACGGTCATTGGGTTCCAAATAAGTGCATTTAAATGGATAAGAAAAAAATCACTTACCCTAGCTTAGGTTACAGATAGTATGAGATTTTACTGTGATTCCAAAATTTCTATTAAGTGATTGCAGAATGTTTAAGTCATCAGTTTATATTCACTCTCAGCATACCTGAAGCCTCAGAGAATTTTTATTTTGTCCCCCACCCCCAGAAAAGAGTGTCATGAAAAAAGAGCAGAAGAGAGACCTCACTGTTGCTGAAAGGGGAATTTTCTTTTCCCGTTGGCGGTTACTTCATGATTGGACGAGAAGTATCTAGGTGACTGAAGAGATTCCATTTTTATGGTTATACACATGAAGCTGATAAAAGAAGATGTGAACATGATTTCTCTTTGTCATAATAGGCTGATGAGTAAGTAAGCCTGAAAAATATTTGAAATGAAGGCAAGAATTTTGAATTTCTAAAAACCAACTAAGACTTTGATCACTTGTTAAGGATGTTTCTCTCTCAGAAATGGAAGAAAAACGTATTCACAAGACAAGAAGTATAAAAAGTTGAGAGGAATGACAACTGAGTCCACTCACTCGAAGAATGTCAGTACTTCATCATCTTCTTTGGTCAAACATACACAAATGCATCATACATGTGTGGTGAGCTTATCACCAGTGATGGTTTTCTGTGCTAGAAATGACTCTTAATTTGAATTTTGGAGTGCTTTTTCTCTTTTTTTACAATGTGTGTTCCAACTCTTTGTGTTAAATAGATTTAAGTAAAGGAGGTAAATGCTAAATTCATAGTGTTTTTTAACTGTATCACTTCCCTGTGTATTATGGAAAAATTAGAGATTTTAACGTTATTCGAAGTTTTACTGGAAGCAAAATGGTGCCAGGGACAGAGATACACAATTTAAGTTTTCTCTTTTTGGCAACTGCACTTGCTTAGGATGTACTGAATGTCAGCTGGATTTCACAGCATATCAGATTTACAGTCTTTGTCTTATCAAGGCCTTTACTGTATGTTTTATACTAACCAGATGGGAAACACATTGAGCATCATATCTGACATGTATGCCTAAGGGAGGAGCTCCCCCATGGATCATGGCGTTAATGTTTACAGGACATTTACTATTCTTAGCATTATTGATGTTTGCTTTCTCTACTTTTGAGGAATCTGTGAGCAATTACTCTGAATGGGCAGTTTTCACAGATGATATAGATCAGTTTAAAACACAGAAAGTGCAAGATTTCAGACCCAACCAAAAGCTGAAGAAAAGTATGCTTCATCCAAGTTTATATTTTGATGCTGGAGAAATCCAAGCAATGAGACAAAAGTCTCGTACAAGCCATTTGCATCTTTTTAGAGCTATCAGAAGTGCAGTGACAGTTATGCTGTCCAACCCAACATACTACCTACCTCCACCAAAGCATGCTGATTTTGCTGCCAAGTGGAATGAAATTTATGGTAACAATCTGCCTCCTTTAGCATTGTACTGTTTGTTATGCCCAGAAGACAAAGTTGCCTTTGAATTTGTCTTGGAATATATGGACAGGATGGTTGGCTACAAAGACTGGCTAGTAGAGAATGCACCAGGAGATGAGGTTCCAATTGGCCATTCCTTAACAGGTTTTGCCACTGCCTTTGATTTTTTATATACCTTATTAGATAATCATCGAAGACAAAAATACCTGGAAAAAATATGGGTTATTACTGAGGAAATGTACGAGTATTCCAAGGTCCGCTCGTGGGGCAAACAGCTTCTCCATAACCACCAAGCCACTAATATGATAGCATTACTCACAGGGGCCTTGGTGACTGGAGTAGATAAAGGATCTAAAGCAAATATATGGAAACAGGCTGTAGTGGATGTCATGGAAAAGACAATGTTTCTATTGAATCATATTGTTGATGGTTCTTTGGATGAAGGTGTGGCCTATGGAAGCTACACAGCTAAATCCATCACACAGTATGTTTTTCTGGCCCAGCGCCATTTTAATATCAACAACTTGGATAATAACTGGTTAAAGATGCACTTTTGGTTCTATTATGCCACCCTTTTACCTGGCTTCCAAAGAACTGTGGGTATAGCAGATTCCAATTATAATTGGTTTTATGGTCCAGAGAGCCAGCTAGTTTTCTTGGATAAGTTCATCTTAAAGAATGGAGCTGGAAATTGGTTAGCTCAGCAAATTAGAAAGCACCGACCTAAAGATGGACCGATGGTTCCTTCAACGGCCCAAAGGTGGAGTACTCTTCACACGGAATACATCTGGTATGATCCCCAGCTCACACCACAGCCGCCTGCTGATTATGGTACTGCAAAAATACACACATTCCCTAACTGGGGTGTGGTTACTTATGGGGCTGGGTTGCCAAACACACAGACCAATACCTTTGTGTCTTTTAAATCTGGGAAGCTGGGGGGACGAGCTGTGTATGACATAGTTCATTTTCAGCCATATTCCTGGATTGATGGGTGGAGAAGTTTTAACCCAGGACATGAGCATCCAGATCAGAACTCATTTACTTTTGCCCCCAATGGACAAGTATTTGTTTCTGAAGCTCTCTATGGACCCAAGTTGAGCCACCTTAACAATGTATTGGTGTTTGCTCCATCACCCTCAAGCCAGTGTAATAAGCCCTGGGAAGGTCAACTGGGAGAATGTGCGCAGTGGCTTAAGTGGACTGGCGAGGAGGTTGGTGATGCAGCTGGGGAAATAATCACTGCCTCTCAACATGGGGAAATGATATTTGTGAGTGGGGAAGCCGTGTCTGCTTATTCTTCAGCGATGAGACTGAAAAGTGTATATCGTGCTTTGCTTCTCTTAAATTCCCAAACTCTGCTAGTTGTTGATCATATTGAGAGGCAAGAAGATTCCCCAATAAATTCTGTCAGTGCCTTCTTTCATAATTTGGATATTGATTTTAAATATATCCCATATAAGTTTATGAATAGGTATAATGGTGCCATGATGGATGTGTGGGATGCACATTACAAAATGTTTTGGTTTGATCATCATGGCAATAGTCCCATGGCCAGTATACAGGAAGCAGAGCAAGCTGCTGAATTTAAAAAACGATGGACTCAATTTGTTAATGTTACTTTTCAGATGGAATCCACAATCACAAGAATTGCATATGTCTTTTATGGGCCGTATATCAATGTCTCCAGCTGCAGATTTATTGATAGTTCCAATTCTGGACTTCAGATTTCTCTCAATGTCAATAATACTGAACATGTTGTTTCTATTGTAACTGATTACCATAACCTGAAGACAAGATTCAATTATCTGGGATTCGGTGGCTTTGCCAGTGTGGCTGATCAAGGCCAAATAACCCGATTTGGTTTGGGCACTCAAGCAATAGTAAAGCCTGTAAGACATGATAGGATTATTTTCCCCTTTGGATTTAAATTTAATATAGCAGTTGGATTAATTTTGTGCATTAGCTTGGTGATTTTAACTTTCCAATGGCATTTTTACTTTTCTTTTAGAAAACTAATGCGATGGATATTAATACTTGTTATTGCCTTGTGGTTTATTGAGCTTTTGGATGTGTGGAGCACTTGTAGTCAGCCCATTTGTGCAAAATGGACAAGGACAGAGGCTGAGGGAAGCAAGAAGTCTTTGTCTTCTGAAGGGCACCACATGGATCTTCCTGATGTTGTCATTACCTCACTTCCCGGTTCAGGAGCCGAAATTCTCAAACAACTTTTTTTCAACAGTAGTGATTTTCTCTACATCAGGGTTCCTACGGCCTACATTGATATTCCTGAAACTGAGTTGGAAATCGACTCATTTGTAGATGCTTGTGAATGGAAGGTGTCAGATATCCGCAGTGGGCATTTTCGTTTACTCCGAGGCTGGTTGCAGTCTTTAGTCCAGGACACAAAATTACATTTGCAAAACATCCATCTGCATGATCCCAATAGGGGTAAACTGGCCCAATATTTTGCAATGAATAAGGACAAAAAAAGAAAATTTAAAAGGAGAGAGTCTTTCCCAGAACAAAGAAGTCAAATGAAAGGCGCCTTTGATAGAGATGCTGAATATATTAGGGCTTTGAGGAGACACCTGGTTTACTACCCAAGTGCACGTCCTGTGCTCAGTTTAAGCAGTGGAAGCTGGACATTAAAGCTTCATTTTTTTCAGGAAGTTTTAGGAGCTTCGATGAGGGCATTGTACATAGTAAGAGACCCTCGGGCATGGATTTATTCAATGTTGTACAATAGTAAACCAAGTCTTTATTCTTTGAAGAATGTACCAGAGCATTTAGCAAAATTGTTTAAAATAGAGGGAGGTAAAGGCAAATGTAACTTAAATTCGGGTTATGCTTTGGAGTATGAACCATTGAGGAAAGAATTATCAAAATCCAAATCAAATGCAGTGTCCCTCTTGTCTCACTTGTGGCTAGCAAATACAGCAGCAGCCTTGAGAATAAATACAGATTTGCTGCCTACTAGCTACCAGCTGGTCAAGTTTGAAGATATTGTGCATTTTCCTCAGAAAACTACTGAAAGGATTTTTGCCTTTCTTGGAATTCCTATGTCTCCTGCTAGTTTAAACCAAATATTGTTTGCCACCTCTACAAACCTTTTTTACCTTCCCTATGAAGGGGAAATATCACCAACTAATACTAATGTTTGGAAACAGAACTTGCCTAGAGATGAAATTAAACTAATTGAAAACATCTGCTGGACTCTGATGGATCGCCTAGGATATCCAAAGTTTATGGACTAAATGCTGCAGGTCAGCAGAAATTTGCACTAATAATACTTCCCAACCCACTTTGTGGATATGAATCAGAAGAGTTTGTTTATTCTTTGTGTGTGTGTGTGTGTGTGCGTGCGCGCACCTGTGTATGTGTGTTCAGTGTTATTTGCACAGAGAGATTGTTTTAAAAAATGGCACCATATTTGGCCTAGCAGGATTTATTTTTATGTCATCACCTCCCTTGCCTTTGTTTCTGAAAATTTTGACTGCTAAAAAGATTCTGCTACAGAGTGGTAGATGAAGTTATATCATGGGATCAGGGGAGATGGGAAAATTTTAAAAGTTTTTGTCTAACTCCCCTTCATCTGTAACTGTGCTAATCTATCTAGAGACCTCAAACACTGCTAAAGGCCTTGCAATTGCTGCTTTACCCACGCATCTCTTGCTTTCAAGATGGACTACAAAAGTTCCTTATCCTTTTGAAAAGGTCTTCTGACACACTTATCTTGCACAAAGGAAAAGAAAAGAAGAATTTCTTTTACTGTGTATAATGTTCAGTGATATCACTGAGGAAATGGTGAAAGCTCCTATCAGAACTATAGGATTTCTTCTGGGAAATACAGATGGAAATACAGAATGAGTATGTTTTTTTGAGGTGAGAAACTGACTTTAAAAGCCTCCTTAAAGTTTTTTACTTAGAAATATAAGGATTAAGTCTTTGAACAATCTGGGTGGCAAGGGCTGGTAGATTATTTTAGACATGATTGTCTGTTTAAAACTCTCCTTTCGCTTTTTAGCCTCCCTGAAGCTACAGCTGTTCGCAATCACATCACTCCCATCCTATCCTTTCTGTCACTGTCAAGCAAAACAATCAGTAGTTACTAATTGCTAAACTCTCAATATTGTGGGGCATTTTCCCCCCAGATGATTAATTTTGCATTAAAGACTGACACAGACTTAGAATCAAATTTATTTTTCTGGAATTAACACTCTGTGACTCAAAGTGGTGCCACTGCAGTGTCTTTTTAAACTGGAAACAGAATTGGAAAACTGCCTGACTTATCTTGCATCCCTTTGAATGAGTTTACAGACTGCCAGTGTCTGCAAAAGTTGAAAGCAAATGGGAGATGATGTCAGAGGCATCTGTTTCCTTTACCATCTGCATCTTATTATAAATGTAGTCGTCATAAAGTGTGGTTTATTTTATTTTGGTAGGCTCTGAAATCAAAATGCTATGCCGTTATAAGCCAGTGGAGTAATTACAGTGTATTGGATGAAAACATAAGGCAGTGTCAAGACTTGATGAAAATCTCTGTACAGATTGCAGTCTTCTTCCTGATGTTTCAAACCGTAGTTCCCCCAAGCTCTCTAACACTTGGGAGTCTGTCATTCTGACCTAGATAAAAGTGGTTCTTTCTCAGTAGTTGTTATTATGTCAAAATGTGCCTCCAGAGTGATAAAGCTGTGGATATGTTACATTCCAGCTAAACCTAACTTGGCTGTCATTTTTCTTCCATTATAGTGTGAGTGGAGACTGCTCTGCCTCCCCCACATATTCCTTCCCATATCTCTCATGATTGTCCCTCTGTAATGTCAAAATGAATGAAATTCATGTGAATGTAGGTTGAGAGGGCACTGAAGACCTGAATCTACACTAGTATTCTCAAGAAAGATTATTCATTCGATCTCAGAGTTACCAGCAAGCATATAAAATGCTACTTGGATGATATCTACCTGAATATTGCATGCTACATGGGTGATAAGACTATTTCTATTATTGGGCAGAATCTCAATGTTTACTTTCAATTCCTAGAATAGGTGATCGTGAATCACCTATTCTAGGTGATATAAAAAGTCTGGATTGTCAGTAGTATTAGATCTGATCAAGGTAGGAATTACAATTGCATGCAGGTAGCAAACAAGAAAGCAGAAACTACTGTTCCCTTTATTTTAACATTGTACAGACAATACAGAAATGTACCTGTTGGCGGCCGGGCGCGATGGCTCACTCCTGTAATCCCAGCACTTTGGGAGGCCGAGGCGGGTGGATCACGAGGTCAGGAGATCAAGACCATCCTGGCTAACACAGCGAAACCCCGTCTCTACTAAAAAAAAAAAGTACAAAAAATTAGCCGGGCGTGGTGGCGAGCACCTGTAGTCCCAGCTATGTGGGAGGCTGAGGCAGGAGAATGGCATGAACCTGGGAGGCGGAGCTTGCAGTGAGTGGAGATGCGCCACTGCACTCCAGCCTGGGCGACAGAGCGAGACTCCACCTCAAAAAAAAAAAAAAAAAAGAAAAAGAAATGTACCTGCTGGCAGGAGAAAGCCAGATGGAGTATGTGGAGTAATAGGGGAAGAAGAGTTACAGAAAATGAAAAAGAAAATGAGTTACATTGAGAATGAATATGGGAACGTGTCATTGATAGCAAAAGAAAGGTACAGGCTTACCAAAATGATCTTTACAGTGTATCCCAGCTTTCACCCCCACATGGCAATGCAGAGTTGTATTTACTTGTTTCTGTACTCACCTACTCCCACCCCAAGGGAAAATTTTAGACATGAACCCTACTATTTAGTTAATTTTAAAATAGAAAGTTTGCTGGAGAAAGCGTCTACTCACAGATTGTTCTGTAAGGAATGTTATATATGGGTGAGTGGGTGACACATCCATTGGATATGTATGCATGTGATGGTACCTGAGACCCCTGCCTTAGAAACTGAATTCCTAAGGGAATTGACTCTCCCAGCACATTCCCAGGTCCTGTACCCTTAGGGTGATCTAGGAAAATTTTAAATAGCTTCTACTCTTATTTTTGTTCTTATCTTTAAAATAATTAAAAGAGGGATTATCACTATCTGATACTTCTGAAAGAAACACTTAAAAAATTTCTTATCTGTAAAATCCGTCTTTTTCTACATTAACTTCCCCAAACATAGGCCTAATTGAGATAATTCCTTTTATTACAATAATAGGATTGAAATTTTAAGATTTTGAAAGGACTTATTAATTTTGCTGACAAAAGTGAAGTAACAAATACAATGATAATTGCCTTTTTAAATTTTCAAACAACATAGATTTACTCAGGATGAAATGAAAAGGCCATATTCAGAGTTTAATTTAATGAAAATTCAGAGGAAATAGGAAAATCTGCTCAGGAGAAAGAAACTAAATATGCATAAATTTAATTTGTAGAATTTAATTTAAAATTTAAATTTTAACAAAGAGATGACACAAGAATATGTACGTTTAGGTGTAGACACCAAAATATTAGACATTTGATTGTCCTTTTACATAGAGAATAACTAATAAATGCCTGACAAGAATGGGACAACCCTTCCTTGTATCAAAATTCCCTGGTCTTGCTACATTGCCCTCTGCAAATGTATTCAAAGAAGAACCTCCTCCACCACTTACTTTTGGTTGGCATAATTGTTCAGCAATGATTTCTGTACATCACCAAATATCCTTGGCATTCTTGGTATACAAAGTATATCACAATTATAAGTGAGTAAATATTAATGATAATTTTTGAATTGCTTTGTTTGGCTTGATTAACTTTGATCAGAAATAGAAAAGTTTTCATTTATTAATTTAGGAAAAAACAAATAGAAGGCAGTATAACACCACTTCCAAAGGTAAGGATATCTAACATTCTTTTTTTTTTTTTTTTTTTTTTTTTGTGACGGAGTCTTGCTCTGTCACCCAGGCTGGAGTGCAGTGGTGCGATCTCGGCTCACTGCAACCTCCGCCTCCTGGGTTCAAGCGATTCTCCTATGTCAGCCTCCTGAATAGCTGGGATTACAGGTGCACGCCACTGTGCTTGGCTCATTTTTGTATTTTTAGTAGTGACAGCGTTTCACCACACTGGTCAGGCTGGTCTCAATCTCCTGACCTCTTGATCTGCCTGCCGGGGCCTCCCAAAATGCTGGGATTACAGGCATGAGCCACCACACCTGGCAAGGGTACCTGACATTCTAAGATATCAAGACACTTAATATGTGGGCTATTAGCTGCTTATTTAAATGTTGACCAAATTGTCTAATATATCTGATTAATCATGATTTCACTTCATTTCAGAAGAAAAATTATCCATATCATTTTTAAAAACCCAAATGACTGGATTTTTGCATAGAGTACAATAGACACTTTAAACAATAGATTCTAACATTCTCTGAAACACTTGAGATGTTTGAGCTACCATTTATATGGGTTATTTATATTTAGTCTAAGTAACACATACATGTTTAATTGATTCTGTTTTCATGGATAGATTCAGCTAAGTCTTCCAAGCAATTAGTTTTTTTGTTCGTCGTCGTTTTTCCTTCATACGTTATCTAGTTATGCAGCACTGGAAACAGACTGAAGATCATAAACCAGTTTTATCAGACCTATGTATAATAAGACTCCTGTTAATACAAAAATAAAAAGCTAAAAGCAACTTGTCTATGATTGGGATAATTTTATCATACCCCTTTTCCCTAAGTCTTTGAGTAATGCTGTTAAGATTTTGTATGGAGCTGAGGAACCAGCAGTTGGAAAATGCAGGACAAGTTGAATACTGATACCCAAACCCACAATTTTAGCAACTGAACTTGGTCCTTCTCCACCTCCCCCAGCCCCCGACTCTCGTGTCTCTGTTCCCCTAACTTAATTCCAGATCCTGGCTGCAACTTTCTAAATGGCAAGGATGTACCTGTATCAAGCATCTGTATTCTACATCTGCCCCTCCTGCTACTGGTAAGATCTTCATTCAGGCATGATATCACTAAAAGAAGAAACTTCTTGCAAGTTACTTGAGGTATACATCACTAACGTGATGCACAAGGTTAGCACATTGAAGATGCTTTTTTTTTTTTTTTAAATAGAAGGGATTTAACCCTACTTCCAGAGGTAAGGTTCCCTAACATTCTAAGATATCAAGACAATTAATAAGTGGGCTGTTTTCTGCCTGTTTAAATGTTGACTGAATTGTCAATAATTGGTTTACTTTGGATAAGGATCTATCATGAATTAATCACTTAATATGTGCTGCACATTGAATCATAAGGTTTTTGTGTATCATTACAATCCTCACAACAACTCTCTCAAGTAGTTATTTTACATATATGTTTGAAACTCATGTCAAGTGATTTGTCCAAAGCAAATCAGCTGATAAGTGGTTTGACCAAGATTTAGGCACATGTTTTTTCAGTTCTAAAGTTTTTTGAAGGGATTTTGAATGGATTTATAATTCATTATTAATTTGCCTATTCACCACACTTGTGTTACTTTTGAATGAATGGATACTTTTGAATAAAAGGAACAATCAGTATATCTACTGTCAAGGTACTGATTAGCATAATGGAAGAACATAAAAATCCAATTGACTATGAATCTGCTCAGTGAGGAATTGGCAGTCTCTCTAGAGATTTTGAAACTCTTAGGAATTCATCAGGAAGAGAAAGAGTGAGAGGAGGGGCCTGCAAGGTAGTGATTACCACCCAAGGAAAAGCCCCAAGGAGTGGTACCTGTAGACATGGCTTATTTATTTCTGAAACAACATGGTTCTGAGGAAAAAGAAGAAACTTCTTGCAAGTTACTTGAGGGTATACATCACTAAACTGATGCATAAGGTTAGCACATCGAAGATGCTTTTTTTTTTTTTTTTTTAAATAGAAGGGAGTATAACACTACTTCCAGAGGTAAGGTTCCCTAACATTCTAACATATCAATTAACTAGGGGGAATTATGATAGGTAAATTTGAGTAGAGATCACCACTAGGTTTTGAGTATATACTTCTCACAGCACATCCCATCAATCTTCTAAGAGAGATTCTGGGTTATCCATAAGTGCAAATAGAATAAAACCACTGAAACTCACTCTTGGAATTCCCACTCACTCAACTACCCCAAGTTTGGTCTGTATTTGAATATCAAGGAATACCTTGAAGAGAGAGAGAGAGAAAAATAAAAATAAAAAAAGCCTGAGTGTGGTTTGACTGGCCTGTGTATAGACCATTGCTAGTAATGGCAGTAAGATGGATAACTCAGTGTATTTGATTTAGGCTCCGTCAGGCTTTTCTTTTCCTTCTCTCCCCCTCCCTAAGAACCTCCAAATTCAAAGTGCCAGGCACAGCTCTCATTCCTGGGAATGCAATGGTGAACAAAGTATACATGGACCCTACCTCCATGAAGCTGACAATTTAGAGGGAACTAAAAAGAAACATTCTTTTTCCACTTTTCACAAATTTCCCAGCATAAAGGAGCCTATACCAAGTAGAAGCGAATGCTGTGAATTCTGTGACTAACAGTTGATCAAATATATTCAAATTGAGTTTGTTTTAGGGAAAGAACAACCATCTGTTGTTCTTTTCCCTGTCTTCTAAATAATGACAGGAGTAAGAAAACAAAGGAGGGCAGAAAGGAGTGAAATGGGAAAAAAGGAGAAACCCTAAATCTGAACACAGAAAATAAAGTACTCAAGGAGAATCATTCCAGTAACAATGGTGTGTTAATTATTGTATCAACTATTTAAAAGACTGAAATATTAGGGAAGATGATACTTGGTAGAACAGAAAGATAAATTATAATCTAAGCCAATACTGTTTCACAGTACATGGCAATTGCTCTTTCTATTTTATACTATTTCTTTAAATAATTTCTGTATTGCTGACTCTTGAATGTAATTTTTCTTTCAACTGTATTAACACTGATGTTGAATTTCACCTAATGTCTCAGGTTTTCAAATGTCCTAGATAAGCCAGTGTCCTCTCATATATTGTGTTTTGCTCTATTTCTGACATCGGGATACATACATTATTCTTTATGGTTTAAAGAGGGAAATATTCGTGGTCATGCAACATCTTTAATGCTCCTTGTTTCTCTTTTTAGAAGCCAATTTGACTCATTACTGTCACTTTTCTCATTTGCTAAATGAGAAACGTAAACTTTTCAGTCCTTACATTAAAATCTGACACCCCTCAATGAAGAATGTTTATTTTTACTGTGTTCATTGCATGATGCAAATAATGCTCCAAACCCTTGTACTATACTGAAAAATTAATGCCAAGTTTTATTGATTTTTGTTTGTTGTTTTTTGTTTGTTTGTTGTTTTAATGATATGTTCATTCCTTCACTCTGTTCCAAAAGATTACTTTTTCTCTTGATTTGTTTTCATTGCTTGCAACTTTAAAATATGGTTATTTTAACTTTATGGACCATTTTAATTTGATGCTTTAATGCAATATTTCACTTAACATTGAAGGTGGATTTATATGTATAAAAACACAATACAACCAAGAAATGATGAAATTGCTTTGAGGGGATACACTTTAAAATATAAGTTCATACAAAGGATATAGCTAATAAAAGTTAACCCCACATAAACAAAACAGAAGATTTTTACTATTATTTTTAAACATTAATCTGAGCACCCTGACTAGTTCAATGCTAACTGGAGCACAACATGCTTACAGTTGGCTTATGTACACCAACTAACTTCTGATTATCTCTCTAGAGTTACCAAAGTAAACTGAAATGTACACATATGTGGTTGTTATTTTGACTTTTTCCTAACAGTAATTATAAAACTATCTAAAATATCCTATTGTTGAACACATGAATAAAAAGATACATGCTTGTATGCACACACACAAACGTAAAATTTCATTTCCTTAAGAGGCATAAGATTTTCTCTGTACAAGCAGCAGATTGTACTGGTGGGTTTTCCGCAAGCTTTGTTTTTACCTTTCCCCCATTTCCGTCCTTAATTTGAAGGGGGACATTACCATTGAAAATGTAATAGACACAACAAGTTTATATTTAATAATGATCTTTGGAATTAGAAATAAGTATAAATCCCCTAGTCAGTATCTACTAGTTCTGAGGTCTTATGCAAGTTTCTTAATTTTAAATCTTCATTTTTCTATCAGTAAACTCCCTCAAAGTTGGTGCAAGGATTTTCAAAAAGTACGTAAATTAATTATAGTAATTATTTCCTCTTTGTGACCATTTCCAATATTCTTGTCTTACTTAATGAGAGAGAGAGAGACAGCAGAGGTGTGTTTACTTTTATTCCTTACAGTATATGCCCAAAGAGAAAAACCCATATAAAATGTGGTGCATCTGTTTTTAAGTGAGAAAATATTAAAAATATTTTCAAATAATTTGGGCATATATAGTTAAGATATGTAGAGATCTATACTAATCAGGCACCTATTTTAGTACTTACTGTATTAATTGAGTTGCACAAACTTGTAAAATAAAAATTATACAATTAATATTATTTAGAAATGATTAATATGATTTAGAAATACTGCTTTTTTAAGCTTCATATTTCAGTAAACAAATTTTATTCAGCCTTACACTTCACCTTCAATATCTTCATTTCCAGAGCCATATTTTATCTTTTTCCAAAGTATATTTATTTCTGAGATTTATTGAGATAGAAACATTTCTGAATTCAAGTTTGATGCTGTCATTAAGTTTTATTCCATGTCACAAGAGCTTTTTTTTTTTTTTTTTCTTGGAGACAGAGTCCTGTTCTGTCACCCAGGCTGGAGTGCAGTGGCGCAATGTCGGCTCACTGCAACCTCTGCCTCCCGGGTTCAAGCGATTCTTGCGCCTCAGCCTCTGGAGTAGCTGAGATTATAGGCGCCCACCACCACATCAAGCTGATTTTTTTCTGTTTTTAGTAGAGATGGGGTTTTGCCATGTTGGTCAGGCTGGTCTCGAACTCCTGACCTCAGGTAATCCGCCCCGTCATCCTCCCAAAATGCTGGGATTATAGGCATGAGCCACCCTGCCCGGCCACAAGTGCCATTTGCATAACATTAAGCATAACTATGTTTATACCTTCATTTGATAGGCATACGTTTGTGATTGTCTACATTATTGTATATTTTCCATTTCAATTTTTTCCACTTAAGTATACATAAACTCAGCTTGTTTTAGAACATTACATTTACTCCACTGACTATGATAGAATAAATGGAAACCAGCTGGAGGAAGTGTATTCAAATTACATATAAATGTATATGTATATATTACCTTAACACCATACATAAAAGAGGATTATATCAATATAAAACTATTAAATGTACCTAGAATGAACTTTTCTGTTAATTCACAGGCTATTCACACATATTTTTTGAGTTGCGGTAAAATTCTACGGTACCTCATCTTTTGGTTGGTGCTTTTGTAGGTTTGGATGCTTTATTTTTCATGGCTTGTACGTTGGGACCAAGGAGCAAATTCCAGAGCCTCCAGTCAGAAACTCAACCTTTTAGTGAGGAGAGTGGGAGAGTGTGCATCTCTGAAGTAGGACTGAGTGTCATATACTATGCTAGTGGGGCACATACCCTCAATAGAGAGTCAGCCCTTGTGTGTGATTATTTATTATTGGATATTGCTGCCACATCCTTGCACTAGTTGTCTGTAGGCAGTTATATACCACTATTGTGTTGATTCTTTTATATACGAGCTTTATTGCCCCTCTCTGTTGAACTGTAGGTATTTGGATATGCAAAATAGATTGCACTAATATGTTGACAATGAAAAAATGCATTGACCCTAGCTGGGAATTTGGAAGCCCTCCCCTATGATATTGACATGTTGTTGTGGCCAGAACTGGGATTTAGATATGGAATTCATATACTCACACATTCTACAAAATGTTATGAAACATATGTAATATGAAAGATAGTAATAAAATGAACATGAGTGTACACACCAACCACTCTGAGAAATACACAGTTAATGTTAGTAGTTAAGCCCTTCATCTGACCTCCCATTTTCACATTGTCTGCCCCCCACCAACCATCTCAGAGGTAACTTCTGTCCTGGATTTTGTGTTTATCATTTCCTTGTTCTTCTTTATAGCTCCACCATATATAGCTCTATCTTCATCAACATACTGTATGATTTTGCATGTTTGTAAATTTTATTTTAATACTAACTGTATTAGTCAGGGTTCTCCAGAGGGACAAAACCAATAAGATAAGGTTGTTAGGGAGAATTGGCTTACAGGATTACAAGGAGAAGTTCCAGAGTAGGTCATCTGCCAGCTGGGGAAAGAGAAGCTGATAGCATTGCTCAGTCCAATTCCAAAAGCCTCGAAACCAGGGAAGCCAACAGTGCAGCACTCAGTCTGAGACTGAAGGCCTGAGAACCCCTGACATGCTGCTGGTTCAAGTCCAAAAGCTAAAGAACCTGGAGTCTGATGTCGAAGGTCAGGAGGAGAGGAAGCCAAGTATGTGGCACAGCAGGGAAAGAAAGAGAGCAAGCCAACTCAGCAAGCAACCTGTCTATCCCAGTTCTTCTGCCTGCTTTGTTCTAGCCTTGGTGGCAGCCTATTAGATGGTGTCCACCCTCACATTGAAGGTGGGTTTTCCTCTCTTCGGTCCACTGCCTCAAATGCCAGTCTCCTCTGCCAACACCCTCACAGACACACCCAGGAACAACGCTTCATCAGCCATCTAGGAATCCCTCAGTCTAGTCAGATTGACACCTAATACTAACCGTCACAGTAACACATTGTACCGTTAGTACTCAACTTGCTTTTATTTTTTGCTCAAAATTGTGTCTAATACATGTGATGTTTGTAGGTGGAGATCACATATTTTCACCATGGTAGTGATTGATTGATGTAGGAACATGCCATACCTTATTTATCTTTTAGCTGCTTGATAGATTTTAGGGATATTTCTAGTTTTTGCAAATTCAAGTAATTTTTTGTTAAAATTCTTAAGTATGTTCCATAAAGTACATGTGCAGGAATTTAGTTTTTTTGTTGGTTTGTTTGTACTAAGAACCTTCCCTCCCACACCCACTTAATCTTCCTTTTTAGCATATATATCTAGAGCTGAAACGTTCTGGATTAATATGATCTGTACATCCTCAACTATTATAGACAATGCCAAATTATTTTTGAGATTGTATAAATTAACACTAATATAGAAGAGTTTCTGTGCTAGATTTTCTTCTGCGCTTGACATTTACAGAATTTTTAATATTTCTGTATCTGGTGGGATAAAAGAATGTCACCTTATGGTTTTCATTTACATTTCTCTGACTAGTAATGACTTAGAACTTATACACACAAGTGTGTGTGCACATGTATACATATACCCACCCACCCATCCAAACCCACACACCCACCCAAACTCACACATACAGCCTTTATTTTTGCCATGTGTGTTACTTTTCTGGAATGAAATTGAGGTCATTTCTTTTACCCCTTTTTCTATTCAGTTATTTTTTATTGACTCACTGAAGTTTACTATATATTATGAATACTAATCCTATTTTGTTTATATGTATTGTGAATAACTTTTTGGCTTATGTTTTCTTGATTTTTGTATAGTGACCATTATGATAGCTTTAGATATACAGGTGTTCTTAATTTGAAAGTAATCACATATGTCAGTGTTTTCTTTTATTATGTGTACTGTTTTTGCATCTTACTAAAATTTTTTCCCCAAGATGTTGACCCTAAAAATGTTCTCCTATATTTTCTCCTAAGCATTTTTTAAAATTATTTATTGCTGCCTAACAATATTACCAGAAACCTAGTGGCTTGAAACAACATGCATTGATTATCCCACAGTTTCTGTAGGTCAGGAGTCAACCATGACTTAGTTGGGTACTCTGCTTTAGGGTGTTTCACAAAGCTGCAATTAAGTTGCTGGCTAGGGCTGCAATCTCATCTGAGACTCAACTGGGGAAGCATATGCTTCCAAGCTCACATGATTGTTGGCAGGATTCAGTACCTTATAGATTGTTGGACCTAAAGCTTCAGTACTTTTGTGGTTGTTGCCTGGGGTCTGCCTTTAGTAGCTTCCATGTGGACCTCTCCGTATAGCAGCTTGCTTCATTAAAGCCAGGAAGACAGTCAATAGAGAAACTCTACCAAAAATGTAGCATAAATTACGAAAGTCACACCCATCATAGTTGCTGCATTCTAATGGTTGAAAGCACGTCAGAGGTCCCGTCCATACTCAGAAGGAAGGGGCTACACAAAGGCATAAGTACCAGGAGATGGGGATAATTTGGAGGTCATATTACAGTCCATCTGCCACAGATTTTGTCTTTCATATATAAGTATTTAATCTACTTTATATTAATTGTTGTCTCTATTCTGACTTTTTTTTTTGTATGAATAACCTATTGTCCTAAACTAAAAAGATTGAATAATCATGTGTTCCCCCCCCCCCCCCCCCCACTAACCTTCAATGCCATCTCTACCAAATATCAAGTCTCTGTGTTTTGTAGGAGGCTACTTTGGGCTTTCTCTTCTATTCCACTGGCAAATTTGATTACATCAATGACAATACCACACTGTCTTTATTACTACAGTCTTATTGTTAGCCTTGAAATCTGGCAAGATGAGTCTTTATTTTCTTTCTCATTGTTGTCTTGGATTTTCTTAAGCCTTTGTTCTTACATATGCATTTTAGAATTAGTTTGCACATTTACTCAAAACAAACAAAGAACAATGCATTTTAATTTTAAATGCATTGTATCAGTTTTGGGAGAATTGACATCTTTACATTAATTAGTCCCTATTCATGGGCATGGTACGCATTTCCTTTTATCTAATACTTGGTAGTTCTTTGGTAGATTTAAGTCAGAGCACTTTATATATTGTTATTACTGTGGATTATATTTATTGTTAATTATATGTTCTAACTCTTCCTAGTATACAGAAAATACAGTTTATTTTTGTGTATTTATATTGTATCAGGGACCTTATTAAATCTTCTTACTAATTCAACAATTTGCCTGTAAACTCTTTGGAGATATTTATGTATATGGTTTGGTAACATGTAATTACTAAGAATTATATTTTCTTTCTAATTTTATAACTTTTTAATATTCTTACTGCATTTGTTAGGACCCCCTGTGAAATACTGAATAGATATGGTAATACCTGTAATGGGTATTGTGCTATTTATAATGTTAGTGGAGTGCTTCTAATGTTTCACTGCTTTCCAAAATGGACATTGTATGTATTTCATAGGTTCACCTTATCAGGACGTGATATTTCCTTCTATTCTTAGTTCCATAAGTGACATCTTATCATGAATGCATGATGAAATTTATTGAATGTTTTTCCTCCATCTTATGAAGATTCTCATGTGTTTCTTGCCTTTATCTGTTAATGTAATGCATTTTGTGAAAGTCTTTTCTTATTTGAGATTAAATCCAACTTGGTTTGCTATGATAAAATGAGCCTGGGAATGATTCATTATATTTGTATAGTTTGCTGAATTTTCTTTGTTAATAATTAATTTAAGATGTTTACATCAACAATTGTAATTATGATTTACCTGTAATCGTCTTTTCTCATATTGTACTTGCCTAGTTTTGAAGTCAACATTATACTTGTCACATAAAATAAGTTGGAAATCTTTCATTTTTATGTTCTTTAGAAGAGTTTGCATAAGATCGAAATGATTTAATGCTAGAATGTTCATTAGAACCTATCTGTAAAGCCGTCTGACCATTGTATTTTCTTTGTGGGAAGCTTTTTAACAATGTGTAAAATTGTATTTTGTGCTTATAGGCTTATTCTATTTAGCTCATATAGTTATTTTGTAAGTCTGTTTTGGCAAGTTGTAGTTTTAAGAATTTGTCTTTTCGGTCTCATTCTGTTACGTAGGCTGCATTGCGTGGCGTGACGTTGACTGCCTGGGCGCAAGCAGTCTCCCACCTCACCCTCCCAAATAACTGGAACTACTGCTGCACACCACCGCACCTGGCTAGTTTTTGTTTTGTTTTGTTTTGTTTTTAATTATTTTTGTAGAGATGGGGTCGTACTCTATTACCCAGTCTGTGTCCTTTTCTTTTTCACATTTGTTGACCTACGTTTACTCAAAATGCATATTCTGTTGCCTCTCTATTCACCCCCTACATATTTTTTTCTATCCTTAATATTGAGCATGTGTGCTTTATTTCCTTTTATTACTTAATTGGAGTAATAATTATATTAATTTTATAATATAATAAATAAAATTTATAATATAAATTTTATAATATAAATATATTTATTTCCTTTTATTACTTAATTGGAGTAATAATTACTTATATTAATTTTATAATATAAGTCTTTTCGAAGATTAACTTTTAGTTTTACTTTGTTTCTAACTTCTATTTTATGTACATTTGCTGTTGCATTAACTTTGGCTTCTGATTTTACCTGTGTCCTTCATTCTATTTTATTTTTTTCTAATTTGCTTTTGATGTTGTGTTTTGTATCTTCTTTAATTAGATATATGATCCATTTTTTTTTTGTCAGTGTCCTGCCAAAACCCACCAGGAGTAAGCTGGATTTGTTGCTTCTTTTAGTGAGAAATATTTAAGAAGTGTGGCTTTTCTCTGGATTAGCTATTCTCAGGAAGTGGGAGTAGTTCTATGATTGGGTATCTGAATAAATCTTTTCTAGAAGGAGACATGAATACAGAGAGGCTAAAGCTGTAATTGATGAAAAAGTAGCCATTGCTTATATTAACCGGGAGACAGGAATGTGCACTGTTTTGTGGTTTAGAAAATGTTTATACTTTTTCTGTATTCAAACATGATTGTGGAGTAGTGTTGTTTTTGTCTTGATCACTGAGGTGACGGAGTGGTTTTGTTCTGTGAAATGTTCATGTTCAACAAGAGGATATTGGGCCTGGCTGATGGTGACAGGCCAGCTCCTCAATGTCAGGAGGTAATTTTTTTTTTCATTCTGATTTTTAAATTATTATTATTTTTTACTCTACTAATTTAAGGCTACTAATTTATTTGTTAAACCATATTGCTTATATTCCACACATTTTGATATGTAGTTTATTCATTAACCCTTCTAAATGTTTTCTGACTTCCAGTGAAACTCATGGTTGAGTTATTCTTAAATTTATATAGCACTATTTATCTCTTGTTATTACTTTTTATCTTCAGTATGTTGGAACTTTGTTTAGTATTAGTTTGAGATGTAAATTTTCATTTTGATATTACCAAACATTTTGTGGCCTGATGTTTTTAATATACATACTGTAAATAGAAGATAGCTGGATTTTACTGACATTCTAACAATCGTTGTCTTTTATCTGGAGTGTTTATATCTATGTGATTATTGATATGCATGGATTTATTTATAATTAGCATGTACTTTCTGTCTATACCTCTTTTAACTATTAATATATTCCTTTTCAACTTACTTCTGTTTTGAATTATTTTGAGATGATTAATGTCTCCCTTCCTTTTACTAAAAGCAATGCATCCTATTTCTATTATTTCAGGGCTTATTAAAGAAAAATGAAAAGTGATTATTACTCTTTTATACAACCAGTATTTGTATATTTATTCATATGTTTATGTTTTTCTTTCTGTACCATCATACTGCTCAAGCCTTTATTCTGTGCTCATTTTTTTTCTGCCTTAAGTGCATCTTTAATATTTTCTCAATTTTTGTTTGCCTGAAATGTCTTTTTATGACATTCAATCTTGCAACGTAAGTTGGCTGAACATACAGTCCTAGGTTTACAGAATTTTGAATATATTATTCTACTTACCTCTTTTTACTAGTTGTTTTCTCAATGAAATAGGAAGCAGAATCAATAGATGAGAAAAAAGATGGGGAAAGAAGTCTTGGAGGCTGGATAAGAGAAAAGGAGGTATAAAAATAGTCATCTAGAAGAGTGAAAGAGTAAAGGGTATGGAGAGGGGAAATTTTGTACTGTTGCTAGACAGCTCTAATGGCCTTCTTGAAAGTAATGGCTGTTCACTTTCTGTAAGAAACCTGCTTTACCCCAGCTCTGTTCAGCTGCACACATGCAAGTGTAGAAAAAAATGGAAAGCTAGATTAGCCAGATTGTGTTTTCCCCAGGAGTGAGTGAGATGACAGAAGAAAAAAAAAAAAATAAGAGATAAGGTTGCATGCAAGGGACTGATTATAGAGGGTAAAGTGGCTATAAGAATATGAGGCTTAGGAAACAATGTAAAAGGGATTTTAAATCGTGGCATCCAAGATTGTTGGAATTGAGGTACTAGCTGGTAAGATAAACTAAATAAACTAGTTTTTGTCATTTTCAAAATTGCCTCATGAGCAAAGAAGGCTAGTAGAGCTGAAATCATCGTTGCTGCATTCCAGGAAGCTAGAAGGAAGGAGAGAAGAGCAACATCCCAGATGATGTTATCTTCTGAAAAGAGCCTTTTAATCAACAACTTCCGCTTTATTGAGGTATAATTTTGTAGAAAAGAAGAATTTCTGGAATTACTTGAGATGTTAAAAACATCAAAGCAGAGACCTCCACAGATTCAGATTTCCATGACCTGGGGGGAGGGTAAAATGGGTAACCAGCATCTGCATTTTTTAAATGCTCACCCTCCAGGGGATTCCACTGTGTAGTGGAGGGAAATCCACTGCATTAGGCAGATAATAGTACAATCAATTACAGTTGTTTCTTGTTTTCTGCAGTAATTATGTCATATAACATTGTTGCAAACACTGAATTAGTGAACAGTACCCTATTGCTCCTGGAGAAATACAGGGTTAGGGTCCTGGAAGCCTTTGGTCACTAAATTTTTATCAGTCAATAACCTTGGTTCATGAGTGTTTCTGTTTAAAGACACCTTATATAATAAATATTGTTGATTGGTTTTTGACATTGAACTCACAGCCAACAGCACTGTAACTCATACCTGAATGAAGCTTATGTAACACTTGTATTTTCTTTGTAAGGCATATCATAGCCTTCTTTAGTCTAGGAACAATATTAGACAGCCCTGCAACACTACACTTTGGGGCCAATTTAAACAGCAAACTCACCAACAAAAATCACACAAAAAAGTCTGAAAAACACGGCGTTAAATAAGCCCTTAAAAATGTACTTGTTTATAGCATGAAAGTGGAAACAAACAGGCAAAGCACTACCTTGTTCAACCTCACTTGGGAATGTGCTCTCTCTCCAGGTAACTTAAATTTTTTGCCACTCTGCATATATCTGCAAATGACCATTGACAGTGATTATTGATTTTTGAGGTAACATACATTTTAGCAAGAAGACAAACTTACAAATGCAAATCTGCACATAATGAGGATCAACTGTTTCTGAAGTTCTTTCCTTTCCATATGTAGCTCTGGCTTTTCAGAGATCTCTGCTTGAACAACAGCTCCCGCAAGAGCTCCCACAGGTCCATTTCTGTGCACTTGTGCTCTCTCTGTCCCACTTTAACAAGAATTGTTCTTTTTCAACCATTTGCAAAAAATTTTGTTTTAATCTTACCCTTTCGCTCATTTTCAGCATTTTTTAAAGTAATATTCTTTGCTCTCATTATAGTACAGTATTGTGGAAGGAGAAAAATTAGAAAAGTCCTTTTTTTGTATTAAAAAATAGGTATGTTTTGAAGAATGTCTTTAAAAATACAGAGAAATATGAGGGGCACCACCAAAGCCCTCTCTGAGAAATATCTACTAGCATTTTTCTTAATCTTCTTTCGCTTTTAGGTTTAGAAAGGTACATTAATAGATAAAGTGATATGAATTGAGATTAAAAGTATAATCTACTTTTCAATAATAAGGTAAATGTAGATCCAGTAACGTTAATTGTCACACAACTGTTGAGCTGATTGCTAATTTATTTGGATATATTTCAAGTTTTTTCTTAATAGCTTTCTAAAGTACCTTATAGTATCTCCAATTCAATAACTAATGGGTGAAACATACACATTAAGAACTAATCTTATTTTTCTTACATACCCTAAAATATATTTCAAGTGGATTTATGGCATAAATGTGATCACAGACATTTCAGATTACTATGAGGAAATAATTGCTTGTATAATATTGAGGGTAAAAGAGGTAGGACTAACTAATCATTAGACCAAAGCCAGGAACCACGTAAGAAAATACTGAAATGTTTACATACATATTTTTATATCTTCTATATATCCAAAAAACAAAAATAGTAATAATAACGGCATTAAAAAAGAGCACCAAATTAGAAAACAAGATTGTACTACAAACTGGTAAAGATTTAATACTTTTAATGTGGAAAAGGGTTTATAAATCTTTAAGTAAAAAAGAAAATTTTCAACCTTAAAAGAGAGAAATCAAAGTGATAAAGTATGTTTAAAACAATCTGTTTTACCAGTTCAGGTATGCGTGCTGTTACTTATCTTCCATTTTATAATTATTTCTACTTAAGGTCTTCCTCATGCTACTAAATAAATGGGGGAGAAAGACACACAGAAGAAAAAAAAGTCTAAAATTTCTTGGAATTTAATCAAAAGTTTTCAGGACTAATTCCGAACACAAAATGAAAAACAACCTAAAATCCCATGTGGCCAAAACTTGCACTGCTTCTCACTGGTATAAAGTATCACTATAGAGAACTGGTTCTGCTTACCTAAACAAATGACAATTGTGTGTGAGGGCCAAAATTGCATGCTTATACCATTTTGTGGAGTTGACATTGGTGGCTCATGCCAAAAGGCCAGTTCATTTTAGTTCATCTCTTTGCTTAGTTTGTTGTTTTTTAAAAGGACAACCTACTGGATCACTGTTACTAGATCTAGAAGAGCTGCCTACACTAGGTATATATTACACAGAAATCAGCCATCATCCCATACCCCTAACCCCTTAAAAACCATTAGGAACTTCTATTGAACTTAAATTACCATCCTAAAATTTCCTTTCAAGATAATTTTATTTCGGTGTTTTCTTGTTCTTTCCTACACACTGAATTGCTTTGGCATCATGCTTTCCAACTTTCAAGGCCTCTCTACATTCAACTTTTAACAAAATGGTGGGGGAGATTGATTAAAAGTCACTTCAGTTTCAAAAATGTCCTGGTCTCCTTCAGTGATCAGTGGTCATCACAGTGACCAGCTTGGCATCTCAAGCCATAGGTGAAGGATTCATTTTTCTCAACCCTCAAAACATTTCTTGTCTCCAACCAAGAGGCACCAACTTACGTTAAAACTAAGGTTACATTAAAGCTGTGTTTCTTTTGTTTGTTTCTTGCTTTAGACAGTAGGGGAGAAGTAACATGGCCAGAGAATAGCTAGACCTAGCCCCTGGCGAAACTAAAAGTCAAAAATAAACACTTAACACCAAACTTAGAAAAAGCACGGTCGTTTGTTTCTATGTTTGTTTTTAAGGTATTATGAATGAAAAAGTGTAGTATATCAAAATGTAGGTTATCAGCTATTGTCATTCTTGATTTCATATTCTCTGTTTTGGATAGAATTACTCTACTCTCCTAGCTTTCCATTTAGGATGATGACAATGACCATGAAAATGATGGGAGTGAGTACTCTTCAAGTACACCCTGTTTGCTTCTGAGTGTTCTGTTTCAGATGCTTTTAAGAAGGGCACGTTGTGACAGACCTACACATGGCTAGCGCAACCGTTCTTAGCCTCTTACATTCTCTGTTTTCTTCAGGAGCTAAAGCAGGCCCACATGTCTAGTTCCTTGAATAGTTCACCAGAAGAGGGACATTCTTTCTCATTGTGATATTTACTTTAAATCTGGCTCAGTAGAAGTGATGATGTTTAGGGTTTGGATTTCAAAACCCTAAGAAAGTTTCCTTAACTTTCCAATAGATTTGCCTGAGGTCATATAGTGAGGAACCAAGAAAAACTCCAAAGGTAGTTATTTCACAAGGCATTCATTGTTTTCTTCATTTTACACTTCCATTTACCTCTAAATTAAAGAAAGGTAAAAGAGAGGAAGAATAAAATGGATGCATTCTCATTCAGCTTCTGGGTTGTTAGTAAATTGGCCTCATTTGAAAATCCAAGTGCTTTACAGTCAGAAATAGATATAGTATTAGGAAATCATTAGTATGTAGCTGATGGGTTAAACCAGTACTGGAATGCTGTCACTCAAGAATAGGTAGCATGGAACAAATTATAAATAAGGTATAAATTCTGGGAATACTAATGTTTAAGGGAAAGTCAGAAGTTTAAAAAGGTGACTGAGGAGAAGCAATGCTTTAATTGCATCCTGTAAGTTTTGATATATGATATTTTCACTGTTCAGATTATTTTCTATTTTTTATTATTATTTTTATGCATGCTTTAAATTTATCACTTTTAATTTCCAAATACATAGGGATTAGTAGTTATGTTTATTTGATAGCACTGTTATAAAATATTGTGTGTTATTTTAATACTTGGAGATTTTTTGAAACTCACTTTATGGTTCTGCATATGATCAATAATTGGAAATGATTTATGTGTCCTTGAAAACAAAGTGCATTCTGAAATGTTTGGGCATAGTGTTTTCTATATGTCCATTAATAAGTCACATTGTTTAAATTGTGTAAGTCATCAACAACACATGTGTGGGTGTACACACACACACTTTAACTCTGAGAGATGCTTTAAAATCTACTAAGATGGCTTTGTTTCCTAGTTTTATCAATTTTTGTTCTATGTATATTTCTGCTATTAAATTTACTTCTCTCATTCATATAGGCTAAATACCTGTAAGTAGAATGTCAGGGTTGTGTGTTATATGTGTGTTGGATTTTTAACATTCATTTTTATTAATTTTAACCTAAAAGCGCACATGACGGTGTTGTTAATTCGAGGTAGATCTTATCATATATGTCACTGTAAGTAATAAGTGTGCTCCTCCCTTTGCCTTAGTCCTTACCCTTCGAACAATGTGGTAAGAAGTAGGCCAATTGTCCTATACAAATAGCTGGACAGTTCAATAGCTAGGAATAAAGAAAAAAAATAATTTTTCTCTGCTTATAAAGGGGGAAGAGGCAGCTGTATCCCACCCCTCCTGAAAGGGACTCCTTACTCCAGCCTTGCAGCATGAATGTATATGAAGTCTCTCTCACAGCCAGCTAGCCCCTTGTGACCCAGTTTTTATGGAGATGTGTCCAAGTTCCTGGAGCTGATTCGCCTTTGATATGTAAATACCTAGGAAAGTAGCTGCTATTATATTTTCTTGTACCTTGGAGTCTTAACCCAGAACCTAATACAACTGTAACCATTTTACATAGAAGGTTGACTATCTCATTGGTCAGAACAATTAAGAAGACACATGGCTACAGATCTAATTGAGATCTCTAATGGTTTGTGAAAATATTTCTAGGAGGCGAGCGGTTTTCACAGAAACAGTGAAAAATCTAGGCAAGTTTTATTTCCATCTATGTATGTTTAACTTCTTAAGAAACTGAAAAGCAGTTTTCAAAAGTTTTTATACCATTTTACATTTCAACCAGCAGAGTATGAGAGTTCTAGTTTCTCCAAATCCTTCCTGGTAATTGATGGCAATCATGCTTTGCGAATACAGGAATTTTCACATTAAATTTTTTTTTAAGTACTGACTTGGCTTTACCTCACAAATTTTTATATATCTCATTTTTATTTCATTCAATTGAATATGTATTTGTATCTACCTTATGATATATTATTCAACCATAGGATATGTACAACTGTATGTTGTTTTAAAACATTTAGAGTTTTCTCTTCTATCCTTCTATTAATTTTTTAGTTTATCGTGGTTAAGAAGATGCTTTGTGTGATTTCAATTACTGAGCATTCTTTGATGCCCAGAATATGGTCTATAAATGTACCATACCATGATAAATGTACACAAGCACTTAGAAAGAATGAATATACTGATATATTTATGTGTAGCGCTTTATAATTTTCATTTAGGCCAAGCCAGGTGACAATGTGTGTATCATTATTAATTTTCCTTCAACTGGGAGATTTTCTTTAAAATTTCTGTAGTACAGGTCTGCTGACAAAACATTATTTCCCTCTCACACAAATAGACGCACTCTCTAGGAAGCATTTAGAATGCATATACTGATATTTTTATGTGTAGCACTTTATAATTTTCGATTAGGTCAAGCTAGCTGACAATGTGTATATCATTATTAATTTTCCTTCAACTAGAAGATTTTCTTTAAAATTTCTGTAGTACAGCTCTCCTGACAAGACATTATTTCCCTCTCACACTAATAGACACACTCTCTTATTGGAAAATATTTTCATTTTGCTTTAAATTTCTGAAAGATATTTTCACTGGCAATGGAAATCTTAGGTTGAAAATATTCTAAACTTTTGAAATATTACACTGTCTTCTGGTTTTTATTGTTTTTGATGAAAGTCAGCAGACATTAATATTATTGCTCCCATGTACATCAAGTGTTCTTTTTCTATTTCTACTTTGAAGACTTTCCCTTAAGGTTTGAATCAACGGTTTGATTATGATGTGTCTAGGTGTGATTTTCTTTGTATTTATTCTGCTGTTGTTAGAACCCCCAAATTTGGGTTTGAATATCCAGTGTGGAGCAAGCCAAACAATAATACATCAGTGGATAGGAGCAGAGAAAGGTTTATTTGATTTGGCCAAAGCGTGAGAGTGGGAGAGGCAAACTCTGAAGTCTGACCTGCTTTTGAACATGACTGGGTGATTTTATGAATAAGGAAGGTGTGTGTGAGGTGAGAACCTTCCGTGATCAAAGCTGTTTGCCTCCCTCCTCAGATAGAACTTCTAGATGCCATCAAAGCTCTGTATGACCTAAGGATTATTGTTCTTTAAAAGAAAAACAAGTTTATTAACCTTTCAGGCAACCCCTGGGTGGTTAGAATATGAAGTTAATCAATTATTAGTGACTACTGTCTACTGAAATAACTATGGGCAAGCAATCATGCATGGAGGAAGAAAAGGACAAAGAAAAGTTAACCACCTTGTGATTTTTATAATATAGGATCAGTTACACTAAGATTGATGATCTTCTTACATTTGTAAACTTTATGCCTTTCATCAACTTGGGAAAATTTTTGTCCATTAATTCTTCAAATATATTTCTGCTCCATATTTTCCCTCCTTTTCTTCTAGAATGGTATTTATATGATGTTTAACCTTTTGTTTTAGAAGGTTAACATGGCTAAACACAAACTGCAAACTGAGTCCCCTATTGTTGACAGCAGTTGAGATATGTTTTCAGATCTTTTAGCTTTATAAGCAGTGCTTGGAATCTGCTGCATGCAAGTGTAGTTCCTGGATGTGCCAGAGATTGACTTAGGGTTTATGTGCAGAATTTGGTTTTCTTTTTTCTATGCTTTCCCCCCTTTTTAAATTTTGTAACTTCAGTGGTAGTCCTGACATCTGTCTTCTCATTCTTTAAAAGAGTAAGATTCCAGGTTCCTAACTATTTTAGCTGCTCCATGTTAAGCCAACTTGCTGAGAAGCCCACAAAAGTTTTAAAAGATAAAATATTTCTTAAGTCGGATGATGAGGAAACACTCTCTGTGTGTTGATTTTCCATTTTTTTGTATGTATTTATTAATGTGTATATCTTTATACAAAGGAATTTTCAATTTATTAGACAATAGTAGATAACAGACAATCTACAAGAAGAAAGAACTTTTGTCATCAACTAGTCTGGGTATGCAGAAAATTATACCTAGATAACATAAGTGACCTTTCTTATTGGCACATTGTTAATGACAAAATTAGTATGGGAAAACCTCCTGAAAGTTACTGCAAAGCTTACTATTGGACAAAAAGACATGAATATCTTAAATGATCTTGGATTTATTTTATATTACATTGTTTTATTTTAGACAATAATTTTATGTTTAAAGTTTAGATATTTCTTGAACATAAGAGCTTAGTACTACAAAATGATAGGCATTCATTATGAATTGGAATATTGGAAATCTACAATTTATAGTCAGACATAGAAAAAGAAGGTGACTATTCTGTCAAAATTTATTCTCACTAGCAACAAACTCGAAAAAATTTTTCTTTATAATTATTTCTCAAGTTTCTTGAAACAACAGGGTTGTCTTACTGGCAGTGCCCCCTGGATATTATTCATTAGTTTTTCATTTGACTGCACTCCTGTGATACTTCAATAACCTTGAAATAAAACTCAGATCCCAAGATACACTTCTTACTAACCTCTTCCAAACAGAGAAAACCTGCAGATAAAAGAAAATAAAAACTCCCAAAGACACTTTGGAAGGTTTTTGATATGCTAATGTAACTATTTACAGCTTTTAGAGACCATTCAGCATAGAGACTCATACCCATTCAAACAGACTCCAGTTAAACAAGCATCCTTGAAATTACTGTCACTATCAGTAAAGAACTGGGACACTTAATGTAAAAGAGGAGGATGGATCCCAGTTCTCATCATTAACTTTGCCCTTGTTTTCATCTTTCATAGAAATATAAAAGTAATCCTCAAACTGAATAACAGAGGCTTCATGATGTGTGCATTTGCTCCTCAGCATAGGTCATTATTGATCAAATCATATTTTGTTTGAATTGTACATATAGATAAAGCTTGGTTACTTGATATTGGTGATTTTGATATCCCTTATGGTCATTGAAACAATCACTTTTATAAGGCATGGTAGTTATGCAGTTTACTTTTCAGATAGCGATACAAGAGACTATTAAAACCAGAGTGACCTTTTGCAATAAGTGGCAAAAATATTCGTTTTTTCTTAATGAAATAAATTGATTTTATACTAAAAGTTAAGAATTTTTGGAAAAATGAATATTTGAGAAAGCTAACTTTCTAACTTTTCTAGTTAGAATTAGAACTTTCTAATTTCTAACTTTTCTAGTTAGAATTGTCTAATTACTTTGGAAACTTGTCCTCGACATGAGTATAGGATAAGGCTTTCTAATTTTGACAAAATTTACATGCTTGGGTTCACTCCTGGTAAGGGACAAGTTAGCTTCCATTAGATCAACTTCCCACAGATAGTAGCTATAAACTCTAGAGAAAATACAAAAATGAACAACTACTGGAAGTCACTGGGGAATGATCAAAAGTTAGCAGAAACTGGCAAGTAAACCACCAGTGGTAAAAGGGAATGGCGGGAGTGATTTTCTCATTTTCATCACTTCTAGCCTGAGGCCAGCCCTTGTCTGCACCACACATGGAAGCAAAAATAATACATAAAAATTAAAAAAAAAAATCTTCACTGGGAAGTGAAAGAGGAAACAGGAAAAGGAGAGTACCAGGGATTAGAGGCACAAATTATCTGCATTTACTCTGCCTGTCAGGCTGACCACAAATGCTGAAGACACAGTCTTAGTAGGCAACATAAGAATAGAATAACTGAACTAAGATTTGGCCTGCTACTTAAGACCATAATTGCAATTTGAGAAAAACCCAATAAAAGAAAATCTGGACACATTTGACTGCATAAAACTTTAAGAAGAGAGTAATTGAATAGGCAAAAAACACCAAAACAAAGTCAAGAGACAAACGGAAAATAGAAGAATATATACCACTGTATAACTGATAAAGGACTGATACCTTAATAATAGGAAACTCATGAGACAAAAAGTCACATAAGGCTCATGACAATGAATTAAAAAAACAAAGACAATCTACCAAAAACATATGTAAAACCTCTTTGAGCATATGGAAAGACGTTTAGCCTCTCTGGTAATCAAAAGATGCACATAAAAACCATCATATTATTAGAATGGCAAAAATTAAGATGCATAATAATACACTCTGCTAACAAGAGTATATAATATACTCTGCTTGCAAGAGTATGTAGAAACAATAACTTTCTTACATATTTAGTAGGAATGCAAACTGGTAAAATCCTTAATGAGGGAATTTGGAAATATCTCAAAAACAAACAACAAAAAAAAAACACACACACAAAAACTAGATATATGTTAACCTTTTCATCTACAGTCCAAATTCTAGGAATTTACTCTGAAGATCCAGCTCATTCAGTACAACAGTATATATATATTTTACAAACATTTCATACATTGATGTTTTATTTAATATCAGATATTTCATAAATATTTCATTTTCTATATTATTTAAAAATAAAATCGAACAAACAAATACCTATGCATAAATTTGAGGATAGACTTAAGTGAAGGACAATAGCCCTCAAAAATAAACTTCTAGTTGTGATTCTGTCTTATCTTTATAACATGACTAGCATTTTTTTTTCAGCAGAATGATCACACAATGAATTATTTCCTATTGAAAAATTTCCTTTTCCTAAAACTTCATTTGAACACCATTGTTTCTACATACTTCTCTTTGTTTTCATGCAACTCTTCTTTAGAGGCGATGTGGACTTTAGATCTCTGGGAAAGGGCATACCGGAGGATTTTACTGGCCTTTGTGACAGATGAGTGTTGTCAGAATATTTGGTGGCTGTGTGTCAGGGGCTTGGGCCTCTCTGTTATGCAATTGTGTCACTCTGAGGCTCTCTACTTGAGGGAATGTTTGTTTCCATTTTTAATCAACCTGGAACAAGGCGAATCCTGCCTCTCAAAGGGTTGTAGAAAATACTTCCTAGGTCTGTTGGGCCACGGAGTGCCTCTGAAGATGTCTGCACATTCCTTAAGCAGCTGGCCCTGAGGGAAGTCTCAGCTTTAAGACACTGAGGCTGGTTTCCCTTTCTTTTCCCACAAACCTTCAGTATAATCTTGTTAAAGTTCTGTCCAGGGTACCGTTGTGCTTTGAGGAATGAAGGGGGACCTGCCCGTGTTCCAAAGGTGGAGTAGTCATGTGCTCTGCCTGAAGATGAAGCAGGGGCGTCTCAGTGGTCAGCATGCGACAGACAGTGTCCCTAGTACAGCGGCAATCCCTAAAGTGGTCAGCAGCGGATGCAGCACTGAGGCAGTCAGGTGAAGATGCAGGCTAGGAAGGGGGTGAGGGATAAGTAAGGAGAACATGTGAAACCACTGTCAGGAATTTGAGGAATTTACTGGGACTAATGTAGGGCACTTTGACCGCCATATCCAAATTAAGCCAATAATATGGCTATTAAAATGGAGTGCAATATTACTGTCATTTTCGTTTTAGAAATGTGGAAATGGAGGCATCAGGCACATTACTTGGAGTTGCCTACTACATACTCCAAATTTCTTTAAAACCTCATTGTAAGATGAAGTAAATGTCATACACTATTCCCTAATATAGACAGGTGCATTTTAATAGTAAGCTATTATGATTAATATGAACATGGTCATGAAACAATTTCTCCTCAGACATTTTTAGTTAAACTTGAGAAGCTGAAAAATGAAGGCTGCTTCTTGTGTGGCTTTCTATGCTGCCTGCTTCGCTTTCAAACATAGACTCAAACTGCTGCCTACCTACTTGGAAAGTGTTTAGTGTAGTTTTGTTTTGTTTCTTCAAAGAAAAGGGAAGGCAAAAGGAAAAGAGAAAAGGGAAAGAAATCCAGAGAAAAGAATGGGGGGAACTTAGCTTCTCAGGGGTAAAGACAGACAGACTTCAATCCCAACATCAGGGAGAGCAGGGGAAACCAACTTGGCCCAGAGCTGTCACTCTCACTCTCCTCTTGCTTGAACAGCTGCCAATACCCAGAGTCAGCCTGTCCTGTTGCCCACTGAGCTTCATGCTTGCAGAGAAATACTCACATCTGTGCCAAAAACCTTTTGCCCAGCTCTGACACTTCCGTTTTGAATCCCATGGCTCTTCTTGATTGTACCACTGAAGGTCCAGGACACAAAAAGCCCTCAGGTCATTTGATTTAGGATTTGAACAATGGAGAGATGATCATGATCAGAAGAAAAATTCTTTATACTTGACAAAGGCAGAAATAAAAATCCAGTTTGAAATTGACTTTTGAGCCTGGAGAATGGGAAACTTCACCCATGTTAACTTGTCTTTTGTAAACAAAGTGTCTTTCTGTGTTACAATTTTCAAGAGCCTAATTCTGCTAATCATAATGTATTTATTTGCACATGCAATTAAAATTTCCAAATTTTTCTTTTTAAGGAACTACTCCAAAAACCTTTCCTTTTCTTTGAAAGTATACCACTGAGTTTTGTAAAGTACCAGACTTTTGCTTGAGTTTCGTAAAATGTTGTCTGAGCTTCTACACAGCATGACAGATGGTCAAAACCACTTTTTCCCTGGATTTTGTGTCTATTGAGTTAGTTGTCACTCCTAGCTTACTGCCATCTACAAATCTTAAAAACATGCCCTTTATCTCTCTTCCTCCTGGTTATTAATTAAAATTTTAACAAGACAGGGCTAAGAGCCAACCCACTGTAGGGGCTTTATTAAAGACTACTGTACTTTGCAGTTTGATGTTTACTAACATTCTTTGGGCACCTGGCTACAACGTAACTCAATTTTCTGTGAAAAACTATTAATCATCCTATTTTTTCCTTGTCTTTAATATGAGATAAATTTTATAGCACTGTTTCTCAAACCATCTGTTGTGAGGGACAGTTTTGCTTTTTAATTTCCAATTGTCAGAGACCTATGCTTTTGTCAAATACAATTAAAAACAAACATAAAAATAAAATTATTAGAAAAATGAAATAAAAGAGAAATGAAATAAGAATAATTTTATTATTAGATTTAACAGATCAAATATTGTTTCAATACTCAGATCAAATGTGCAATAAGACAGGGTTGCAAAAAATGCACACTTTTTTATTAAAATCATTTATGTAGGTAATTTATATAAAAATAATATTACAGTTGCAACTTTCTGTTGTTTCTCAACTATGACCAAACAGAGGTTACAAGTGAAGTAGCAATCCCAATACTAAACTGCTATATGTGCATTTTGAATCAATAATGTGTATGTCAATGAAGTTTTTAATGTGATAAATTTGCATTTTGGTTGTTAATTTATATAATCTAGGTTGGATAAATGACAATGCCAATCATAGGGGATAATGTTGATCCTAAATGTTAGTGTGTTGATTTCATAACACTCAATGGAGAAGCCAGTCTCAGAGAGGCAGGGTGCTAGACTGGAAGAAAATAATTTGAAATAATTACAGTAAGCTGATGGAATTCATTTTTATCTGTTTTTATAAAGCAAGTGATTTTGGATTTTTAAAATTTATCTTCAGTTCTTCATCAATAGCTACTTTTAATCATTAACCTTATAAATTTAATTATATTTCAATTATATTTTAATAGAAAGAATGGATTTCATGTTTTTTTCTGGTGTGGATTTTGATAAGAAAATAAAATTCAAAATATTCTGTTAAATTTGGAGGTGTCTGGTGATAATTTTTCACAGATGTATAATATCAAGATCCATTGAAGTGTGTGTGTGTGTGTGTGTGTCTGTCTGTCTGTCTTCCAGGCATGAAAGTATGAAAATAATTTACTAAAGACATTAGACTTGCTGTTTATTTTATGTATTTTTAAGTTAGGATCAAATCAGTTTCTTATATTACAGAAATTTCTTGCAGAATGGTTCATTCAGTAATTCAAACATTGTCAATAAAACTTATTTTAAAACTAGAATATATACTGCATTTCAGCATGCCATAAGAGTTGTTTATGATGAACTTCCATATTAAAACATAATGAGAATAATATAGGAAGAATAGTAAATATTAGTTTTTATGTAGTATCAAAGTTTTATAATGTCACCAAATAAACTGTTTAGTTCAACTGATTTTATTTTTTCATTCATAGCAAGTGTTTCCGATGAGTGAAGCAGTCTGGTGATTAACAATCTGATATGATACAAACTTCTTTATCTGTGTAACATTTCCAGAATGTTTTCTTGTCGTTAAAATCATGCCATCAGAACACATTCCTAAAAAATTTAAAATTCAAAACACAAATACAGACTTTGTGATGAAAACACAAGCTTTCATAGTTTTATACAATTTAGAACTAGTTGAGTTTTTGACAATAATGAAGCTGTAGACACAAATTATTTCTTTATAACACCATCATTTTCATATAACAACATGTAAGCAAATACTGGCATTATTAGCAATAACTAATAACTAATACCTAATACAAAAACTATGCATTTGTGAAGTTCCAAGAAAAAATACTTAGCTAAATTTATGTGTACTATGAGCTGGTCTTTAGTATTATTTTCATTTCCTGAGTAGAGTGAGCTCTGATGTCTTTTACAGCTCACTAATATTCCATGGTATGGAAGAACCTCATTTTACTGGTTGTAGGACATTTGGATTGTTTTTGGGTTTAGTGATTGTGAATAGAAAAGATATAAACCTTCATCCACAGAACTTTCTGTGAATAAGAAAGTTCATTTTTCTTGTGTAAATACCTGGGACTGAGATTTCTTGATCATATGATAAATATATGTTTAATAATTGTGAAAATATTTTTCAAAGGAAATGTACAGTTTTGTTTTCCCGCTACCAGTGTATGAGCATCTCAGTTGCTCTGTATCCTTGTCGACACTTAGTATTGCCAGCTTTATTTTTAATTTTAGTATTGCTATTCTAATACCTGTATAATGGAATCGTATTGAGGATTGTATTTGCATTTCTCTAATAACTAATGATCTCGAGCATAGATTCATGTGTGATTTGCCATTTATGTATCTTCTTTGGCAGATGTTGTTTGAAATATTTTGCTGTTGTTTATTTAGTTGATTTCTTAAAGTTTTGATAGTTCTTTAAATATTATAGTTATAATTCTGTGTTCAAATGTGTGTTTTGAAAATGTTGTGTTCCACACTATGGCTTTACTTTCCATTCTCTTATGTCTTTAAAAGAGTAGAGGTTCTCAGTTTAGATAATATATAATTTCTCTATTTGTTTTTCTTTTTAAGGTTTTACATTTAGGTATATGTTCTATTTTGTGTTAAGTTTTGTACATGCTACGAGGTTTGGATTGAGGTATAGGTGTATATGTATATATATATGTTATATATATGGGTTTGTGTGTGTGTGTGTGTGTCTCATATTCCAATACTGTGTGTTGGGGATTATTTTTTCTTCATTGAATTAACTTTGCACTTTGTCAAAAATGATTCACCATAAGCATATGGGCTTATTTCTGCACTGTCTATTCTGTTATACTGATTTATATTTCTGCTTTCATTGATGTAACACTGTCTTGATTATTGTAGCTTTAGAGTTAATATTAAAATTATATCGTTTTAATCCTTCAAATTTTTACTTTTTCGAAATTGTTTTAGTTTTGTTGCCTTTCCAAATGAATTTTAAATTTCACGTGAATTTCTCCAAAAAAGTCCTGTTGTGATTTAGTTAAAATTGCATCCTATTTTCAGATCAATTTAGGGAGAAATGACATAATAACATTCCACTATAAATGGAAATAACTCCATTTATTTAGGTGTTCTCTGATATCTTTCATTAGTGTTTTATAATTTTCAGCATTCTGACCCTGTACATATTTTTAGATTTACAATTAATAACTTAATGATTTTTGATATTGTAAATGGTACTTTTAATATAAATTTTTAATCAGCTTTGCTGTTATGTAAAAATGGAGTTGAATATTTGTAGTAGCTTTGTGTCATGTGATTTTGCTAAACTCAATTATTAGTTATAATACCTTTTTGTGGATTTTGTGGAAATTTCTACGTAACTAATTATGTCATCTAATAGTGAAGTGTACTTCTTTCCTTCCAAATATTATAAATTTTATTTCCTCCATTATCATATCTGTACTATAGATAGGTTTCAAACGAGTTTTCTTAAGATGTATTTTTCTCATAAAGTCTTTATTTCTCTTTTGTTCTTGAGATTTTTTCTGGGCATACTATTTTCAAGACACGATGAGATGCATTGAATAAAGAAAGGTGAATGTTCTATTGTTCTAGTTGAAATATTTCAATTGAGGATAATTCAAGAAATGAAATTTATATGCTATGATAATACAGTATAACATAATATAGTATCTCATAAAGCCAATGTGAACAAAAGCTATGGGACCACAATGGAGAGATGGATTTAAATGGCTAATCTGAGATTTCTTAAAAGAAAAATCATTTATTTGGAACTAGATAAAAAAAGAATAAGTTATTGTCTAGTAGAAAAAGTGAGGAATAGTCTTTAATACTCAAAAAGCTATGTTTGTTACAGAAAAAAAGACAAAGGAAAAAATCTTATTCTTTTGAGGAAAAGCACTGAGCAATGTAGCTTGAGTGTAGGGTACATGTGCCGGGTGATGGGGGATTAGGACCAAATTGCTGTACTTCTGCCAAATTGTGGAGTTTGGTTTTTAGTCTACATAAAAGGCAAATGATTTAAGGTTTGTAATAAGGGAAAAGATGTAGTCAAATATGAATCAAATGAATAAGTACAGCAGCAGCATGTATAAAAACAAGGCATGTGCAATGATTAATTTTATGTATCTACTTGACTGGTGCCCAGATATTTGGTCAAACATTATTACAGATTTGTCTGTGAAGTGTTTTGGGGTAAGATTAATATTTGAATTGGTAGATGGAATAACACAGATTGTCCTTCATAATATGAATGGCCCTCATCCAATCAGTTGAAGGCCTGAATAGAACAAAAATTCTGAGTAAGCAGGAACTGCCCCCTCTGCCTGATTGCTTTGAGCTGGGACTTTGATCTTTTCCTGCTTTGAGACATGAACTAAAACATCAGCTCTTGGGTTTTTACCCTGCCAGCTTTCGGACTCGAATGTTCACCATTGACTTCCCTGGTTCTCAGGACTTTGGACTTAGGCTGGAACTGCATCATCATCAGCTCTGATGGGTCTCCAGCATGCTGAATGCAGATATTGGGACTTCGCAGCCTCCATAATCATGTGAGCAAATTTCGTATACACACATACTGTTGATTCTGTTTCTCTGAACATTCCTGACTAGTACAGAGATTTTGGATTAATAGATCATGTAGGTATCCACTGGAATATTACTAGCAGGAAATAGTGCTGGTCTGAATGAGAGTGATAGCATATACATATGTCATTTTCTTGTTTTCCCCTCTTCCCTAGTAGCAAAAACTACCGTTAAGAAAAGAAGGGGTTTTTTTTTGACAATTAAAAAAAAAACTTTAGCATCATTGAACATTAGAAAACATGTCTGCACAATGAATAACTTAAAAATATATTATTACTGAAATGGAGATAAACATTGTAACATCTTGGCCTGTGTACTTCTAGAATTTTAACTGTGAGTAATTACCCATACCTCCCCACAAAAGACTATGCATTAGGTCATATAAAATATTTTTGGTAATCTAGTTATTTCACATAACAATGTACAATGAACATCTTCTTCTGACACTAAAATATCTATGTCAGCATTTAAATATGCAGAAGTATTTTTTATTCTTCAAGTCCTTGGTACCAAATATCTACTACTCACTCAGTTTCCCCTTCATAGCTTACTGAGAGGATTGTAGCAAATCATACCTTTCAGTAGGTACAGAACATAGAGAAACATTTTTTAATTGCATAATTATACTAAGATAGAAGTTACAAATCTTGGACATTGATAGACATTTACTCATATTAACTTGTCCTGTGTACTTATATAAGCAAAACAAGATAATACCTATCAACACATTTCAGGCAAATTTCTACTTTATCAATAAATCCAAAATGTGATCACCATTAGTACCACTGCTTTAAACCATGCAAAGGGATGATTGTAAACTTATGATATTTAGATACTACTTTAGCCAAAGATGTTATATTTGGTTTTATATTTTGAATAGTGGTCTGTTCTATCACATGCTGATCTGTCATCAGTCCATAGAAAACCTTTGTGAAATCTAGGAAAAGATGTCCTTTCTGGATGGATAAAGTCCTGCAAAGTGCCTGACTTGACAAGGTGACACTCCTTCCTCCATATGGAGCAGGTATATCCCCATGCCAGCCCCAGTTTAGTAAGTGGACCTCAGGCTGAATTTCTGCTCCTATTCTCCTGTCAAAACTGTATGTGGTGCCCTGAAAGTTGGAAATACTAATGAGAGATTCAAAATAAAATTAGTATTCCCTACTATATTGTCTTGACAAATTCAAAAATATGACTCTGCTAAGAAACATTATTTCAGTATTTCATATGCAGACATTTAAGTTGATTCTCAAACAAACATATCATTAATTTTTTTTGGTCTGTCTCTGCACTTTGAAGAGATAATCTCCAGGGTACAAGCTGTCACAGGGCTGAGTCACTAATGTATTTTGACTTTACGCTAGGAGAAACCACTTCACATCTGGTATTAAAGAGTGTTCGTTTCTTGCTTCTTGTGACAGTTCTTGGCAAAGTTTGTTAAATCATAATGTTTATTTAAACATGTTTTAAAAGATATGCCCAAATTTGCTTTTATGTCCTTGTAGTTTAATCATAACATTATGTGCCACTGAAGACCAGAAGATACATGATTTACACAAATTATCCAATATAAATTGTTGGTTGGATGCGATGGCTCACACCTGTAATCCCAGCAATTTGTGGGGCCAAGACAGGAGGATTACTTGAGGCCAGGAGTTTGAGACCAGCCTGGGCAAGATAGCAAGACCCTATCTCTACAAAAAAAAAAACAAAAAAGAAACCGAGCCAAATGCAGTGGTACATGCCTGTGGTCCCAAATACTCAGGAGGTTGAGGTGGGAAGATTGTTTGATCCCAGGAGGTCAAGGCTGCAGTGAGCTGTGATCCTGTCACTGCATTCCAACCTGGGTAACATAGACACTGTTTCAAAAATACATGAATATATACAGACATTATTGCCACTTGAATCTAAATCCTTCAATATATGATGTACAATGAGGCTTATATTTATGGAACTCTCAATAAAATCATACCTAAAAATGATAGGAAATTTCTACTCATGAATAATTTTAATTCAGGCCAATGTTCACCCGCATGAAAGCAGAGCTCTCCCTTCTACGCTTTTGTAAAATTGTGATCATCCATGTATATATAAGGTTATCCAGTTACCATAAACTTAGTAGCTTATAACAACAGAAATTTATTATTTTACATTTATGGAAATCAAAAGTCTGAATGGGTATCATTAGGCTAAAATAAAGGTGTTGTTAGGTCTGTGTTTCTTTCTGCATTCTTTTGCTAAGTCCTCACATTGATTGCCCCATCTCTGTGGGAGAGTTTAGATTGTGTCACAGTTTTGAGGAGGGCAGGATTGCACTTCTACTTCCCTGCTTACATTATGATCCTGTCGAGGGAACAAAGGATCAGAGATTGAAATGTAAGCTCTATTAGTGAGAAAGGCCAGGCTGGAAGAATGTGACAAAGATGAACTGCTTAATACTTGAGTAGATTTTGGCAGTTTCCCACCCAGCCCCAAGTGGTGCTGGAAACTGCACATGGAAATCTGCCCTTACAGTACTCTTAACCTGGAGGCATGGATTAGAATACTTAATCTTACTCTCAGGTCAGGCTGATTCCCAAGAAACATCAGGACTGGAGTCTAGACTATTTGGTAGTTCCCCTCTAGATTTATCAGCAGGTAACTTTGCCCCCATGGAAAGAGGTAAGAGGAGAGCAAGTAAAAACCCCTCCTCATGGAAACCACAGCAGTGAGTTAGAAACATTCTTCTTTCTGCTGTCCAACAGACTAGTCATTTTAATAAACATCTCAGAAATTTATTAAAGTCACTTATAAGACCTGGTAATATTATATAGCAGTTTAGCTATCTCAAAATAAAAATCCCTCCTCATGGAAACCATAGCATTGAGTTGGAAACATTTCTAAGTATGTTAGGAAATAGATGGAGCATATGCCATTAAATTGAATTGTAGGAAGTAATTATCCAAATAATCTGACCCACCATTTCTTCAAATTTAAATTTCAAACTATTTATTTTGGTACAAGCTGCCTTACATATTTTGGAATAAATAAAATCTTGTTTTAAATTATGCAAAATGCTTAAGGGAAGAATAAAAATAATTATCTGAATATGTATAAATATGTTAATAACATCATTTTTCTTTATACTAAGATCTACAAATTGCTAAGTACGTTTCCAGAGAAACATGTTATCTATGTTTAAGGTGAGTTTTAGAAAGCCTTTTTACTTTAGAATTTACTTTAGAATTATGGGCTCTTCGAGATCAGGGATGCAACTGGGCTAACCATTGTAAAATATATCACCATGCATTCCTTGAGAGCTCTGCAAAAGTTTGCTGAGGTCAAGAAAGACAAGCAGGAAATTATTTCCAGTTGGTTGGAGCCAAACTGCCTAAGTTCAAATCCTGCCACTACAATGTACTAACATTGCATGACTTCAGGCCAGTTACTTAATATTTCTGTGCCTCATTCCCTTCAAGATGTAAAAGGATTATAATAACAGAACCTTCCATAGGGTTGTTGTAAAAGTTAAGTTTAATATGTAAAGCCCATAGAATAGCAGCTGGCAGATTGTAAGTTAGTATAATAAGTATTCATAGTAAAATAAATGGAGACCCAGAGACTTGTCCCATGTCACAGGATTAGAAAAATCCAGGGCTTCAGCCCAGTATTCTGATTAATTCTGGCTCTGTATTTAATATGCTAAAATTCTCTTCACAATATATATTCATGGGATTTAAACATTCCAACTTTAGAGCTAGATGTTCGGGCATGCATGAAGATGTTCCTATATTGAAATTCTTATGATATCCAGCATTTTGGGGTTATTCATTTTTAAAATACAAACACATAATTTGATTTCTGACGCCCTGTAACACCTGAGATCTCAGAATTTCTTTTGATTTTCTAGGATTCTCACAGGATTCCACTGGGATTCTTATCTGTTTTTCAGGTTGCAATGTGGCCTCTCCTCTCCTGCCTTCACTTTATCGCTATTGCTAATTTTTCTTGTACACTGCATCCTGATATTTTCCCTCTGCATGATTTGTTTCAAATTTGGACAAAATCTTCTCTCAATTCTCCAATGAACCATTAATAAAAGATCGTGATGGGATATAATCTTTTCCTAAGTCTCTGAGTGTACTTCGGGAGAATTTTAGAATGGTACAGGTAATAATTTAAAATTGAATATAGGACTCTTTCATTGGCCCCAGCCTGCTGTCTCCTCACAGAAAACTTATTCCCATCTTTTCTCTCCCTGATGTGCCAGGAAGCTCAAATTCTGGTTTCTTTTGCTTGCCAAACAGGGAGCAAAATTAGGTAACCTCAGAACTACCACTTTTCACCATATATCAGTAAAGAAAATAATTATTAATGTCATAAATTCAATTTGCTATTGAAACCATAAGCATAATCATGATAGACAGACTCTTCCCTCTCAAAAATTAATTTTAAAATTTATATTTTTATAGTATATAGATTTTTGTTGTTATTGACCATTTATCTATATAGTTACAGAATAATATGAAGCAATTTTAATATGAGATAGCCAAACCGTGATAGTGTAGTATGACAAATAGCTTGAAGAAAACTAAGATTTATCAAATGGTGTTTTACAAGGGTGAATTTTTTTCTAATCTGAAAGAAATGTTTATGTACAGAAAAGGCTATGTAGAGATGAGAGTTAAACTACCATTGTTTTTTGACACATTATAAAAATGCCTCAATTTATGTTTAAATTCAACTAAAAATATCATTAGTCTATTTATTTTACTTATAACTTAGTAATTATATCCCTTCATACATTTTAAATTGTACTTTCAAATATAATCAATTTTATTTTTAAATAGTTTAAATTAAATAAAATAAGTATAGTAAGTCTCAGTAGTTCATTTAAACATTCCAACAATCATTAAAACATTGTCAAGTTGCTGTGATGCCAAATTGCTGCCACAACTCAAGGTCATTGACTTAATTAGACATTTTAAAATTGAAATCTTAAGTCCAATTTTTCAAAATCTCTATAATGATAACGTTTATTAAGCATCGTTGGCCTTTCAATGCCAAATAGATGCAGATTGTTCTAGTGATTAAAACCATATCCCTTACTTTATCACCAAATAATTAAATCAGTGAGTTTATTTGCTTTTATTATCTTTTTACTTAATTACAGATCTTTCCAGGGTTGAAAGACAAGTTCAGGAAATAATTTTTGTCATCTCTAGCAAGTTGAACATGGTTATATGTCTTCTCACAGAAAACTTATTCCCATCTTTTCTCTCCCTGATGTGCCAGGAAGCTCAACCTGAGAACAGTTTATATTCAGGGTGATTTGACTTGCATTATAGATAAACTGTGCTATCTAATAAGTCAGTGTGAATATGAAACTGTAAGTTAAAACTATACTTACAAAATATATAAAGTACATTATGGTGTACATATGTATTATCTACCATAAACTTATAGGTTCAAGTTGTACTTTTATTCAATTATTTTCTCTCCATGGGTTGGAGAATTTCCACACCCTTCCTGTCCCCAGTGTGCACACACACACACACACACACCACAGGCATATACACTGTGGCTAACTTGCTTCTCTAATCTCCTTATTATAATTGAATTGTATATTAATAGAATATTATTTGGATATAGCCAGACAAAAATTCATGTAGATATTTTTATGCAATCTGAACGGTTCTGCCTATTTCAGGTCTTTTTCTGGCTGTGCAGTTCTCATGGCACTAAAGTCATGTTCATGGAACATTTATGTGCATAACGTCTTGCTTACATTAAATGATTTAAACTTCCCAAGTTCAGCGAGGCATTCTGTTTTCAAAAATTAGGAGAGTGCCTCAGAAAATCTAAATAACTTATACTAGGTCATAAATCTGGTGAGTGTCAGGCTCAATCAAGCTGATCTCATACCACAGTCAAGTTTCCATTCACTAAAATATGTGGCTTTTTTTTTTAAATAACAATCATTACAGTATTTATTGGAACTCTATATACCAGGCATAGATTTCAGGGAAGACCCAAGGGATTCATAGTCTGGTGGGAAGTCTTGTGGGTAAACTGGGAGTTATTATACTACAATATCTATGAGAGCAGAAAGACTGTGGTTAACATGGAAGAGCTGTGCAATTCATGTTACTGTAGGTAATTTTAGAGAACTGTGTAGAGGAAATACACGGTATTAAAATTTAGGAATGTCTGACTCCTAAGACCCACAGTTGGGCCTGTTTGTAGTGTGACTTGGGACAAGTCACTTAACCATTCTGAGCCATAGTTTCTTCATCTGTAAAATGGCAATACTAATATCTGCCTTGCGTTTTTATTCTAAATATGGCTGATACAAAGAACACATTAAATAGTGCTTTCCCATGTGTTGGAAAAATTATTTACAATTTATTTCGATGAAGTTCACTAATAAATTATTTCTTTTTCAATATATATATTCACTTTTATATATAGTTTAATAAAGCAATAGCTATTAATATACACATTAAAAATAATTTCGCCAATACTAGTTTTTTTTACAATGACAGGTTTTCTTACAATGACAGATTTTCTTAAAATGACAGGATTCCTATACATATATTTGGAGAAATTATTGAGCAAGGCAAATCTAAATTACTTAGAAAGTTAAAAAATAAAATATGTAAATTAAGCTTAAGAATATTACTCTCGAATACAGAATACTTAAAACTTTGAAAAATTTAGTGTTTGTTCTATGACCCAGTCACTTTCTCACACCCAATGAACCTATTCTCTCTCTCTCTTCCATAAAAATTTATCTGGTACTTTCATTAGTCCTTTCTTTTTGTGAACTTTTAAAAATTTAGTGTAGCTAGTATTCTAGTTCTCAATCAAATGCATGTTACACATCAAGGTACCATAATGTACTGGTTTTTTTTTTTTTTTTTAAATGTGTTTTGTTTGTCTAAGGCAGGTCTTCAAAAGCATGATAATTTTCATCAAGGATAATTATGATCCTAGATGAAAACCTCGTGGTTTTCTTGGGTCCTCCAAAACCCCCTTTATCAATAGCAGGGCGGTTTTGACGGAAGCACAGAAAATAGCTTCTCTCAGGCCAATTGTCTTTATGCAAATGTGCTTTAGAGGAATCTACAGTTCAATTTTTCCAGCTTAATCTACTCAGTAGTTGTGTGTGTCCTCCAAAAGTTTCTTTTATCAATAGAGCAGCACCATGTGGTACCACACAACAGTGAAATCAAAGTACATAGAGCACCTGCAAGGATGCACGCTCCTAATCCCCACATATTCACACCTGCTTTCCTCTGATGTCTGAAGTAATATTGTAAAGGGAAAAGTGATAATCATAGCAGTAATTTGAACTAGGTTAAGCAATTTTGATGTTTGATGAAGAGATTTGTAATGAGGATTTTATATCACCAGTATAATCAGTGTTTGCTTATGTTAAAATTGTATGTCCTAAATGTTGAATTTATATAGTTCTTAAAAACTCTTAACTTAATATGTTTTACTAGCTCAGTAAGTGCCTCTTATTTATTGGTGGCAGTAAGTTAAATTTTGGCTCATTAGGGGTTGTATTGTATCACGTTCTGAAGAAGCTAAGTCTCAGCTAATGGAATTTTTTAGTATAATTAAAATGCTGTTTGGCACAGTCATATACATAATTATCCAGTATGTAACTGTATTTTAATGTGATAGCCTTTGTAACAATGAAATAAATATATTTCAATTCTCTTTATTTAACTTATATCAAGTAACCCCCAAAATGGTTATAATATTTCTCTTGAACTTTTAACTATCATTTGTCCAGGTTAATTAATTTTTGCACATTTTTGGTTGAGCAACTGAGATAAAATCAAATGTATTAGTAACTATTAATTTTAATTTTTTTTTCTTTGATATGGAGTCTCACTCTGTTGCCTAGGCTGGAGTGCAATGGTGCAATCTCGGCTCACTGCAACCTCCACCTCCCAGGTTCAAGCGATTCTCCTGCCTCAGCCTCTTGAGTAGCTGGGATTACAGGTGTGTGCCACCACGCCTGGCTAATTTTTGTATTTTTAGTGGAGACAGGGTTTCTTCACCTTATTAGTCAGGCTGGTCTCGAATTCCTGACCTCGTGATCCACCCACCTCAGCCTCCTAAACTGCAGGGATTGCAGGCGTGAGCCACTATGCCCGGCCATAACAATTTATTATGAATGAAAGATTAGACTTTTAGTTAAAGTATACTCTTGAGACTGTAAAGCAATGGAATTCCTCGAGTTGAAGAGATGCATATCTGTGCATCTGCGTATGTTCTAGAGATGTTGAGTTCTTATTGGTAATAGCTTGGTGCCAGTTTATTTATATGGAGAGGGAACCATAGAAAGAGAGAGAATAGGACCATGAAGCAAGGATTCTAGCCAGAAAGCTAGGCATGGGACTTGCTATTAGTTTAGTTATGTGATATTGGTCTAGCCACCTAACTTTCATGAATCTCATTTCATTATCATAAAATGGAAATAACAATTATATTTACCTTTGAAGTTGTAAAAAGATAAATATGTAAAATGGCTCTAAATACTGGGTCAGATATATTTCTAGAAGGATATACTTCTAGGCAGAGGTTAGTGATATTTCTCTAACATCTAACCAAAATGAGGAATGGACTCCCAGTAGGTCATGAAATACAGGTTTAACACTCTTCACAGCTAAGGCAGCAACATTCCAGGCATGTTTGAACACCTGAGCATGGGGTGGGGTTAGTGAAGAGACAAAGTTGCTGATGGAAGCTACATTACAAGAAGACAGTGGGACCCCAGAAGAAGAATCATCATGGTTATGATGTGGCTGATGCAGCAAGAAGGAAGAAACAGTGGTTATGAGAATAATTTAGCCTATAATAAAACTTACTTTTTCCAAGTTGTCTGTGGTTACCTTCCCAGTTTTGAGATTAAAAAGGGCTATTAACAACTATTAACAACTGCATCTTTAAGGCCCAACATTCCTAGTCTGGGTTTTTCTCCATAGAATAGTTGAGCATGAGAAAGGAAAAATGTTTCCTATTAACTTGAAAAGGAATTAAATACCTGAAATAGGCAGGCTGGGAGGTTTGAGCAAAACATCAATGACAATTAGAGACAATAGTGGTAAAACAAGCACATTCACCAATGGGCTTTATAAATTAAAGATGGACAAAATAACAGCATGTTGGACCTCAGCAGAGGGTTTTTGGTCTATGGGGCCTATGGAGTAATAAACTGATGAGGAGAATGGCAATGGAGAACTGCCAAGGGAAACAAGGAGAGCAGCTCTTGAGTTCAGAAAACGGTGGAGGTTTAGGATGCATTGGAAAGCATCTCTCTGTAAATCCCCCGTTTGGGACTCCCAGTGACACCTCAGAATGGAACAATAGCAGAGGCCCTCACAGTTGTTTCAGGCAATCATCAATAAAAACAAATTTAAGGTAAACTCAATTAGTTTGCTTAGGATCGAAGCTGATGGGCACTTAGGAGTTTCTGTTTTCATGTTTCTAACTTTTTAAGGTTTCAGCGTTAAATAGAACTTGCAAAATATTTGCTATGTTTTAGAAATATCTTCATCAGAAATGAATTAAATTTTAATAATTTCACTTATTGTGACCTAAATTTTCAATGCTCCAGAATTTAGATGATCCTGATATTCAAAATCACCATTGTTATGCGCATGCATAGGCAAATCAAAAGGACATTTCTCTTCATTTTATGTAAAATGTTTCTTTTAACTTCATACCAATTCTTTCATAAATTTCCTTAGCCCATGCCAATTCTTCTTCCCATAACCAATGGTGGAACCAAAGAAATAACTTGGAATGTTTCAGCTTCGTTTTCTCAGTGAGGAATACACTTTCTAGCAGCCAGAAATACTTCTAGCCTCAGGTAATAGAAATCTCAAGCAATGGCTTTAACAAATACGACTTGTTTTTTTCCCCCTGAGACCATAAAACGTCTTGAGGAAGGAAGTTGCTAGTATTGGTTCAGTGATTTGGTGATGTCAGAGGTGGATGCTCTGACATTCTCATGGTAACAAAATAACTGCCAGTATTAACACATTACATCCTCAGTCAAGATTGAAGGAAGAGGTGATGGCAACAGATGCTTAAATCTCTTTACCAGGAAAAGAGAATCTTCCCCAGATAATTCTAGTAGAGCAATCATTATGTATCATTAGGTGAAACTGTAATACGTGACCACCTTTAGCTTTGAGAGTGTACATAAATATGCAAATTTAACATTTCTATTTCTTCAGGGAGGTAGGCAAGGGGAAAAGGATTAGGAAAAGATATTTGATTAGCAAGCCGAAGATGTTTGCCCTAGTACCCGCTCCTACTTCAAGACACACTAAAATTGTTTTAAAAGTATGTTTGTTGAATAAACACAGTGTGAACGTGAAACTTTTGGCATCTCTTTTCATTCATCTTGCATATTTTAAGCCCTTCCATATGAATTATTGAACCATAAATGTTCCTATTCCATTTCCTTCGCTGTCAAAATCACTGTATTGCTGTGTGTGAGAGGGAGAGAGATAGAAATAGGGAGAGAGAGAGAGAGAGAAAGAGAGAGAAGTTGATTGACTTTAGACTGTAGCCAAAGTTAAAAATGTAGTCATATTTCTAATGTCCTAATTTACTTCAATTTATCCCATTCTACCTTTAAGTTGTACCAGATATTTCCAGGTTGCTTGCTTGCTTGCTTTTTCTTCTTGATTTTTTTTTTTTTTTAAGGATGCCTGAGTGCTCTTTCTCCTCTTTTACCACCTGGAGATTTCCTAATTATCCCTGGAGTCACAGAGTAACTGCAATCTTCTGCATGAAGCATTTCTGATTCCTGATTTTCTCTTGGCAGTGCTGTCTGCCCTCTCCATTGTGCTGTGGAAACAAATTACACATGCCTTCTCAGCATGTGATAATTACTTACGTAACTTATGCCTGCCTTTCAGCCGAAGGTGTCTCTGTGTGTCCCTGAGAATATGGAAAGAAGTAAATTTATTGGTTCAACATGTATAAAATGAATATAATACACATTTTTAAATGTGAAATAGTGAATACAAGTATTTGCTGCCCAGAATAAGGAATAGAATGGAGCAATGCAGCATGTTAGAAGCCCCATTACACCACTACTCCTCTGCACTCTCATACCAGCCATGAAGATGGAACCCTTATCTTGACTTGTGTTAAACTTTCCTTATATTTTTTTTTTATTTTTATTTTTTTGAGACAGGGTCTCTCTCTGTCACCCAGGCTTGAGTGCAGTTGTGTGATCACGGCTCACTGCAGCCTTAACCTTCCAGGCTCAAGCGATCCTCCCACCTCAGCCCCCTGAGTAGCTGTGGCTACAGATATAAGCCACCATGGCTGGATAATTTTTTAAATTGTTTGTAGAAATGAGATCTCCCTAAGAGACCCAGGCTGGTCTCAAACTCCTAACCTCAAGCTATCCTCCTGCCTTAGTCTCCCAAAGTGTTGGGATTACAGGTGTAAGCCACTGTGCCCAGCCCAAATTTTACTTTATTTTTGCATTTTTCAGCTACGCATGTGTGCTTATTAATAATGGTAAATATATCATTTCCTATTTCATAAGGTTATTTTGAAGACTAATTGAATTTTATGATACACTGAAAATTAACTTCTACATGGAGAACACAAGTGTTATTTATGGTTTTGTTGGTATTGATACTTTATTACTGTTATTTAACATGTCTCCCAGTATACTTGATAGAGTTTCTCTAGGACATATACATAGGTGTGTAATAGGTTGGACTTTAGAATATGCAAACATATTCAACTGTACCCACTAATACCAAACTGTTTTCCCAAATTGCGTGCTGCAATTTATAGTCTCACAAGGAATACATAGAAAATGCCATGTTCCATTTCTTTATAATGCTTGCCATTATCAGATATTTTATTAGACTGGTATTAGAAAGGGTTTTAAAGGCATTTAGTTGTGTATTTAATTTTGTTTTTCTAGATGGTGATGTTTAAGTGTCTTTTCACATATTTAGGTTGTTTGGGTTTACTATTTTGTCAAAAGCTCCTTTTAAGACTTTGGTCAATTCTTACATTCCCTTGTTTATCTGATTATTATTGATGTATGAATGTTCTTCATATATTTTATATATGAATCTTTTGTCAGTTTAAGGATTGAAAATAATAGTAGTCTTTTCATACTTTTTATGCTAACATTTCATAAATATTAAATTCTTAATTTCAGTTCAGCAGAATTTCTCATTCTTTGTTGTACCTTTTGGGTTTTGTGTAAAAAGTTGTTCAGTAAACTATTCTCCTGTATAGTTTTTCAAAAGTTTTAAAGTTTTACCTTTAGAGGTAGGCCTTTACAACTGATTGACTTTTGTGTGTGTCATAAGATGAGAATTCAGTTTCATACTCCCCACTTCGTGGGATAGTTCTGAGAATTAAACAAGTTAATATATCAGTATTCTTAGAGGAATTCTTAGCTTAATGTAACTACTCAATATTTGTTAACTCTTATTATTATTTATTTCTATCTTGCTTTTCTGGGCCTTTTTGTTTTCCAAATTGGTAGAATATTAGACTTTTACCTCCTTTCCCACTTCATCCTATTTTATACCAGCTTTTTAAGGCTGTCTGCCATATTCATGTAACTTGTAGCAGCCAAAGTCTACTCTGCACTTGGATCCATGAAACACAACACAAAATTTAAATTAGAGGGTTTTTGTTTGGTTGTTTTTGTTGTTGTTTCTTTGTGTTTTTCCCCCTGCCCCCCAAGATGGTGGTTTAGAGGCTTTCAGTGTACCTCAGCCACTTGGAAATAGCAAGGTAGTACATAAAGATTAACTCTGTGAGCTTTAATTCCAGAAGGAAAACAAGAACCCACCTAAATCATGAAGGACACCCCAGATCCCCAAGAGGAGACTGCAGGCAAACAGCCCTTGTGATGGTATTTGGCTGACAAAAGTGAGTGAAGCCCCAGCGTGGGAGAGACAGACAGCCTCCCTCTGTGACTCACTTTTTCACTGGGGATCTGAGCAGCCTAGGCCAGGGGAGAACCTTTGTTTCTCCCAAACTCTGGAGCTAATTTGGGGAGAGGATTGGAGGCACCCAGAGGGCAAGACATCAGGAAAAGCTGCAGGCATTTTCCCAGACCCAAGAGCAAGTAGGATGCTATTTTTGATAAGCGTGCATACAAAGTCATTCTTTGGTGGTCTTGCAGCATGGTTCCTCAGACATTTAGTCTCAGGTGGAAGATTGGAATGCCTTCTCTGAAGCAGGATAGAGGCTTCCACAGCAAAAATTGTGGACAACGCCCCAGCAGAATTGGGCTCTCCCCATCACAAGCCTGGAGTGGGAGGAGAGCGGCAACAGCGGTGGCTTCTCCTGGTTGATGAGACTTGCAGCCAGGGCCAATGTGGCTATGTGGAACCAGCATGTGTATGTCCTGCTGGGTGGTCCAGACTGCTTCCCTGAGATTGTGGTGCAGTGGAGTCCTCTCTGCTGAGCCTCCAGTCAGAACTCCAGGCATTCATAGTACCTGCTTGCCTGGCCCAGCAGCCCGAACTGTCGCATCCTTCCTGTGCAGAGATTGTGGTACAGGAGGCCCTCTCCACTTCTGAAGTTGAAAAACTCAAAGATTTTCAAAATGCAAGTGAAACCTTTATCAACGGACTTCAATAAGCAGAAGAAAGAAATTTAGAGGCCAGTCATGGTGACTCCTGCCTGTAATTCCAGCACTTTCGGAGGCCAAGGTGAGTGGATCACTTGAGTTGAGGAGTTCAAGACCAGCCTGGTCAACATGGTGAAACCTTCTCTCTACTAAAAATATAAAAATTACCTGGGCATGGTGGTAGACACCTGTAGCCCCAGCTACTCAGGAGGCTGAGGCAGGAGAATGACTTGAGCCTGGGAGGCAGAGGTTGCAGTGAGCTGAGATCATGCTACTGCACTTTAGCCTTGGTGACAGAGTGAGACCCTGTCAAAAAAAAAAAAGAAGAAAAAGAAATTTAGAGTTTGAATACTGATTTTTTTTTTTTTTTTGAGACGGAGTCTCGCTCTGTTGCCCAGGCTGGAGTGCAGTGGCACGATCTCGGCTCACTGCAAGCTCCGCCTCCTGGGTTCATGCCGTCCTCCTGCCTCGGCCTCCCAAGTAGCTGGGACTACAGGTGCCCGCCACGACACCGGGCTAATTTTTTGTATTTTCAGTAGAGACAGGGTTTCACCACGTTAGCCAGGATGGTCTCAATCTCCTGATCTCATGATCCACCTGCCCCACCCTTCCAAAGTGCTGGGATTACAGGCGTGAGCCACTGTGCCTGGCCTAAAGACTGATTTTTCAAACTAACTCAGACAAAAATAATTTTAAAAGGGATTTTAAAAAATGAACAGTCTTCAAGAAATATGAGACTATGTAAAGCAACCAAAGTGATAAATTATTGGCATGCCTGAGAGAAAAGGAGAAAAGGTAAACCACCTGGAAACCATATTTGATGGAACAATTCAAGAAAATTTTTCTAATCTTGCTAGAGAGGTAGACATCCAGATACAAGAAAACCAGAGAACACCTGCAACATAATATACAAAATGAATATCACCAAGGCATATAGTCACCAGACTGCCCAAAGTCAATGTTAAAGAAAAAATCTTAAAGGCACCTAGAGAAAAATGTCAAATCATGTACAAAAGGAACCCCATCAGGCTAATAGCAGATTTCTCAGCAGAAACCTTACTGGCCAGGGAAGACTGGGGACATACTTCCAGCATTCTCAGAGACAAGAAATTCCAACCAGCCAAGAATTCCATGTCCCACCAAACTAAGCTTCATAAACTAAGGAAAAATAAAGTATTTTCCAGACAAGCAACTGCTAAGGGAACTTGTTACCACTACATTAGCATTACAAGAGATTGTTAAGGGAATTCTAAATATGTAAACACAAGAACAATACCAGCTACCACAAAAACACATTTAAGTACATAACCCACAGATCCTATAAAGCAACGATAAAATAGAAACTTCAAAGCAACCATTAACAGCTCCAAGATTGGATCAAAATCTCACATATCAATATTAACTTTGTGTGTACACAGTCTAAACGTCCTATTTAAAGGGCACAAAGATGCAATCTGGATTAAAAAAGAAAAAGATTCATCCATCTGCTGTCTTCAAGAGACCCATCTCACATGTAATGACACCCATAGGTTCAAAGTATAGGGTTGGAGAAAGATCCATCATGTAAATAGAAAACAAAAAAAGAGCAGGAGTCACTATTCTTGCATCAGATAAAATAGACTTTAAACCAATAGCAGTAAAAAAGGTCAAAGAAAGGCATTACAGAATGATAAAGGGTTCTATTCAACAAGAAGACTTAACTATCCTAAATATATATACACCCAACATTGGAGCACTCAACCTCATAAAACAACTGCTTCTAGACCTATGAGAAGACTTAAAGAGCCACATACTAATAGTGGGGTCTTCAACAGCTCACTGACAGCATTAGACAGATTACTGAGACAGAAAACTAACAAAGAAATTCTGGACTTAACTTCAATGCTTGACTAAGTAGACCTACTAGACATCTACAGAACACTCCACCCATCAACCACAAAATATACATTACTTTCATCTGCACACAGAACATACTTCAAGATCAGTCACATGCTTGAACATAAAGTCACATGCTCGGCCATTCATAATGTTGAATAATCAAATAAATCAAAATCTTACCAACCATACTCAGACCATAGTGGAACAAAAATAGAAGTCAATACTAAGGAGATGTCCCAAAACCACACAATACATAGAAATGAAACAACTTATTCCTGAATGACTTTTGTTTAAAAAATGAAATTGATAGAGAAAAAAAAATTCTTGGAAATAAATGAAAATAGAGACACAACATACCAAAATCTCTGGGATGCAGAAAAAGCAGTGTTAAGAGGAAAATGTATAGTGCTAAATGCCCACCTCAAAAAGTTAGAAAGATCTCAGATTAACAATGTAACATCACAGCTAGAGGAACTAGAAAAATCAAAATATACCAGCCCCAAAGTTAGCAGAAGAAAATAAATTACTAAAATCCGAGCAGAACTGAACAAAATTGAGACTCAAAAATTTACACAAAGAATCAATAAAACCAAAAGTTGGTTATTTGAAAGGAGAAAGAAGATTGATAGTCCACTAGCTAGATTAACAAAGAAAAAATGAGAACATCCTTTTAATCATAATCAGAAACAAAGGTGACATTACAACTGATCTAACAGAAATACAAAAATTCTTTTTTTTTTAAATTTATTTATTTGTTTATTTTTTTCCTCCCCCCTCCCCCCACCCCACAACAGTCCCCAAAGTGTGATGTTCCCCTTCCTGTGTCCATGTGTTCTCATTGTTCAATTCCCACCTATGAGTGAGAATATGTGGTGTTTGGTTTTTTGTTCTTGTGATAGTTTACTGAGAATGATGATTTCCAATTTCATCCATGTCCCTACAAAGGACGTGAACTCATCATTTTTTATGACTGCATAGTATTCTATGGTGTATATGTGCCACATTTTTACAAAAATTCTTGAGAGTATTATGAACACCTCTATGCACACAAACTAGAAAGTCTAGAGGAAATGGATAAATTCCTGGAGACACACAACCTCCCAAGATTGAATCAGGAACAAATTTAAAATGTGAACAGGCCAATATTGAGTTCTACAATTGAATCAGCAATTTTAAAAAACCCTAGCAACCAAAAAAAAAAAAGCCCTGGACCAGATGGATTCATAGCTGACTTCTACCAGATGTACAAAGAAAACTTCATACCAATTCAACTATTCCAGAAAATCAAAGAAGAGGGTCTTCTCCCTAACTCATTCTATGAAGCCTGCATCACCCTGATATCAAAACCTGGCAAAGACACAAAGAAGCAAAACAAAAACAAAAGCAAAAACAAAAATAGGTCAGTATCCCTGATGAACATAAACACAAATATCCTTAACAAAATACTACCAAGCTGAATTTAGCAGCACATCAAAATTAATTCATTATGATCTAGTAGGCTTCATTCCTGGCATGCAAGTTAGATTCAACACATGCAAATTAATGTATATGATTCATCACATAAACAGAATTAAAAACCAAAACCATATGATCATCTCAATAGACATGGAAGAAGCGTGCAATATAATCTAACATCCCTTCATAATGATACCCTAAAACAATTAGGCATAAAAGGAACATACCTCAATAAGAGCAATCTATGATAATCCCACAGCCAACATCATATTGAAGAGGCAAAAAATAGAAGCATTCCCCTTAAGAACTGGAATAAGACAAAGATGCCCACTCTCACTACTGCTGTTCAATGTAGTACTAGAAGTCCTAGCCAGAGGAATCAGGCAGGAGAAACAAAAGGGATCCACATAGAAGAAAAAAGAGTCAAACTATCTTTTTTTTTTTTGCTGATTCTACACCTAGAAAACCCTAAAGACTCCACCAAAAGGCTACTGATACTGATAAATGTCTTCAGTAATTTTTCAGGATACAAAAATATTGTACACAAATCAATAGCATTTATATACAACAATAACATTCAAGCTGAGAGCCAAATCAAAAATGCAATCCCACAAAAAGTATAAAATACCTAGAACTACATCAAGCAAGGAGATGAAAGACTTCTGTGAGGAGAACTACAAAACACTGATGAAAGAAATTGTAGATGACCTGAACAAATGAAAAAAAGTTCCATGCTCATGTATTGGAAGAATCAGTGTCATTCAAATGACCATACTTCCCAAGGCTATCTACAGTTTCAAAGTATTTCTATCAAACTACCAACTTTATTTTTCACAGAATTAAGAAAAGCAATTCTGAAACTAGTATGGAATCAAAAAAGAGCCCGAACAGCAAAAGCAATCTGAAGCAAGAAGAACAAAGCCAGAGAAATTACATTACTGACTTCCAACTGTACTATAAACAAACCATAGTATAACAAAAACAGCATTGTACTGGCATAAAAACAGACATATATACCAATGGAACAGAATAGAGAATAGAGAACCCAGAAATATAGCTTCACACCCACAGCCATCTGACCTTCACAAAGTTGACAAGAATAAGCAATCGGGAAATGACTCACTATTCAATAAATGGTGCTGGTACAGCTGGCTAGCCATATGCAGGACCCTTACCTTTCACCACATACAAAAAGTAACTCAAGATGGATTAAAGATTTAAATGTAAGTCTTCAAATTATAAGGAACCTAAAAGATAATCTAGGAAACACCGTTCTAGACTCAGCCTTGGTAAATAATTTATGATTAAGTCCTCAAAAACAATTGCAACATAAACAAAAATTGACAAGTGAGACCTAATTAAGCTAAAAAGCTTCTGCACAGCTAAAAAAGCTAACGACAGAGTAAATAGACAACCTACGGAATAGGAGAAAATATTTGCAAACTATGAACTGACAAAGGTCCACTATCCATACTCTATAAAGAATTTAAACAATTCAACAAGCAAAAACAATCTCATTCAAAGTGAGCAAAAGATATGAACAGAAAATTCTCAAAAGAAGTCCTACTCACAGCCAACAAACATGAAAAAATGCTCATCACTGGTAACCATCAGAGAAATGCAAATCTAAACCACAATGAGGTACCATCTCACACTAGTCAGAACAGCTATAATTAAAAAGTCAAAAAATAACAGATGTTGGCAAGGCTCTGTTATAAAAGGGGAATGCTTATGTACTGTTAGTGGAAATGTAAATCAATTCAGTCACTGTGAAAAGCAATTTGGAGACTTCTCAAAGAACTTAGAGCTACCATTCGACCCAGCAATCTGAATCTCAATACTGTGTGTGTGTGTGTGTGTATATATATATATATATAGAGAGAGAGAGAGAGAGAGAGAGAGAAGAGAGAGAGAGAAAGATGCATTTGTATGTTCATTGCAGCACTATTCACAATAGCAAAGACATGGAGTGTCCATCAACTTGTGCCCATCAACAGAGGATTGGATAGATAAATGTGATACATATACACCACAAAATACTATGAAGCCATAGTAAAGAATGAAATCATGTCCTTTGCAGCAACATGGATGCAGCTAGAGGCCATTATCCTAAGCAAATTAATGCAGCAACAGAAAACCAAATGCTACGTGTTCTCACTTATAAGCAGGAGCTAAACGTTGAGCATTCATAAACATAATAGATAACTGGGGACTACTAGAGAGGGGAGAGAGGTAGTGGGGCATGGATTGAAATGCCAGCTATTGAGTACTATACTCACTACTTGGGGGATGGGGTCATTTGTATCCCAAACTTCAGCATCACACAATGTAACAAACGTACACACATACCCCTGAATCTAAACAGGTCAAACTATTTTTTAAAAAGAAGGAAAAGCAAACTAGAGGCTTTCCTAAGGAACTGGAGAGTGAATGCACTTTAAGCCTTGACATCATGAGATGTATCAAATAACATAGCGGATCCTTAATATTTTAACTAAATTTTCTTTCTTATTCTTTACATTTGCATATTTCTGTCTAGGATAGTAAAAATTTATCCTTATAAACTACATTACATTTTTATCCCAGCCACAACCTTAAGTTTGCATTCCCATTTATGCTGATTAAAAACAAAACCAAACACTATTCAAGTTCTCATTCTGGGCAGTGGGTACTTGTATTCACTATTTTACACTTAAAAATATATTATATGTATTTATTATAAATGTTAACTTTATAGAAGTTATCTTTTAGAAATAGATTCAATTTAACTCAATATGTATACATTATGATGTAATTTAGTAAACTCAAAATATATTTTTCAGTGTCTTGGATGCAGAAGGTAAAATTCAGAGGAAAAGATTAATGATATGATGCAATATGTAATATATTCTAAATGGCCATAATTACATATTATTTAATTGCTTAAATGTTTATTTTTTTCTCATAGGAGAGTACACTATTCCAATGGATCACAGTAATCACCACTCTCAGATACATTACTCTATTATTTCCATCCTAATATGACAAAGCTAAGAAATAGGAAATTCTGCCCAGGAAATAGTGGTGAGAGGAGTGTTTCAGATAATGAGAATGTACATTTTACAAAGCAATTTTATTAAAATTTTTAATAGTTTTTCTAATGTCTCTTATTCAATGGACAGTTCAGTTTAAGAAAATGTGGTTGGTTAATTACAAATTAAGTTCAGATATACAAACATATTTCGTCAACAACCTGTGTATAAAGACATAACAGTTGTGTCTGCTGTCATGTGAGTGCTTTAGGAATTAACTTTTACTTGGAGTTTTATAAATTCCTCAATGTTAAGAGATTTGACCTTTTTCCTCATCTTCTCTTTGGGTTTTGAGCCAAGGCTGGACGCCTAAAATGACAAAATACTACAAGGAAAATGTCTTGTAATTTTCTGGCAGTTGCCCAGAATATAACATTGAAAGTAACTCTCAGAAGTGTTTTCTATGAGGAGCCACTGAAGCGATAATTTTTTAGATGTTACCCTAGGGGCCTGAAAGACATGATGCAAGTTCCAAAAAAGGAAAGAGAAAAATACGCTTGTGCATCCAGGGAGTAACTTACTAACTGATGCATCCATTTTGAAATTCAGCAGAAAAATAAAAAAATTGATTCAATCTTTATCTCTAAGGGAACTAGAGGTCATTTAGTGCAAGTATGTCCTTTTAGTCTCATGATATAAAAGTATGAAAATGCTTTTTATCAACACACATGTTTTCTTACATATTGTGGGCATAATCCATGTAATATAAAATGATACTCAAATTTCTATGCTTTTTTACATGTTAGCATACATGAAAAATTTAGTTCCTATGACTTTAGAATTTATGTCAATATTTCCTTTTATTTTTAATTGGGATTTATAATTTCTTTCAGTTTCATTTATCACAAACAGTTTCAGAATAAATTTGATTATACTATGACATTTCTTACTGTTAGAGGCGTTTGAACCAGAGCAACTCCATTTTGAATAGGAGCTGGATAAAATGAGGCTGAAACTTACTGGACTGTATTCCCAGACGGTTAGGCAGTCTGTCACAGAATGAGACAGGAGGTCAGCACAAGATACAGGTCATTAACGCCTTGGCAATGAAACAGTTTGCTGATAAAAAAGAAGCCAGCTAAAACCCACCAATACCAAGATGGCAACGAGAGTGCTCTCTCATCGTCCTCACTGCTACACTCCTACCAGCACCGTGACAATTTACAGATGCCATGGCAATGTTAGGAAGTTACCTTGTATGGTCTAAAAGGGGGAAGCATGAATAACCCACCCCTTGTTTAGCATATCATCAAGAAATACCCATAAAAATGGGCAACCAGCAGCCCTTGGGGCTGCTCTTCCTATGGAGTAGCCATTCTTTATTCCTTTATTGTCAGGCCCCTGAGTCCAAGCTATGCCATCATATCCCCAGTGACCTGCACGCATACATCCAGATGGCCTGAAGCAACTGAAGATCCACAAAAGAAGTGAAAATAGCCTTAACTGATGACATTTCACCATTGTGATTTGTTTCTGGCCCACCATAACTGATCAATGTGCTTTGTAATATCCCCCACACTTAAGAAGCTTCTTTATAATCTCCCCAACCCTTAAGAAGGTTCTTTGTAATTCTCCCCACCCTTGAGAATGTACTTTGTGAGATCCTGCCCCCAAAACACTGCTCCTAACTCCACTGCCTATCGCAAAACCTGTAAGAACTAATGATAATCCCACCACCCTTTGCTGACTCTTTTCGGACTCAGCCCGCCTGCACCCAGGTAAAATAAACAGCCTTGTTGCTCACACAAAGCCTGTTTGGTGGTCTTTTCACATGGAGACACGTGAGACATTTACTTTCTCAATAAACTTGTTTTCACTTTACTCTGTTTGCTTGCCTCAATTTGTTTCTTGCCCAATATCCAAGAACCCTCTCTTGGTGTCCGGATCGGAACCCCTTTCTGATTACACTAATCAGATTAATCATGTAGCATGATTAATATTGTACCACTTAATGATTTTTGCCTTGAATTGTATTTACATTGCCTATAATGTTACCTATATTATTTGTAGTAAGTTTGTATAGGGCATGACTGTTAGAGGTTACATGATGATTGCCTGACCCCATCAGTCAACAGTCTCTGGTTTCTTGTTTGCTGTTTGATTAGGAGTTATAAAATTTTATTTGCAATTGTTGTTATAACCTCAACATTTGTCTCTGTTTTGTCCCCTATGATTTGTTTATGTTTCCTTTGTTTTTGTCCTTTGATGTAAATACTTTGTTTCCTGCCTCTCCCCATCCCTGACAACCCCCCCCCACCCCCCGCAGTGTTTTGGAGGATATTTTGTTTAAATTCTGCTCGTGGTTATGTTTTACTTTTTTCAGAATTATTCTTTTAAATTGTTTATTAATGATTAGGTTCAAGAATGAAATTTTAAGTCCTTGCAATTTGGAATAAGAAGCATAGCAAATACTTCCCTTGTGAAACGTTCTTCAAAAGTGATCTTTCTCTTATTTCTCCATCTTACTATAATTTCTGATGTAAAATCCTGATTATTGTCTTGAAACATTTGAACATTAGTATGATTTTTCAGAATACTTTTGACATTTCACTCAGTTTAGGAATTATATTTTCAAAAAGTTATTTTTAATTACATCTATTTGAACTAATTTCAAAGCAACTATACCTGAGTTTGATAAGATTATGCAAAATATTTTTTTAAAGGGATAAACACAATGATGATACATTTTTGTATGCCCTCTATATCTAAATCCTTAGAATCATAAGACATTTCATGTACCTTCACATAGAAACAGTTTATTGGCTCTGTACAATGTTTCTTAGTTCATATTTTCATCTAAATTTGAGAATTTGTTTCATTTTTATATTAACCAAGAGGATTTTTATTTGTTAACTTCCTGTACAACATCTCTTCATTTATTTTACCCCAGTTTTATTCAGAGGCAGTTTTGTAATCAAAATTATTTAATTTTTTCACATATTCATCTAGTTTAGCAGGAAACTAGTAGCACACATAAAAGGGGTAATTGAAGCGATGAGGGACTGTTCCCAAAAGTGTGGGCTGGGTTAAGAAAAACCAAAAAGGGCAAGAAGGGAGAATGGTTACCATTTAGCCCTGTGAGAGCTGAAACTGTAGGAGAGGGTCCATCTGACAGAAGTTTTCTACCTTTGCAAGCAGTTGTCACTTCCAGACTGTGGCCAAACTGGGAGAGTCAGAGAAATAATAAGCATTCTGATATCTCAGTCTCCTGATGTACTTACTGGCCCCACCCAACAGGCCTGCCAGGAGAAGGGGGCGCCTGCTGATACCTCCCACTGTGATCTGCAATCAGTGGCCCCGGGAAGTAGTTACAATGATAAGATGAAAGGGAAAGTTTAAAACAATTTAGTGTAATTATTTTCCTTTCTTGATAAATGGGACCAATGCTATTTGTTCTAACTCTTTCCCCTTTCCCCCATTCCTGTCTGGAAAGCAGATTGAACCCAAGTCCCTGAGAGTAACTTTAAGCAACTGCATCGGCTCTGGGTTGCCTAGATTTGAATTTATATTCATATGAGCAAAAGCAAACCTGAATGTTTTGTTTACTATTCCTTGCTATTTTCATCTCTATTGTATAGTAATTGTCTTGATCCTGTATTTTCAATGTTTGAATATAGCTCTTCTCATTTCCATTGTCTGCTCCCTCTATGACATTTTATTTTAATCCCAGATAATGATAACAGGTTATTAACTGACCTTTTACTTTATAATCTACACACTCTAAACTATCCTGGTATGGATTAAATTAATCTTTCCAAAACACCACTTCCACTATAGTGCTCCCCTGACAAAATCCCAGTAATTACTTTTATCCTATAGAATTAATTATAGTGTACTCCACAGACAGATGCTATTTGGCTCTGATCTACCTGTTGGATATTATCTCTTAATACTTCCTATGGGTAGATGGTATTGCGACACAGCCATTCTAATGCCAGGCACATTTTGACAGTTCACTTTGATGTTGCTATTATAAGGAGGAGCAAATTTGGTTTTGCCAGAAAACAAACTGCTCTATGTACATTCCTTTCTTTCTTTTTAGGTTACCACTTTAATGAGTAAAAGAGGCATTGTAACCCTATCCTAAGCCCATTGTCAAGCCATCTCTGAGCTTTATACCCTTCTCTCCTGTTTGGAAATAATTTATGAACAGACTTAGTACCCACTGACATGGTGTTTTCAACTGTTAAAATGCCAAAATAAATCCATGCCTATGCTTAAATATGATAGTATTAACCTATATTAAACAAAAAAAAATGACAACATAAGTTCTCATATGAACACTTTAGTTTAATATAACAGATGTAGGATGTCACAGCAAGCATGATAAAGGTTCCTCTGCCACACCCATACCACAGGAATGTTTGTCTGTATCATTTTGGGCAGTGTTGCTTTGGTTCTCATTCTGTAGAAAAGCTGTGCTGAAGGAGATTCCTCAGGGTTTGCTATTCACAAAAGAGGTCATTGCTGCCACTTTTAAATTATTGGAATTTTACATTTTTTCTTTCTTTCTTTCTTTTTTTTTTTGAGACAGGGTCTAGCTCTATTGCTCAGGCTGGAGTGCAGTGGTGTGATCGGAGCTCACTTCAGTCCTCAACTTCTGGGGTCAAGTGATCTTCCCGCCTCAGCCTCCCAAGTAGCTGGTACTATAGGTATGCTCCACTACACCACTAATTTTTAAAACATTTTGTAGAGACAAAGTCTCACTGTGTTGCTCAGTCTGGTCTCAAACTCTTGGCCTCAAGCCTGCCAAAGCACTGGATTACAGGAATGAGCCACTATACTCAGCCAGAATGTTTTATTCTGATAAACTGTTGTAATTTTTATAATACTCATAAATTCAATTCTAGTAGAATATCAAAAACTAAAATGAAGAACAAACAAGACAACAAAGTTTGGATAATATTATTAACATTTCTTTGATGTGTCACAGAAATAAATCTTTTGAATTTATAAAAGGACAGAAATTGTGCACATTTTTATTAACTTTTGTGATCAAAATAGGAAATTACCAAAATAAGATGAAACTCTATTGTTGGTGCTTGAAGGAAATGTTGCAATAGGAAATATTCATGTGAAAACCATATTAGATTTTGTATAGATGGTGCTGATAGCATGACAAAAGCTAATTTTAAAATTATTTATTTATTTATTTATTATTAGAGACAAGGTCTCACTCTGTCTCTGAAAACAAAACAAAACAAAACACTCTGCGGAGTGCAGTGGCCTTCACAGCTCCTGGACCCAAATGATCCTCTCATTGTAGTCGACTGGCACAACAGGCACAAACCACCGTACCCAGTTAATTTTTCTTATTTTAGAGACATGGTCGGGGGTGTCTCCCCAGGCTGCTCTCAAATTCATTCCTGGCCTCAAGCAATCCTCCTGGCTCAGCCTCTCAAGTAGCTGGGATTGCAGGCACGAGCCACTTTGCCCAGCTAAAAGCAAGTTTTTAGTTTTAGCCAACATTAAAAAATTGTGTTTTTTTAATGGAGTACTACTTTCCATGCTGTTCTCAATTAACTATAGATCATTCAATAAAAGAAGTAAATCAAGTAAATTACATACACGCCTGTCTTCATAAATTATGTATTTTTCTAAAATACATCAAGTAATACAAGAGAGGATTAAATAATAAATCTGAAGAGTTAAGAACTGAAATAGAAAGTTAAAAATTATAACTCAAAGGGAATTATGTAATGAAGAGATAAAAAAAAAGTTTGAAAACACATTTTGACCTTGTATTTCATTAGAAAATGTGAAATCAAAATGATAAACTTTAGGGAAAAACACACACACACATATGTGTGTGTATTATACATATATAATACATATACAAATACCTATATAAAAACACACACGTGTGTGTGTATTATACATATATAATACATATACAAATACGTATATAAAAACACACACGTGTGTGTGTATTATACATATATAATACATATACAAATACCTATATAATTACATATATACATACATATGTATATATATGTATTTTTAAAATATATATGTAATATATATGAGTATATGTACGTACATAAATCTATATATTAGAAATTAAGTTTTAACAAGTTTTATTCTAAAACAGTCAATTATCTATTTTGCTTTACAAAAAGGTAATGTTTCAATCATTCAAAATAAACTTGACCTAATAAGTGGTTTGACTATGTGTACAACTACTTACAGAAAACCAGAAAGAAAACTGGAACATATGAAAATGGAGAAATATGTTTTACTTGAAAAATAGCAAAAGAAAAATTTTGAAGTAAAAAGCTGTTAGATTGTCTATTATTAAGTAAAAATGGGCAGAGCGCGGTGGCTCATGCCTGTAATTCCAGCACTTTGGGAGGCTGAGGCCAGTGGATTACCTGAGGTCGGGCGTTCAAGACCAGACATAGTGAAACCCCATCTCTACGAAAAATACAAAAATTAGCCAGGGCGTGATGGTGCAAATCTCTAACACCAGCTACTCGGCGGGCTGAGGCGTGAGAATGAACCTGGGAAGCGGAGGTTGCAGTGAGCCAAGTTGTGCCACTGCACTCCAGCCTGGGAGACAGAGCTAGACTCTTTCTTAAAATAATTATAAGAAGAAGAAATAAATAAAAATATATTACATAAAAATGCCTTCACTGCCTGATGACAAACATGTAAATCATAATAAATATTTAGGATCTTTCATTTTATTTATTTTAATATGCATTTAGTCCTAAAAATAACAAAATAATGTCTGTGAAATTCTGTGGATAAATATAAACAAAAAATATTGAAATTAAAGCAACTAATTAAACACGATACTCCCAAATGTGACTTTTTTGACTTGATAAATAAGATATATTAAGTACTTGTAAATATGTTTACACATATTATACACACTATTTTGAATTTTATTGCTGGTATTTTTGAAGAATATGAGATAGTTTGGCATAATAAAAATATATTTTTTCATAGATGATAAGATAATTATTCTCCAAATTGAAATTTTATTTTCTAATCATTATTAATGTAATGGCAAAGTCTTTAGAAAATTTTAATGAATTCATTTATACCATCTCCTACGTGAGAAAGGATAATCTTTCACTTGTGACAGTCATGCCATACAAAAGATTACATGAACAATTTTTAAAAAAAAATCAATCAATGATTTAGAAGTTAATGATAATTTATGTTATAATTTATTGCTTGGTAAGAAGTTTAAAAATAGGTGCAATATCTTTACTTTTATACTATATATATATATACATATATACTAATTTATAAGCCTATCCCAATTGCACGTTGACTATTACTGCTGGGTATGAGCTACTAAAGGATCAGGCATATGTTGGGAAGCCTGGGGTAACATGTTATGGGATTCGGCAACATCCATTAGGTAAACCATGCGTAATCATAACCTATCTGCTTATTTAAAAATAAAAGCACATTACACTGCTCATTCCTCAAGAATATGAATATTCAAAATATTTTGAATACTCTGAATTTTGAATAATCTCTAATTTGTGGGTTTGTGTTGTGATTCATTATACAAAGGCTTTATTAACTAATAATGCATGTGGTTCACTAGTAATAAACTTTAAGGGAAAGAGGAATGATAAACTTAGCAACTGGGTGTTTGGTTATATATATATAATATATATTAAAAGTATACATAGAAAGTATATGTATAAAATATATATACTTAAAATATATATTTATTATAAATATATTATAAATATACTAAATATATATTTATTAAGTTTTATAAATATATAAATTTTATAAATTTATATACATATAATATAAAATATATATTATATATAACATATATATAATATATATATGCCTTTTGTTTGTTCCTTCACTAAAACTAAAAAGAGCACTCTGATGAATTTATCTGGTTAAGCCTTTCAGTATTAAGACAATAAGATCTATTTAATGACCATTCTAAGTTAAGTATTATGTTGCCAAGTAACTTAGTTTTATATCAGATTGTTTTCTGAGTGATGGGTAATACAAAATTGTAAAAATTTACTATTTAAAGCAAAGTTGAGAACAATGTTTCTTGCCTGAAGTAGTGTAAGGAAATTATTTTATTACAATATTAGATTTTGTTAAAGTGGAAATATATGTGATAGCTCAATGCAATTCATTCATTCATTTTACAAATATGTAGGCAGCACCTGATATGGGTGACACAAAATGAAAAGCGTTTGGGGTATATTAGCAATCAGATAAGAATTTCTGTCTTAATTTTAGGGGAGGGAAATACACAGTGGACCAAATAAGTACGTTCTTTGGTTTATTACAAGACTAAGAGCAAGCCAAGAGTGTTCCAAAATAAGAGTATAACATTCACCCCAAGCTTAAGTAAAGAATGCCAATCAACTCCGTGACAGCACCAAGGAATAGATTTTCAACATGTATTAGTAATTGTCGATAAGGAATAATTGAGGAAAAGAGGCACACATTTCTCTCCACTTTATTCAATATTGATGAATACAGATAAATTTATTTTAAGTTTAAATTATCTCTCATCCTAGCTGAGTACTACAAAATGTTACTTCACAAGTAAGTTTTGTCCCAAAGAAAGTTCAAGTTAAGAATTCCCTTAAAAGGCATCATCAGTTTCTGTTAAACCTAGTAAATATCAAACTGGCCTTTAGGGAAAGTTTGCTTTAAACTCTTCTCTTTCATTACTTATTTTCACATTAGCTAATCGTGCAGTCAAAATAATCCCTCCCATGAGGTCTAAAAATTTGGAAGTGATAAGAGCAGTACTTTTTCAGCTGGAAGAGATCTTACAAATGACCAATCCACAGGCCCAGAGGGATGAGTGGCTTGGCAGATATCATTCCTTCTTAGCTTCATTCTAATAAATTATTGCTGCAAGAGAAATATGAATATGAAGAAGCACTTCTTTATCTGCCTTCTTATATTTCCCCGTCCATCCCTTTCTATCTGTTTTGATTCTATCTCATTTCTTCTCTTCATCTACCCCATCTTGCTCTCATTTTTCACCTCCTAAATGTACTCTTCTGATATTATTTTTTCAAATTTAGCGTTTTATATTTACCTTTCTTCTCTTTACTCTTCAAAAGTTGAAGGTGTAAGGAGAATGGGAAAAGGGAAGATATCAAGAGATAAGCTTATGTTAATATGCTAGTGCTGGATGAGGTAGTGGGCTACAGATGTTCATCACATTAATTTTAAAAAAGAAAGAAAGAAGGAACAAAAGAAAGAAAAAGAAAAGAGAGAGAATGAGACAGAGAGAGAGGGAAGAAGGAAGAAAGGAAAGGAGGTCGTGCATAGATTTGCAATGACAGTGTATCACAGTATAAGGATTTTAATTACTTATTCTGTACATCTAGGGATACTTTAGAAGAAAGAGAAGAAGGTTGAAGAGGAGGAGGAAGAAGACACTAGTAGTCTGCTAAAATACAATAGTACTTTTATTTTAAGAAAAAAGGCAAAGGCAAGGTCCAGTGGCTCACACCTGTTATCCCAAAACTTTGGGAGATCAAGATGGGAAGATTGCTTGAGCCCAGGAGCTTGAGACCAGCCTGGACCAAATGGCGAGACCCCCATCTCTACAAATTTTTTTTTTTTTTTGGACAGAGTCTCACTCTGTCACCCAGGCTGGAGTGCAGGGGCACAATCTTGGCTCACTGCAAGCTTTGCCTCCCGGGCTTACACCATTCTCCTGCCTCAGCCTCCTGAGTAGCTGGGACTACAGGTACGTGCAACCACACCTGGCTAATTTTTTGTATTTTTAGTAGAGACGGGTTTCACCATGTTAGCCACCATGGTCTTTATCTCCTGACCTCGTGATCCACCCGCCTTGGCCTCCCAAAGTGCTGGAATTACAGGTGAGAGCCACCATGCCCGGCCTACAAAATTTTTTTGTTTTGTTTTGTTTTGTTTTAATTAGCTGGGCATGGTATCATTCCCAGCTACTTGGGATGCTAAGATGGGAGAATCGCTTGGGATTCTCAGGAAGTCAAGGCTGCAGTGATCCATGTTCATGCCACTGCACTCCAGCCCCGGGCAACAGAGTGAGACCCTGTCTTAAAAAAGAAAAGAAAAGAAAAAAAAAAAGACAGAAAATGGAAAAAAGCAGCAAAGACGTTGTAACTGATTTTGAGTGAACAATAAAAATTTTGAAGTTCAACAGGAAATTTAGCAGAATTAGAACTAAGAAAGCTTGAATTATTCAACTTGAAAGTTATTACTGTTTTCTCATGTTGGTATGCAAATACAGTGGACAATTATAGGAAGTAGCTATGGGACTTCCGAAAGCAGTTGAATAAATTTGAAAAGCTTTCAAAATCTCTTTGTCAAATGAATCAAACGGCTTTAATCATTTTCCTTAACTGCAATATGGAACAAATTATTCTGTCACATGAAATGATTCTCATATCTTTCCCAGTGTTAGATAACAACTCTGATTTCAGAATTCCATTTCTGCTTAATTGTAGCATAAACTCAGTAGACTGGATTTGCGAAATTCTTGACTCCATTCTTTTTCTTTTTTTTTTTTACTAGAAATTTTAGTATTTACATTAACCACCAATAAATTTCACACATGATTATGTTTATACCAGATTATCCAAATATTTCGTCTTGTTCATCAATCAAGTTGATGAACTTGTTGTATTGTATCATTCAATACAATTGATGAACAATTGTACATCAATACAATACAATACAATACAATACAATTGTATTGTTGTACAATATTGTACAACAATACAATACAATCAAGTTGATGAACAAGTTGTATTGTATCATTCAATACAATTTGAAACAGTATTTCCAACTTTATTTTCCACCATTTATCATCAGCAATGTAATGCAGCCTCTTGTTGATTGCAGATTATATCTCATTGTTTAATTTCAAAATGCAAATATTTAATATCCCTCAAAGCTGATCAACTTCAAAGTTCTCTTTGCTTTCCTGTTATCATGTCAATGAGAAGAACCAATACACGTTAAGTTTATTAGTTATACACTGAGTTTAAGAAACTGAAAGTGATTATGGTTACTCAAGAATTTGACTAAAGGTAGAAATGTGTACTTATAATTTTATAAAGAAACTCCTATAGGTTAGTTTAACTTTATATATTTTTGTTTAAATATATATTTACTATTTTAGTATGTTAATTTCAGAAGGCAATTAGTCGAGAAGTCCATAAAAGCATTAAGAATCCAAGATATCTCTTAATAACATAAATACATGGTGAAACATAGATAATCTGACTGTTTTGACCAAGGAGAGTAAAGGATAAATTATTGCATCTTCAACTTCCCACAATGAAAGATGAAAGTACACTACTTGATAGACTTCCTTGAGTTTTGGAGTAAGCATGTTTCACCTTTAAGTGTGTCCCAACCTGTACAGTAGGTGACATTAAATGCTTTCAGCTTTCAGTGGAGCCCAGACCCAGATGTACTCTGTGGCAGGTCTGGACAGCTGCTGGGGCTGTATAGATGACTCTATGCTATTAAAGCTATCAGTGATGAGAAGAGATAACATATGTAGTGTATAGAAAAACCTAATCGAATAATCACAGTATCAACCAGGAGGGTTTTTTGACCTAGAACATGATATCTGCAGTCAAAAATTATACACCTTTTGCAAAATAGTTCCTGGGAAAGACAGAGAGATTTGACTACAGGACATCAAGTGACCATATAATCAGAGCTGCCAATCATATACTGGATTTTCTCAGACCCACTCAGTCATACAGTTGCAGGGCCTTGCAACAATTCTTTTTAAGATGAAAATGGGCATAAGCAGGACTTGCAAGCATAAACAAAGTTCAAAACCAGGTAGTCCAGACCCTATATCATCTACTACTGAGGAACTAGTGCCCCTCCCTGGGAACAAGCCTATAATTGCAATGGGGATCCCTTATGGCAGCAGCCAAAGGAGGGAAACATGGAGCTTTGTTCACAGATGGATCATCATAGAATGCAGGTGTAGTTTACAAATGGATGACAGGTGCACCCCAGTCCGCCTCAGGGGTGACCTTGAAAGAGTGATTAGAAAAAAAGTCCTGCCTGTGGACAGAGCTTCAAGTAGTATTCCACTTGGCGTACGATGAAAAATGGCCTGAGGTTAGAATGTATATCAAATTGCCACCTGCTAAAAGCCTGGCCAGCTGATTAGGAGCCTGGAGGGCTAAGGAGGTCTAGAGTAGAGCCATATTAGCTTAGAAGGTCTAGAGTAGAGGCACATGTTTAGACATATGAGAATAAGCACAAGCAAAAAGATATTAATATTTCATGAAAACCACCAAAAAACAGCTGGTACAGAGGAGGCATAACACAACCACATAGACCAAAATGACTCAGCCAGAGCATGTCAGCCAGCCTCTGTCATTGGCCATTCCATTGCTTTCTCAATGAGCACAGGAATAAAGTAGCACATATGGGATCTGATATGGTTTGGCTGTGACCCCACCCAAATCTCATCTTGAATTCCCACATGTGTGGGAGGGACCTGATGGGAGGTGATTGAATTATGGGGGTGGGCATTGACTGCACTGTTCTCGTGATAGTGAATAAGTCTCATGAGATCTGATGGCTTTATAAGATGGTATTTCCCTGCACAAACTTTGTTTGTTTGTTTGTTTTTGCCTGCCACCATCCACGTAAGATGTTATTTATTCCTCCTTGCCTTCTGCCATGATTGTGAGGCCTCTCCAGCCATGCGGAACTGTAAATCCAATTAAGCCTCTTTCTTTTGTAAATTGCCCAGTCTCGGGTATGTCTTTATCAGTAGCGTGAAAACGGACTAATACAGGGTCCTAGGTGGGGATTATGCATAGGCCCAACAGCATGAGCTCTCACCTCTCAAGGTTTGTCCAGCTGGTGTCGCTACCAAATGTCAAGCCTGCCAGCAACAAAGAGCAGCTTTGCACTTCCAGTATGGCATACTATGTTAAGGAAAGTAACATCACATGTTAAAGAAAGATGGCAGATTGGTCTCACTGGACTCCTTCTCCCCAGGCCTCCAGTGGTTCATGCTGATAGAATGGGTACATATTCTGGGAAGAGGCTTGACTTACCTTCCTGCAGGGTCTGAGTCTGTCTCACTCTCTGAGGGCCTATAGTGTAACTGATTCACATGCATGATATTCTACATCATACCACACAGACCAACAGGTGTCACATGGCAAAGGAGAGGCACAGTGAGCCCATGGCTAAGGAATCCACTGGTCATAGTGTGTCCTGCGTCAATCAGAAGTGCACTGGAACAGCCTTGTAAAGTGACAGCTGAAGTGTCAGCTCAGAGGCAATACCTCATAAGAATGCCGCAGCATCTTCACACATAGAAACCTTAAATTCAAATTAAAATTGTTTTAGGGTGTGCTTCTGAAAAGTAGAATACATAGGTCCAAGACCAAAGTGTGGAGGCAAAAATGGCTCTGCTTCTCCTTACCCCTAATGAGCCAATTCAGGAATTTACATATCAAATCTGGACTCTGTGTATTTCAAAGTTCTGTTTCCTGAAAGGCAAATACTTCATGCAGAGCATGCCCCTTTTTTAAATCTCCCCAAAGAGTCTGAAAAGATTTGTTATAGGATCATCTCCCCTAATTAACTGCAGGTTCATAGATGCAAACTCAATCGCTCATTTATAATTCTATAATTCTGTATGTATATATATATGTGTGTGTGTGTGTGTGTGTGTGTGTGTGTCTGTATACATATAAAATGTCTTATGCATGCTTGAATGAATGATTATGAATAGCTACCATTTATTGGGCACTTATGTGCCGAGTATTTTCTATATAATTCTTTAATATACCCAGAAGCTGTATACATCATTATCTCTATTTTACATATATCGAGGTGCATGAAGCCACTGACTAAAAACACATTGTTAATAAATAGTAGGGCCAAGATTAAAACCCATTTGTCTGCTTCCAAATATTTTGCAGTATTTATTTGTATAGTATCTAAATGAATGCATATGGATGCAAAGAAATAACAGATAACCTAAACTATGACCACAGGAACATGAAAGATACCAAGAAGTTTGGGGTAAGTGTATGGATTAGGAAAAGTGAGTGGCTAATAACCAGGATTGTGGCAGTGATTGCTTATTACATTCTTTCTTTCATATCTCCCCAACCAATAGGTCTCCAACTTCATTTCTATAAATAGATAGTAGGTGTATTAGTCCGTGATCATGCTGCTAATAAAGACATACCCGAGACTATGTGATTTATAAAGGAAACAAGTTTAATTGACTCACAGTTCCACATAACTGGGGAGGCCTCATAATCATGACAGAAGGCAAAGGAGGAGCAAAGTCACATCTCACATGGCAGCAGGCAAGAGAGCATGTGCGGAGAAACTCCTCTTTATAAAACCATCAGGTCTTGTAAGATTTATTCACTATCATAAGAACAGCACAGAAAAAATTCACCCCCATGATTCAATTACCTCCTACCCGTTCCCTCCCATGTCATGTGGGGATTATTACAATTCAAGGTGAGATTTGGGTGGGGCACAGAGCCAAACCATATAAATTGGTTAAATAAATCCACACAGTAAAGATAAAAGAGAGATGGCAAGAGCAAGGGAGAAGAGAGAGGGAGGAAGAAAAAAGTAATTGCTGGGGGTTGACTCAGGTTGTATTTTGCACATGCGGGTGCTGCAATATCTCTCATCTTATATGCTTCTTAGGAACTGGTTACATCATGTCTTGGTGCTGTAAGCCTAGGTGGCCCTTTGTAATTTCCTTGATGTATGGCATATGCTAGAATTGATGTTCTGTGACTTCTGAAGCTAGATCATACACTCCCATGCACTTCTGCTTTGCTTTATTGTGAGGCTTGCTTTTGGAACCCACCCACCATGCTCCTGCTCTGAGGATGCCCAGTCAGCCATGGGTGCCAATCCCACTAGCACAGCTGAAGTCCCATGTACTCTTCAGTCATGTGAGTGAACTATCTTGAAAGTGGGTCTTCTAGCCCGTTAGGGCAGCCTTTGATAATGCTATGAGGAGCAGGGAAGAATCATTCCAACAAAGCTCCACTCAAATTGCAGATTTATTAGTAAAATAAGTGGCTGTTGTTTTAAGCCATTATGATTTGTGGTAATATGTTATGCAGCAATAATTAACCAAAACAGGAATCTTCAGAAAAATCGCCAAATTGATTCAATTCAATTCATTCAATTTCAAGCGAATCCAATTTTCAAAATGTCAGACAATTTTATAATGCATACATACTGTTGAAAACAGTTTAAAATATATAATAATTTATTTAGAATAAGATGTAATACTAGAATTGTAATGCTTAACCAGGAGGCAAACCAGAAGAAATTTTTTGTAAAGAATCCATGATATAAATAGATGAATCAAAATTGTTTCAACCTCTTGGTTGTTATTTAATGAACATTTTTTATTATCTATTCTTATATGCTATACTCCAAACATATCTGGTTATGAGGAAATATCTCAGTTAATATTCTGGGATATGTTTTACTATTTCTAAGTTATGTGATAAAATTCTGTTCCTTTTATTGTAGTCCTTCAGCTTTGATGACCATCCTCAAAATAACAAACTCTTTCCTTGGTGAGTAATTGCTATTAATAATTTTCTAACTCACTATGTCAATATAATTACAATTATTTTTAAATCTTAGCTATTCTATGAATATCATTAATATTGTAATATATCACTCATACTGTTGTCTTATTAAAACTATATATCTCTTAAACTCATTTTGAAACAATTTTTTGTGAGAAGAAAACTCAGAATCTAAAATATTTTCACTTTTCATAACAATGATACCTATTTTTTGGTAGGTTTTTGTTTGACTTCTGTTAAGGACGCTGATCAGAAACTGACTCCATTACTAGTTCCAAGGATGAGGCATCATTGATCCAGAGTTAATTCCACCATTTTGATCACTTTGATACAAAGATTGATTCAGAGGTTGGCTTATGACTCTATTCACACACATATGACTTGAGGGGAGTTTTGCTGGAAGCTTCTGGGAAGAAATATCTTAGCGTATGAGCCACAGAAAAAGAAACTCTGCTCATCTCTGGGAAACTTAGTGTGCGGAAAGCCTGAAAACGCTGTATGCATTTTACTGCTGTGAAAGAGGCTAACTTCTGGATGAAGCTAGCACACAGAGGAGGGGCCAGATAACAAAGTCAGAGAACAATGAAACTGGATTAAGCCTGAAGCAAAGCCTTCCCTGTCTGACATGGACTTCCAGCCATGTGAGCCAATTAATATATGGGGTACAGGAGATTGAATTGTGAATCCTATTACTTGCTCCTCAAAGACAGGATGTAATTCAATAATAAATCCACATTTTATAGTGGAATTGTTCTCGGACCAAACCAAGGGTCAGGCTGCATACTTTTGTGGCCCAATAACGAGATGCAGATGAACTGGGAAAGAAGAGACTTTATTTCTGTAACTGGGTACAGGAAGAAGGCTGGGGAAATACCACCAGACCAACTCAAAATTACAAAGTTTTGCAGAGCTTATGTAACTTCTAAGCTATCTGTCTACATGTAAGTGTGCATTCATCTAAAGACATAAGTGATTAACTTCTCATCTGTAACTAAGATCTGAGTCTTGAAGACCTTCCTCTGGAGCCTGAGTAAATTTACTTAATCCAAATGGGTCCAGGTACCAGAGAGATTACCCTTACCTTGTCTCCTACTAAATCGTGGAGGTTTGGGGAGTTCCTTTAGTCCCCAGTAAAGCTTGCTTGTGGCAGTCTGGGGAGGTCCTTCAGGCCCCCAATAAAACATGTTTAATTGTAAAGGGGTCCTGTTAAGAATTCCTTCGTTATCTTGTCATGCTTCAAGGCCCAAGACAGGACTAGGCAAAACTATTGGTGGGATTTTGTTGCCTTCCAGCCTATGTATGAGAACACTGGCTCTATTAAACTACACAGTGCTGAAACAGTTGTCATGGAGGCCTGCCTGTTCAGCTGTTAGTGAGACCTGGCCTGTCACAGTATCACCTAAAGTAAGAAGAAAAAAGGGGACCTGATACATTTATAGTATCATGGACGAAAGGACTTATGAACGAGTATCAATTTTTTTGTTTGTTTTTTTGAGATGGAGTCTTGCTTTGTTGCCCAGGCTGGAGTGCAGTGGCATGATCTCGGCTCACTGGAACCTCTGCCTTCCAGGTGCAAGCGATTCTCCTGCCTCAGTCTCCTAGGTAGCTAGGATTACAAGCGTGCACCACCACACCCAGCTAATTTTTGTTTTTTTTTAAGTGGAGATGGGGTTTCACCATGTTGACCAGGCTGGTTTCAAACTCCTGACCTCAGGTGATCGACCGGCCTTGGCCTCCCAAGGTGCTGGGGTTACAGGAGTGAGCCACCATGCCCGGCCTAATTTTTAAAATACATAATTATCTTTAAAATAAGTGACTGATCATTCCACATTAATAACCTACCATGTGTCCCAGGCCTTAGTCACCTATACCCCTATCTCAAGCATTGAAAAAGAAAAACCAAGATCTTTCTTTATTGCCTAGAACAATGTTAGAGACTAAGAGGTAGAAATGTGTTTTTCTAAAAATTGTTAGTATATTAGAGCTCACAGCAAGAGAGCTCCATGGTTCTGATCTGATTCTGAGGGATTAGGCTGTGGAAACTCGGCATCACATATCAGAGGTTGTATTTACAGCAGGTAGAGGCCTGCTTAGCCTTCAGAGCAAATAGCTGTGTACTGTAGCCTGTTTGATTGACAAAGATTCTTCACAGAAGCCAATTATTTTCCTAAAATGGATTTTTGTTAAATAATATTATCCATGTGGGTTTCTTACTTACCGCATAAAATCTTGCCTGTGGCCTTGCACGATAGACTTTTAAGGATTGGTTTTGTAAAAAACAATAAATGAAGTAGGTCACAAGGAAGAGTCTACCAGTGTTACTTTTATGTAGAGTCAAAATGTCAGTGGACAGAGAAAACGGTTTCATTACTTTCTGTTAAATTGGCTAGTTTAAATACTTAAATAGTAGATGCTGTTTAAAAGCATGTTAAAGTTTTCTCTGGTATATGGTTTGCTGATCATTATTTTTACGTATAGAAAAGAGAATTATCATGAAAGAAAATTTAGTTATCCTTGTGGAAGAATTTCACAGGTGCTAGTTTAATGGGAGTTTTTTTCTAGGCAGTGTTACATTTTTAAAGTGGAAAATGATTGCTAATAAACTACGATAATTTCCTTTTATATATTTTATTACAGGAAAGAGCTTTGGAGGAACACAGTGGTCACCATTTCAATGTTATCAATTATGCCTTTATGGCCATAAATGAATGTTAAAAGTTGAATTGTGACATCGACTATAGGGCTTCATGGATATGTGAGCAGCTTGGATACAGGGGCTTAGAAACCATTATCTCCATTGTGATTACCTATCAATTAGAGGTTAAAGAAATATTACAGAAATTGTGTCTCTTTTTATTCTATGGAAAATACCTTTAAATATGTTTGCTATAGTTTGCAAATTATTTTCTCCTTTACTAAAACTCAGTAATAAAAATTTGGAGAATATCTTTTATATTATAATGAGACTCAGCTGATCTGCAATCTCATTTTGATCAGTCCCTTTGATAAAGGTGCACCTGGCTTAAACAATCCTAGAGTTTATAAAGTCAAAAATAGTTTAATAAATTTGCTAAAGTATAAACTAATATTTTGATGTAAATAATTGGTTTTTCTATTTATACTTTTGTTAAATTAGAATTTCAAAAGACTTAAATGGAAAGAGAAATATGTTACTTCTTCCTTTAAGTATTTTGCTTGGATACAGACTCCAGGATACTTTATGCCACATATGGTGGTTTTAAAGTCATGGGACAGTTTTCTTGGTAGTGTGACTATCACCACTAGCTGTTAGAGTGAAGGACCTCTTTTGGTTTAGAATGGTTTCTGCTATTGGGAATTGGAGAGTTACTCAACCAGAGGTGCCCATCAAATTATCAAAATCATCATTTAAAGAAGATGTTTTCTTAAAATATTCAATGTCTTACCTGCCACCTATGGGTATTGATATCTTCTATATTACATGAAGACAGGTAGAATATAGAAGTCAGTAGAGTAGAGGATGGAAAATTCAAATATACATTTCAGATATTTACAATATTCTGATACTTTGTTTCTTCAATGGCTAACCACCGACCCAGATTTTAAAAATTCATGCCTGGTGCCTGTGACATAGCCTGGAAAGAAGAGACAAAAATGCTTGTTCTTGGAATAGTTAATGCATATAAAATCAGTCAGGCGTATTTTTTATCCATCTGTATATCCCAACTATAGTATATTAATCCAAATCTAAACAAATTTGGTCCATTCAATATAAAATTACTTATCAATCAAAATTTGCTAGAACTTGTTAAAAAAGCAATGGTATTGATAGTTTTAAATGTTCTTGTATTATTGTGCTTGTAGCAATTTAATATATTTTTACCAATATTGGCTTACAATTTTGAACAGCAGAGTGATAGGATTTTGTTTTCCTAAATTTAGATTCTTGCAAATAGCTTTCCTGAAATCCAGACATAAATTGGCTGTAGTTGATTTTCTTAAAGTGGCAGAAGCTTTGGCAGCTCAACAAAAGTAAACAGAAAGGTATTAATCTAATTCTGACTCAAAAAAATATTCTACACTCATTAGAATTTTCAATGGTGGGACTTAAAAACACAAATATATGTGAGATACCAGAATCTATATTCAAATATCATCATATATGAAATATGTCACGTTATCTGAACACAATGTTTTAAGCTTATAAAACTTCCGTTCAGTTATCTAAATACTTTTTTTAATCACACGAGAACCTCAAATTTCTTGATATCTATTTTTCTTCAACTACTAAACAACTAAAACTTCAACTGCTCTCTTGGCAGAACTTTCATTTCCTTTTCTATCACTGCTGCACGTTCATGAAAGTAATTTCATTCATAGATCGATATAAAGTTTTCCTTTTCTTTGTGTTGGTATAAAAATAATTATGTAACTAGGTGGTTTGGTAGCATTATAAATTCAAGGGTTGCAACTTCAGTTGGGCCCTCAAATGCCTTTTTAAAAAACATCATTTTCTAGCATTTATAATGAGCTTTCTCATGCTTTAAAACAGCAGCCACGTAGTGTATTTGTTCTCACAAAAGTGCTGGGCAGTAAATGCTCTTTTATCTCACTTTTTAAAAGTTTTAATTGACAAATAAAAATTGTGTATATTTATCATGTTTATCATAATGTTTTGAAATACCCCATGGAATAGCTAAATCAAGCTAATTAACATACACAATGCCTGAAAGATATCTTTGCTTATTACCACAAATAAATCATCAGAAAAGAATTAATTTCTCCTCAACAAATCTACAAAAGTAACTACAACTGTACATATCTGATTTTGCTACTGCCCTGGTCTCCATGTGAAGTACTTCCCAAGGGTCAATCTTGTGACCTGTTTTATATTTCCACCAACCAATTACCCAATTTACATGAATAGGCATGCTTAGCTACATACTTCTCTCTCTCTCTCTTATTATTATTATTATCTTCTAGTGAGCCAGTTTTCCCATAGAAAACCCTCATTTAGATTTCTGTGCTTAACCTTTATAAGAACAGAGTTCTAGGGGGTGTTCAGAGTTGAGGGTAAATTTTAGCATGCAATGTAAGCAAGCCCATTTGACTACAGCCCTAAGCCATCTCTTCCAATGTACCTTTCTTCCAGGTAAAATGGACATTTAAATCTCTATTCTCTTATGCCACCATCTGTGTGTGTCTTTCAATTGCTTCAGAGCTTGGACAAAGAAAAGAGATATTTTACTGACATTCATAATATCCAAGAACCTCCTTGCTGACTGTCATTATAGTATAATAGAAATCTTATCGTTCCACTGATCTAAGGCTAATATTCCACTGTGGTCAGAATGCCATCTCTACTGCCCTAAAAATTCATTCAACTGATTTATCTCAGCACATTTTTTTTTATCAAATTCTATTTCTCCCAGGCTCTTTCTATCAATATTTAAATATGACTAACCTCACTTTTTTTAAGGTTTTTAAATTTAGGTTTTCATTGACAGATAAAAATTGTATATATTTACTGTGTATAACATGTTTTTGAAATATGTATACATTGTGTAATGACTAAATTGAGCTAAATAACATATGCATTATTACCTTACATAGTTATTATTTTGATGAGAACACTTAAAATAGTATAACTACTGTTTTAGCAATTTTCAAGAATACATTGTTATTAACTATAGTTACCATGTTGTACAATAGATCTCTTGAGCTTATTCCTCCCATCTACCAGAAATCTTGTATCCTTTGAGGGATATCTCCTCAACTCTCCCTTCTTTCAGCCCCTAGTAACCACCACTCTATTCTCTACTTCTGTGAGTTCAGCGTTGTTAGATTCCACATCTAAGTGAGATCATGCGGTATTTGTCTTTCTGTGCCTGACTTATTTCACTGAACATAATATCCTCCCGGCTCATTCATCCATATTTTCAAAGTGGAAGATAAAACTAAGCCCATTTCTTCAATTAGTGTCTAATCTTTTCCCTATCTTTTCAAAGCCACTCTTTTGAATAGCACTATTTATATTCATGATGTCTATTTTTTCGTAGTTCTTTTGACACATCACTGCACAATAATTTGAGTTGTTTCTTCATTAATTACCCCACTGAAATTGTTCTTCCTAAAATCATCAGTGTAGATATTCTGAGAACTTTACCTGTTAGGTCTGCAATATGCACCAAATGCTGAACATGCATCGACCCTTAAATGACTCTCTTCCTATGACTTTGATGACATTGTTTTCTTCTGATTTTTCAATTACACTTCTGGGTTCTCTTCTTGAGTTATTTTTCCTTCAATGATAATAATTCCCACTCTTCATCTTAGTTCTTCTCTCATCTTTCAGTCTCTTCTTTTTATATGATCCCCATTACTCCAGAGATTTCAGTTACTCACCATCTAGTTTTGATGATAAGCCATCTTACTGAAAATTTTTACTTGGCTGTTTCACAAAGACTTTCAATACAAAATGTCCAAAAAAGAATGTCGTCATTTTATTAACGCTACCATATTTGAATGAATGTGTAACTTATTATCCATACTGTAAGACTTTTGAAGTTAATGGAGGGGTTAACTGCGTGGGATGCCCACATGTAAGTCAGGACTCTTTTAAGAAAACTGGAAAAACGCATCACACTAACTATTTGTTCAAGGGCTTGCCAAAACCAGAAACCTAGGATTCATACTGGTACCAAAGGATAATAAGATCGTCACTGAATATCTGAAATGAGGAAAGAAGGTACAATTTCTGCTTGCTCTAGAAATGAGAAACTATGCTGATCAGGCACAGTCTGTCTTGATAGAAGGGACTGATGACCTTATATGGGTTTAGAGGAAGTATGGGGGTGAAGACTGGTGTATCTTCAAATGGGTAGAAGCATTATTACTCATGTGAGACTATTTAATGTTTGGTATTCTGAAATATGTTTCTTGGAGTGAATCCCTTCTCGCCTGGGTGGCTTTCAGAAGGAAAGGACTATTGCTCACTGGTTAGCTTGCAATAGAGATCATGTTTACTAAGGAGAGATTTTGTTTGTTTTAGTTTGGTTTCAACTGATAGATCAGTTTAATACCAGTTCTGTTGGCTTTGGAACAATATCAGTCTTTCCTAGAATGTGTGAAATTTCAAAAACTATTGTGCCCTCCTTTTCGTTCTCACTCAGCTGATGCTACAGGAAGCCAAGGCTCGTTCAGATCTTCATGTTGTGATTCTTATTGAAAATGTCATTCTGTCTGCAGAAATAATTATTTTCAGCTTAAGCATTAATCGGCAGCATTTTATGCTCTTTGTTTTTTCTATTTGAAAGATTTGTTGAATCATCTTCTGGTAAAGTTTAGAGACAGGACATTTTATCTTAGGATAACAGACATTGAATAACTGTGAGACAAGTAAGTACAACTAAGAATATTATAAGAAGGGGCACAATTGAGGGGGGAGGTTCCAAGATGGCCGAATAGGAACAGCTTCAGTCTACAGCTCCCAGTATGAGCGACATAGAAGATGGGTGATTTCTGCATTTCCAACTGAGCAAAGGGCACACCAGGAGATTATATCCCAAGCCTGGCTCCGAGGGTCCCACGCCCATGGAGCTTTGCTCACTGCTAGCTCAGCAGTCTGAGATCGAACTGCATGGCGGCAGCAAGGCTGGGGGAGGGGCACCTGCCATTGCTGAGGCTTGAGTAGGTAAACAAGGGGGCCAGGAAGCTTGAACTGGGTGGAGCCCACCGCAGCTCAGGGAGGCCTGTCTGCCTCTGTAGACTTCACCTCTGGGGGCAGGGCATAGCTGAACGAAAGGCAGCAGAAACTTCTGCAGACTTAAACGTCCCTGTCTGACAGCTTTGAAGAGAGTAGTGGATCTCCCATAATGGAGTTTGAGATCTGAGAACGAAAAGACTGCCTCTTCAAGTTGGTCCCTGAACCCCAAGTAGCCTAACTGGGAGGCATCTCCCAGTAGGGGCTGACTGACACCTCATATGGCCGAGTGCCCCTCTGAGACGAAGCTTCCAGAGGAACGATCAGGCAGCAACATTTGCCGTTCTGCAATATTTGCAGTTCTGCAGCCTCCACTGGTGATACCCAGGCAAACAAGGTCTGAAGCGGACCTCCAGCAAACTCCAACAGACCTGCAGCTGAGGGTCCTGACTGTTAGAAGGAAAACTAACAAACAGAAAGGGCATCCACACCAAAACCCCATCTGTACGTCAACATCATCAAAGACCAAAGGTAGATAAACCACAAAGAAGGGGGAGAAACCAGAGCAGAAAAGCTGAAAATTCTAAAAATCAGAGTGCCTCTTCTCCAAAGGAATACAGCTCCTCGCCAGCAATGGAACAAAGCTGGACAGAGAATGACTTTGACGATTTGAGAGAAGAAGGCTTCAGAAGATTGGTAATAACAAACTTCTCCGAGCTAAAGGAGGGTGTTTGAACCCATCGCAAAGAAGCTAAAAACCTTGAAAAAAGATTACACAAGAATGATGGTTTCCAGTTCTCAGCAAACTATCGCAAGGACAAAAAACCAAACACCGCATGTTCTCACTCATAGGTGGGAATTGAACAATGAGAACACATGGACACAGGAAGGGGAATATCACACTCTGGGGACTGTTGTGGGGTGGGGGGAGGGGGGAGGGATAGCATTAGGAGATATACCTAATGCTAAATGACTAGTTAATGGGTGCAGCACACCAACATGGCACATGTATACATATGTAACAAGCCTGCACATTGTGCACATGTACCCTAAAACTTAAAGTATAAAAAAAAAAAAAAAGATTAGATGAATGGCTGACTAGAATAACCAGCGTAGAGAAGACCTTAAATGACCTGATGGAGCTGAAAGCCATGGCACGAGAACTACGTGGCACATGCACAAGTTTAAGTAGCTGAATCGATCAACTGGAAGAAAGGGTATCAGTGATTGAAGATCAAATAAATGAAATGAAGTGAGAAGAGAAGTTTAGAGAAAAAAGAGTAAAAAGAAATGAACAAAGCCTCCAAGAAATATGGGACTATGAGAAAAGACCAAATCTACGTCTGATTGGTGTACCTGAAAGTGATGGGGAGAATTGAACCAACTTGGAAAACACTCTGCAGGGTATTATCCAGGAGAACTTCCCCAACCTAGCAAGGCAGGCCAACATTCAAATTCAGGAAATACAGAGAACGCCACAAAGATACTCCCTGAGAAGAGCAACTCCAAGACGCATAATTGTTAGATTCACCAAAGTTGAAATGAAGGAAAAAATGTTAAGGGCAGCCAGAGAGAAAGGTTGGGTTACCCACAAAGGAAAGCCAATCAGACTAACAGCGGATCTCTCGGCAGAAACTCTGCAAGCCAGAAGAGAATGGGGGCCAATATTCAACATTCTTAAAGAAAAGAATTTTTAATCCAGAATTTCATACCCAGCCAAACTAAGCTTCATAAGTGAAGGAGAAATAAAATCCTTTACAGACAAACAAATGCTGAGAGATTTGGTCACCACCAGGCCTGTCCTAAAAGAGCTCCTGAAGGAAGCACTAAACATGGAAAGGAACAAGCAGTACCAGCCACTGCAAAAACATGCCAAATTGTAAAGACCATCGAGGCTAGGAAGAAACTGCATCAACTAATGAGCAAAATAACCAGCTAATATCATAATGACAGGATCAAATTCACACACAACAATATTAACCTTAAATGTAAATGGGCTAAATGCTCCAATTAAAAGACACAGACTGGCAAATTGGATAAAGAGTCAAGACCCATCCGTGTGCTATATTCAGGAGACCCATCTCATGTGCAGAGACACACATAGGCTCAAAATAAAGGGATGGAGGAAGATCTACCAAGCAAATGGAAAACAAAAAAAAAGCAGGGGTTGCAATCCTAGTCTCTGATAAAACAGACTTTAAACCAACAAAGATCAGAAGAGACAAAGAAGGCCATTACATAATGGTAAAGGGATCAATTCAACAAGAGCTAACTATCCTAAATATACATGCATCCAATACAGGAGCACCCAGATTCATAAAGAAAGTCCTTAGAGACCTACAAAGAGACTTAGACTCCTACACAATAATAATGGGAGACTTTAACACCCCACTGTCAACATTAGACAGATCCACGAGGCAGAAAGTTAACAAGCATATCCAGTAATTGAACTCAGCTCTGCACCAAGCAGACCTAATACACATCTACAGAACTCTCCACTCCAAATCAACAGAATATACATTTTTCTCAGCACCACATCACACACTTATTCCAAAATTGACCACATAGTTGGAAGTAAAGAACTCCTCAACAAATGCAAAGGAACAGAAATTATAACAAACTGTCTCTCAGACCACAGTGCAATCAAACTAGAACTCAGGATTAAGAAACTCATTCAAAACCGCTCAACTACATGGAAACTGAACAACCTGCTCCTGAATGACTACTGGGTACATAACGAAATGAAGGCAGAAATAAAGATGTTCCTTGAAACCAAAGAGAACAAAGACACAACATACCAGAATCTCTGGGACACATTTAAAGCAATGTGTAGAGGGAAATTTATAGCACTAAAAGCCCACAAAAGGAAGCAGGAAAGATCTAAAACTGACACCCTAACATCACAATTTAAAGAACTAGAGAAGCAAGAGCAAACATATTCAAAAGCTAGCAGAAGGCAAGAAATAACTAAGATCAGAGCAGAATTGAAGGAGATAGAGACACAAAAAACCCTTCAAAAAATCAATGAATCCAGGAGCTGATTTTTTTTAAAAGATCAACAAAATTGATAGGCCGCTAGCAACAATAATAAAAAAGAAAAGAGAGAAGAATAAAATAGACACAATAAAAAATGATAAAGGGGATATCACCATCGATCCCACAGAGATACAAACTACCATCAGAGAATACTATAAACACCTCTACACAAATAAACTAGAAAATCTAGAAGAAATGGATAAATTCCTGGACACATACACCCTCCCAAGACTAAACCAGGAAGAAGTTGAATCCCTGAATAGACTAACAGGCTCTGAAATTGAGGCAATAATTAAGAGCCTACCAACCAAAAAATGTCCAGGACCAGACATATTCACAGCTGAATTCTACCAGAGGTACAAAGAGGAGTTAGTACTATTCCTTCTGAAAATATTCCAATCAATAGAAAAAGAGATAATCCTCCGTAACTCATTTTATGAGGCCAGCATCATCCTGATACCAAAGCCTGGCAGAGACACAACAATAAAAGAGAATTTTAGACCAATATCCCTGATGAAAATCGATGCAAAAATCCTCAAGAAAATACTGGCAAACTGAATCCAGCAGCACATCAAAAAGCTTATCCACCATGATCAAGTGGGTTTCGTCCCTGGGATGCAAGGCTGGTTCAACATATGCAAATCAATAAATGTAATCAATCATATAAACATAACCAAAGACAAAAACCACATGATTATCTCAATAGATGCAGAAAAGATCTTCGACAAAATTCAACAGCCTTTCATGCTAAAAGCTCTCAATAAATTAGGTATTGATGGGACGTATCTCAAAATAATAAGAGCTGTTTATGACAAACCCACGGCCAATATCATACTGAATGGGCAAAAACTGGAAGCATTCCCTTTGAAAACTGGCACAAGACAGGATGCCCTCTTTCACCACTCCTATTCAACGTAGTGTTGGAAGTTCTGGCCAGGACAATCAGGCAGGAGAAAGAAATAAAGGGTATTCAATTAGGAAAAAAGGAAATCAAATTGTCCCTGTTTGCAGATGACATGATTGTATATTTAGAAAACCCCATTGTCTCAGCCGAAAATCTCCTTAAGCCGATAAGCAACTTCAGCAAAGTCTCAGGATACAAAATCAATGTGCAAAAATCACAAACATTCCTATACACCAATAACAGACAAACAGAGAGCTAAATCATGAGTGAACTCCCATTCACAATTGCTTCGAAGAAAATAAAATACCTAGGAATCCAACTTACAAGAGATGTGAAGGACCTCTTCAAGGAGAATTACAAACCACTGCTTAACAAAATAAAACAGGACACAAACAAATAACATTCCATGCTCATGGATAGGAAGAATCAATATTGTGAAAATGGCCATACTGCCCAAGGTAATTTATAGATTCAACGCCATCCCCATTAAGCTACCAATGACTTTCTTCACAGAATTGGAAAAAACTACTTTAAAGTTCATACACAACCCAAAAAGAGCCCACATTGCCAAGACAATCCTAAGCCAAAAGAACAAAGCTGGAGGCATCATGCTACCTGACTTCAAACTATACTACAAGGCTACAGTAACCAAAACAGCATGGTACCGCTACCAACACAGAGATATAGACCAATGGAACAGAACAGAGCCCTCAAAAGTAATACCACACATCTACAACAGTCTGATCTTTGACAAAGTTGACAAAAACAAGAAATGGGGAAAAGATTCCCTATTTAATAAATGGTGCTGGGAAAACTGGCTAGCCATATGTGGAAAGCTGAAACTGGATCCCTTCCTTACACCTTATACAAAAATTAATTCAAGATGGATTAAAGATTTAAATGTCAGACCTAAAACCATAAAAACCCTAGAAGAAAACCTAGGCAATACCATTCAGGACATAGGCATAGGCAAGGACTTCATGTCTAAAACACCAAATGCAATGGCAACAAAAGCCAAAATTGACAAATGGGATCTAATTAAACTAAAGAGCTTCTGCACTGCAAAAGAAACTACTGTCAGAGTGAACAAGCAACCTACAGAATGGGAGAAAATTTTTGCAATCCACCCATCTGACAAAGGGCTAATATCCAGAATCTACAAAGAACTTAAATAAATTTACAAGAAAAAATTAAACAACCCCATCAAAAAGTGGGCAAAGGATATGAACAGACACTTCTCAAAAGAAGACATTTATGCAACCAACAGACACAGGAAAAAATGTTCATCATCACTGGCCATCAGAGAAATGCAAATCAAAACCACAATGAGATACCATCTCACACCAGTTAGAATGGCAATCATAAAAAAGTCAGGAAACAACAGGTGCTGGAGAGGATATGGAGAAATAGGAACACTTTTACACTGTTGGTGGGAGTGTAAACTAGTTCAACCATTGTGGAAGACAGTGTGGCGATTCCTCAAGGATCTAGAACTAGAAATACCATTTGTCCCAGCCACCCCATTACTGGGTATATACCCAAAGGATTATAAATCATGCTGCTATAAAGACACATGCACACGTATGTTTATTGCAGCACTATTCACGATAGCAACGACTTGGAACCAACCCAAATGTCCATCAATGATCGACTGGATTAAGAAAATGTGGCACATATACACCATAGAATACTATGCAGCCATAAAAAAGGATGAGTTCATGTCCTTTGTAGGGACATGGATGAAGCTGGAAACCATCATTCTGAGCAAACTGTCACAAGGAGAGAAAACCAAACACCGCATGTTCTCACTCATAGGTGGGAATTGAACAATGAGAACACTTGGACACAGGATGGGGAACATCACCCACTGGAGCTTGTTGTGGGGTGGGGGGAGGGAGGAGGGACAGCATTAGGAGATATACCTAATGTAAATGACAAGTTAATGGGTGCAGCACACCAACATGGCACATGTATACATATGTGAGAAACCTGCACATTGTGCACATGTACCCTGGAACTTAAAGTATAATAATAATTAAAAAATTTTTTTAAAAAAGAATGTTATAAGAAGGAAGAACTGAAGCCCATGATTCAAGATTTCCCACATCTGACCAAGAAAAAAAGTGACTTCAAAGTAAAGCCAAAGTGACTTCCTGGATATATCGTGGCAAGCCAGTTTGCCTCTTCTTTTAGACAAAAATTGTTTTACCTCACCTGAATTAACATTATATTGCATGTTATGTGTTACATAGAGTATCATTAATGGTGAAGGCTACTGTTAGTTAGTCAAAAGGAAATTAAAGACTATGTTATTATTCATTACTACTTGGCTTTAGGAAATTTTATGTTTGTTATTTAGAAGTCTATTATTTATTATTTCAATCACAGTAAGAAATACACTTTGGAAAGCACTTAAGATTCCACAGTTACTGGGCTGGGTGTGGTGGCTCACACTTGTAATCCCAGCACTTTGGGAGGCCTAGTTGGGTGGATCACCTGAGGTCAGGAGTTTGAGACCAGCCTGGCCAGCATGGTGAAACCCCATCTCTACTAAAAATACCACCCCAAAATTAGCCAGTCATGGTGGCGGGCTCCTGTAATCCCAGCTACTCGGGAGGCTAAGGCAGGAGAATGGCTTGAACCCAGGGGGCAGAGGTTGCAGTGAGCCGAGACTTCACCACTGTACTCCAGCCTGGGTGACAAAGAGAGACTCCATCTCAAAAAAAAAAAAAAAAAAAGAAAAGAAAAAAACAAAATGGGCACTGAAGAGCCACCTAATCTCCCATAGTGGTAATCCAGAAGCTGCAAAAGAGATACAGTTAACTTTATTGGAGTCATCATGCCAAAAAATAATTGCTGATTCCAAGAAGCAGTGCATTCCCCTTATGTAGAGCAAGGATATTTTTATTTATGTTTGTATTAACTCAAAAAAATGTTGTCTGGTTTGAATGTTTGTGTCCCTTCAAAATTCAGATTGAAACTGAATCCCCAATGCATTCGAATCAAGAGAAGGGGCCTTTCAGAGGTAATTAGGTTATAAGAGCTTCACCCTCAGGGATAAGACTTCCCTTAGTAAAAGGACTTGAGTGAGTCTATTTGACCCTTTATCCCCATCTAGATGTGAGGATACAGTAAGAAGGCACCACCTGGGAAGCAGAGAGAAAGACGTTACCAGACACAATATCTGCTGAAGCCTTCATTTTGGACTTCTCAGACTCCAGAATTAGAAAGCAAATTAATTTCTGTTGTTTATAAATTATCCATTTGAATTGTATTAAAATAGCATGGACAGATTAAGACAAGCACCATTATTAGTAAGGATAGTAAAAAGTAACTCTATCTTGTTTTTCATACTGGCTGCCTAGCAATGGCTCAGCAAAGTTGAATTCGAATAGTGATCCTCTATATTAAACCTTAAACCTAAGTTATTACTATTAATAATGTGAAAAAGGGCAAAGTCAGAAGCATATAGAAGAAGACAATTTGTATTCTTATAGATTTTGCTCCAATTATTCAATCTATTCTCCATTAGTCTTTTCCCTATAAGGATTCTGGAACTCTGGGTAATTCTTTGTTAATTTAATATTTCATATATAAGGTAAGTATTCTAATTTCTAGATCAGCTATAATCTGATTATGTGTAGATAAATGAGATTTTAATACATTTAATATGGCAGTCCTATTTGCAGAGTAGATTATACTTATTAAAATTTTACAGATTGTATCACAAAGAAGAAAGGAATGATCTTTTGATAATAGTTCCTGAATGGAGGGTCTGTGTTAGAAGTTGAAAAGTGTTTAGGATTACTAGAAATGTTCATTACTTGAGTGGTTCCAGTAAACTAGAGAAAATAAAGTAAGTTGCTATTCAAGCTTTCTACAACTAACTACGCATAAAAGTTTGTCTTTTACTATTTCTTATATTTTCTGTTACAACAAAATGGTTTACTTTAAAACAAAATTGCTCTCCTTTTCCCTTTATTCTTATTATAATTTACCTACATTCTTAGTTATTTCAAACAATCTTAACATTTTCTCTTAAGAATACACTGTTTTATGAGGTGGAATTAATTGTAGATAGAGTGGCTCTGTTTATAAGAGTATGTTATCACCTATGTCAATTTGTAGGCAATGCTGCTTTGGAAGTCAAGAAAAATGACAGGGAGTTTTTGCAGTACTATTTTTTTAAGGGGACATGATTGAATAGTTTTGATAGTTACTATTGTTTCCTATCAATATGGTAAACTGGAGCTTCCACAGGTGTTTGCTTGCGGTAAGTTTACCTGTGCCCTCCTCTGTCAGTTCTTAAATATTAGAGAACAGAGGAAATTTGGTTTTATATTTCTTTTGGAGGCTGGTTCTTTTCTCCAGAGTCAAAAGTCATTTTACTTCTTTAGAAGGATCTCTAAAATTTGATTATAAAAGTATAGATTTTATATTTCGACTATATTTTTGACCAAATATCTTATTTCACACTTGAAGCCATTTATGAAAAGAAAGTACTTAATACCTCTAGTCAAGCTGTTGAGTCTGCCTAAAATTTGAACCTACCTAAATTATGCTTCTCATCTTAGTTTAGTTTACATTTTTTAATCTTTGACTGGCGTTTCCTTTAAAAAAAGTCTCTAAAATTGCATTATGTATTAACATTTTTTGTCCATTTAAGGCAAAAGATAATTTTAAACAATTAGATTATTTAATCTTCCTATCCTATGATGCTGCTTTTTAACAATTTTTTTCAAAGGGTCTCATTAACTAGATGAGTTGCTACATATTTGTAGTCCAGGACAATAAATATCTAATAAAATAATTCTGCAGCACATTTGTTTATTTCTTCTTGTGGTTTAGACAAATCTGTAATTACAGTCCTCAATTTGACCTGATGCCCTGAGTTCAAACAGCCATCTTACATCATGGAGTAACCCTGGGCAAGTAAGCCAAATGCTAAAGGCATTCAGAGAAGAAAAATAGAAAATTCCTTGTAGATTCTGGATATTAGACTTTTGTCAGACAGATAGATTGCAAAAATTTTCTTCCACTCTGTAGTTTGCCTGTTCGCTCTGATGATAATTTCTTTTGCTGTACAGAAGCTCTTTTGTTTAATTAGATCTCATTTGTCAATCTTTGCTTTTGTTGCAATTGCTTTTGGTGATTTCATAATGAAATCTTTTGCCCATGCTTATGTCCTGAATGGTATTGCCTAGATATTCTTCTAGAGTTTCTACAGTTTTGTGTTTACGTTTAGGTCTTGAATACATCTTGAGTTACTTTTTGTAGAAGGTGTAAGGAAGGGATCCAGTTTCAATTTTCTACATATGGCTAGCCAGTTCTCCCAGCACCATTTATTAAATAGGGAATCTTTCCCCATTGCTTGTTTTTGTCAGGTTTGTCAAAGATCAGATGGTTATAGATGTGTGGTCTTATTTCTGACTTCTCTATTCTATTCCATTGGAAATTTACAAGAAAAAAAAACACAACCCCATTAAAAAGCGGGCAAAGGACATGAATAGACACTTCTCAAAAGAAGACATTCATGTGGCCAACAAACATATGAAAAATGGTCCACATCATTAGGGAAATGCAAATCAAAATTAAAATGAGATACCACCTCACACCAGTCAGAATGGCAATTATTAAAAAGTCAAGAAACAACAGATGCTGATGAGGTTGTGGAGAAATAGGAATAGAAACACTTTTTTTCTTTTGCTTTTTTTTTGTTTGTTTGTTTGAGATGGACTTTTACTCTGTCGCCTAGGCTGGAGTGCATAGGCGCGATCTCGGCTCATTGCAACCTCTGCCTCCTGGAGTCAAGTGATTCTCTTGCCTCAGCCTACCCAGTAGCTGGGATTACAGGTCCCCACCACCATGCCCAGCTAATTTTTGTATTTTTAGTAGAGATGGGGTTTCACCATGTTGGCCAGGCTGGTCTCAAACTCCTGACCTCAGGTGATCCGCCCATCTTGGCCTACCAAAGTTCTGGGATTACAGGCATGAGCCACTGCGCACACCTGGCCAATAAGAACACTTTTACACTGTTGGTGGGAATGTAAATGAGTTCAACCATTGTGGAAGATTCCCCAAAGATCTAGAACCAGAAATGCCATTTGACCCAGCAATCCCAAAGGAATATAAATCATTCTGTTAAAAATATACATACACGTGTATGTTTATTGCGGCACTATTCACAATAGCAAAGACATGGAATCAACCCAAATACCTATCAATGATAGACTGGATAAATAAAATGTGATACATATATACTACCATGGAATACTACACAGCTATCAAAAGGAATGAGATCATGTTCTTTTCAGGGACATGCATAGTGCTGGAAGCCATCAGCCTCAGCAAACTAATGCAGGAACAGAAAACCAAACACCACACGTTCTCACTCATAAGTGGGAGCTGAACAATGAGAACACATGGACATGGGGAGGGGAACAACACACATTGGGGCCTGTCAGGGGTTGGGGTGGGAGGAGGAAGAGCATTAGGAAAAACAGGTAATGCATGCTGAGCTTAATATCTAGGTGATGGTTTGATAGGTGCAGCAAATCTAGCACACGTTCACCTGTGTAACAAACCTAGACGTCCTGCACATGTACCCCACAACTTAAAATAGAAATAAAAATTTTAAAAAGAGAAAGAAAGTTCCTTGGTTAGTGACTTCACAGTTTTCCTTCAATATCAGCCTTTGACCAGCTACCACTGAACTTCCTTTACTTGAAAATAAACCTGATTTCTGAAATCACTATATTTGAGTCCTTTTCACTAGCAACTAAACTCGGATCCAAACTAATACAAAATTTTAAAGTAAATATAAGCAAATATAATGCAAAGTACAGTTGACCTTTGATCAACACAGGGTTGAGCTGTGCAGATCCACTTCTATGCAGATCTTCCACCTTTGCTACCCCTGAGACAGCAACACCAACCCCTCCTCTTCAGCCTCCTCCTCAGCTCACTCAACATGACAAAGAGAATGAAGGCTTTTATGATGATCCACTTCCACTTAATGAATAGTAAATATATTTTCTTTTCCTTATAGTTTTCTTAATAACATTTTCTTTCCCCTAACCTTTTGATAGAGAAAAGAATGTTTACTTTATTGTAAGAATACAATACATAACGCATATAGCATACAATATATGTGTTAATTAACTGTGTGTTTTGTTGGTAAGGCTTCCAGTAAACAGTAGGCTGTGAGTAGTTAAGTTTTTGGGAACTCAAAATTTATACACAGATTTTGAACTGCATAAGGGGGTGATCAGCACCCTTAACTCCCACATTGTTCAAGGAGCAACTATAAATATAAATATAAACAAGAATAGTAGGTAATGAATTGCAGGTTAATAGGCTAGAAACAAAACAGCAATAAAACAGAAACCTTTAGGCAGCACAGATGAAAAAGAACGGAGTAGTCTTTCAGGTTGCTTCATGACTACTGGTGGAGTTGCATGAGGAAGGGGGAAAACTTCGTCCTAACAAACTACATAAAGAATCTGCATTTGGTAATATCTTAATGATGCTCCTTTCTCTGCAGGTTAGATAGCATTGTTGCAGAATACAAACAGAAGCAAGAAATGAAATCTCTAATTTCTCTAATGAAATGAAGACCTCTTTTTTAAAGGAATGTCTTTGTAAGATTATAAATAGAACATGTCTGAATATTTCTTAAAAATTCAGTGTTTTTAATGTAGTTGAGAAATTAGGAGAACTTAGCAAATGCTGTTCTTAGCAAATGCTGCAGTATGGAGCATTTGTACTGTCCACAAATATTCCCTCCTCCTTTTCTACCTGCTTGTTTTTTTCTTCATTATTATTACTGATATTCTTAACTCAGTTGCACAATTTGGTCTTTTTAGACATGTAACTTTCTTCACTGTTAATTACGGGCTTGGGCAAGATCTTTGTGGACTCTACTAGTTCTGGCCTTTTATATTATTATGCTTCATATCTACAATTGTGTGAAAGGATGTTAATGTCATAGAAGTAATAATTACAAAAAATCTTGAAGATATATAGGATATAATGGAAATTAAAATCTTCCTAGGCATTTATAATGAACAGTATTTATACTGAACTAATTTATAATGAACAGTATTATGGTACTTTTTCAGATGGGTCAGTTGTTTCTAGAAATCTTGGAATAAATTCAATTTAAACAGATTTAACTGAAAAATATCAACTTTACAAGATCTTTAATACTATAGATATATGTATATGCTATACAATCTGTATATACTATGTCGTGTATATATATATAATATATGTTTGCTATTCATTATGTAATACTACATTACATATAATGTCAACTTGGTATTCATTTATTCATTTATTAACAAATATAAATACTGCTTGAGCGCTCGATACAGTTCTAGATGTAGTATTACTTCTGTGACAAAGAACAGAAGATAATTTCACAATAATCTCTGAAGAGCTTTCTGTACTTCTCTCCAGTGGGAGAGAGATTGAGAGCCTTCCCCAGTCTAGATTCTCACTTCCTTCTCACTTTTGGACAGATCACTACACTTCTATTTACCAAGGCACATTTCTGTAACCTTTTATCCACTTTCTGAAACAGTTCCTGTCCTCCTATTCATGTGAAGAATATGCATTATCTACTATTCCATAAAGAAACAATATCAGTCTATGAAGGGCATCCTCAATGGCCCCACACAAAGTTTTGGTCAGCTTGAGTGAGAGAGCTGGTGTTCTATTCAGTTTCTTTTTTTCTTATAAATCACTATGGATATATCAATACTATATAATGCTTTTTATAAATCTAATATCACAAAATAAACACAGGTAGCAGCTTCCTAACAACAGTGCTAATAAATGAGCAAAACAACAACACATCCCTTGTTTCATATTTAGCATTCCTAAGGAATATTTTTATCAAAAATTAAATCTTTTATCTATTTGAATTTGTTCTTGCAAGTTCTAATCTCAGTCTTTTCTGACCTAAATGCAGAAGTGAAAATATGAATGAAAAAGCAAAAATGTGATATATATGTACAATAAAATATTATGCATCCTTTAAAGGAAGGAAATTCTGACACACGCTACAACATGGATGAACCTTGAGGACATTATGCTTAGCAAAATAAGCCAGTCATGGAAGAACAAATACTTTATGATTTCACTGATGTGAAGTTATTAGAAGACAGTTATCCCCCCTTATCTGTGGTTGTACTTTCAGAGGTTTTGTTTACCTGTGGTCAACTACGACCTGAAAATGTTAAATTCATAGTGTATTAGTCTGTTCTCATGCTGGTAACAAAGACATACCCAAGACTGGATAATTGACAAAGGCAAGTTTAATCAACTAACACTTCCACATGGCTGGGGAGGCCTCATAATCATGGCAGAAGGCAAAGGAGTGCAAAGTCACGTTTTACATGGTGGCAGGCAAGAGAAATTGTGCAGGAGAACTCCCATTTATAAAACCATCAGATCTCATGAGACTTATTCACTACCACAAAAACAGTATGGGGGAAACTACCCCCATGATTCAATTATCTCCACGTGGCCCGGCGCTTAATACGTAGGGATCATGACAATTCAAGGTGAGATTTGGGTGGGGATACTACCAAAACATATCAGATAGTTCCAGAATAAGTTTTAAGTTGCACACGGTTCTGAGTAGCCTGATCAAATCTTGCATCTTGTTCCCTTCTTCCTGGGATATGAAACATGTCTTTGTCCACCCTGTATATGCTACCTACACCCATTAGTTAGTCACTTAGCAGCCATCTTGGTTATCAGTTCAACCGTTCTTTTTTTAACTTTTATTTTAGGTTGGGGGTACATGTGAAGGTTTGTTACAGAGGTAAACACGTGTCACAGGGGTTTGTGTACATATTATTTCATCACCCAGGTATTAAGCCCAGTACCCAATAGCTATCTTTTATGCTGCTTTCCCCACTCAAGTAGATCAGCTGTCACCGTATCACAATGCTTGCATTCGAGTAATCCGTTTAACTCAGGTGGTCAATTTTATTACTAGTAATTGTTGTTAATCTCTTATGGTGCCTAATTTATAAATTAAACTCTATCATAAATATGTATGTATAGGAAAAACATTATATATTGGCTTCAGTACTATGCTTAGTTTCAGACATCCATTCGGGAGCTTGGAACAGATCCTCCACAGGTAAGAGGGGAATAGTCAAAATCATACAGAAGAAAAGTAGAATGGTGGTTTCCAGGACATAAGGGGTTGGAGTACTGGAAAGTTGGTATTTAATGGGTATAGAATTTAATTTTTCAAGTTGAAAATAGATGAAGATCGATGGTGGTAATGCTTACACAACATTATAGATGTATTTAATACAACTGAACTGTACACTTAAAATGGTTAAGATGGTAAGTTTTATGTTATTCATATTCTAACAGAATTTTAAAAATGGAAAAAAATAATGTCAGGGTTGATGTTTATTTGTGTGTGTGCATGTGTGTCTGTGCATACATGAAAGTTGTATTTTTGTTTTGTTTACATTTTTACCCATCTCAATTATGCCAGTCTTCTCAGATAAAAACACCTAGGGAGTTTCTAGAATTTCTGATTTTTGAAATCTTAGAAAAGAAGAAAGCGAACTATTCTTTGAAAGTGTTTTTTTTTTAGTGAATTTTTGATGCTCATTTAAATTTATGTTCATATTAATGTTTTTTTCTAATTTATAATGATAAGGTTTCATAATTTATTCATTTCAAAGTGATAGGATCTAAGTAGTATTGTTCCTTAATATATGGAAGATTGTTAAGCCACAACCCTATTAACATAACATAACAGTGAATCTTCAGTAAAAAGATTCTATCATTTGCTTTGGTTCTCACATAACTTCCTAATCTTGTTTCTTTTTCGTTTTAAAAGAATAGACTACTGTACTAAAACACACCAAAGTGACTTTGATAAAACTTTGAAGATTTATATATTATGCCATTATTACACCTTTTATATTACAGAGTCATTTTTTAAAGACAGTAATTTCTGAGAGAAAATCATTAGGCTTTGGGCTCTACTGGTGGCTTTCTGCACTATCATAAATGCTTCTTTATAAACAGTCAGGTTTCACTAGTCTCCAGGAACTAACCAAGTCCAATTAAAATTAATAAGCAGATTGCATTGGATAATGGCAATTTTCAAAGTTCTCCCTACCAATGCTTCTGGGAATCCCATATGACCTGTAGCATCAGAGCAGGTGATTACCTGCTGCTACCTGTCTGCTGTATAATTCCCGACACCAGGCTGTTGTTTGATTCCACAGTTCTGAGCAAAAGACATAAATATAGGTTCAGATCCCTGCTGACAATTATGCCTACCAAGATTTTCCATCCCCATGACATCACAGACTGACCAGAGCTATGGCAAATTGAGGAGGAGAATAATTATCTTTCTCTATGTCTCTCTATTGAAAGAGTTCCATATTGAGGGTATTGAGCTGTGTGGTGTCAGACATCATAGTGAGGCAGTTATTTTAGATTTGCCTTTATCTATTTTCCCAAGATGCATACACACTTCTGAGGCGACTGTGTTGGAAAGGGTTCAAATAGCAGTAGCCAGGTTGTGAATATATCAGACTGCCCACTGTTCCACAAGGTTTATTGCTCATTCTTCCTCACTGCAGCCAATTCCTTGCTTTATAATAAAATCTTTCCTGAAATCTGGCTTCTGTCACTCTGCTCCTTCATTTTCATAAGTGAGTCCCAATTATAGATGTGGTCCTACACTGCCAATTTGACTTATATATCTCTTCCTCTGGTGTGTGTTTGCTTAATTTATTTTATAAGACAATAAGAATCAAAATCAGTTTTTATTTCTTTTTCATGAATTACCTATGTTATGTAGGTATAAATATATTTATATGTATTTATGTAGGTATTATGTATTCATATATCTATGTATGCATTTATGCATTTACTTATATACTATTTATAAGTGTGTGTGCATGTGTTCCTATGACAGAAAGAGACAAGATAGTGTTAGGTTTTTGTTTGTACATTTTTATGTGTGTGTTTTGTTATTCTCTTCGGAGAAAACATACTTTTCTCTCAAAGAAAAACCAACAGTAATTAAATGCAGCAGTTTTTAAATCTTGCTGGTGGTAGCGTCATGCAGTAAAACATTCATTATATTTGGCTTACTTATATTCAAATCCAGTTTCAAGAGAAACTTACAGTTCTACATGAAAATGTTTATAGTTTTCTATGTTCTACTTCCTAATTATTGTCCCCCAATGTCTAAGTGTAGTCTTTACTTTGGAATAATCTCATTATACTTAGGCACACAATTTTTTATTGAAGTTATTTTCCAACAACAGATTCTCAAGAAAACATTAACGACCAAAACCAAAACAAGCAAAGGAAAACAAAGCATTGTTTCTTATTATTACATAGAAATGATATTTCCATTGAAAACATTTATGTCTGCCACCAGACATTATTTATCTTCTGAGTCCCTATGTAAGATTAGCCGGTAACCATATTGAGTGCAAAAATAACTAACCATATTGAGTGCAAAAATAATGAAAGGTTTTGGTCTAGCCTGATTCTTCACAGTGAATCACATAGGTATAAGCTCCCCAGTTTATACCCTAAAATTTTCCCTTTAGAGCAGTCACGAATCCTCAAACAAAAGAAAAATTACTTCCCAAATCCATTTGGAAGATCTGTGATCTGGTGATCACAGGCTATTCACTACTGTATGAGGACATCTAACTTGGCCTCTGACATCAAAGCTCCAGGTGATGCTGTGTCCTTGAATATAACCTAGCTTCCAACACAGACTTGCCTAGGCACATTTTGAAGGCAGAAGACAACTTTCCCTGTAGACTTTCTGTTTCAATGTGTTTTCAAGATCCCGGAAAAAAATACAAAATCTATTCTTTATTCCTGGAAAACACACAAGCAATATTTAGATTAAGAAAATAATAGCATATTCTTTGAATGGCATAAAAATACTGATGAGGAGTGAGGAAACAGAAATATACAACTTATTTGCTATCCTGTTTGTTTTTAATTTATAACTTTGATAAGCAGTGACAATGATTATGTAGAATCTCTAAACTTGGGCATGCATGCAAACTAAATGAGTAAAAGTATATTTTGAAATATTATATTAGCTTGACCAACTGCTACTATTATTATTAATAAGGATTTATGGTTCTGGAAGTAAAGATGTTACACTTGACTTTATGACAGTAATGATAATTATAACGATTCTTGGTGGAATGAAAACCTTGAACTGTATTGGAAAGTTTACGCAAAGAAATGGACAAGGCCAAGGTTTTCATCCCCTACGTAATGGGAATGATATTTAAACTGGCCCATTGTTCCATAAAACTAATGTTTATGGTTTCTTTTGAATAAACACAGAAATTGACCCTCCCAGTCTTGAAACTTGAGAAAGTTACCTTTGTCTTATCTGAGTCCCTTTCTCAGGAAACCAACCATCAGCCCTCCCAGATAATATCAAAGAGCTGAAACTCACCAGATCACCGCATATGGACAATGAGAAACCAGACCCCTTACCCATCATGACGGCCAAAGTGACCACCTGCTTCCTATTGATCAACTCTTCTTTCTAACCCCTCCCCAGTTCCTGTTTTCCAACACATGGTTACATTTCTTCCCTGTTATATAAACCCCTAATTTTAGTCTGTCAGGAGACCAATTTGAGACTGATCTGCTCTCCTCAGCTGAAGCACCCAGTTAAAGCTTTCCTGCCTGGAAATACTCATTATCTCAGTGATTGGCTCCCTGTGCAGTGAGCATCAGAACCTTGCCATTTTGCTAACAATATTCCATCAACCATTTTCACATCTTTATATTTTACTTCTTATCATTAAGCTGCTGGTAATGTCAATAAATAACTTAACATTGGGGAAAAAGGCACATTCATACTTGAACAAAAAGCAAGCCTATATGGTGTACCTGTTGTCAATACTCAGCTTGAAAAATCAGAACAAAAAAACTTGACAAACGCTGTTAAGATCCATTGCACACTTATGCAAAGACAAAGGGAAAATGAAGTCTGCTGTTATATCTGGCTAGAAAGCATGCCATAGAATCATAATGTCTCAATATCAGTTCTCTTTGAACATGTGGAGGGAACAGCCAAGCTGAAAAGTGGCTGAATTTGCTTTAAAGGATAGTTCTTGGGAAGTGGTGAGAGGACAAAGGAGTTACTGAATCTGAGAATGCTAGGTTAAACACAAGAGAATGTCTTGTGGATATGAGGACAAACTGGTGGAGACTCTGGAAAAGCCACTGGATAAGATATTTAGATAACAGCTGAGACAGAGATATTGAAGTCAGGCCTGATGTCTCATACTGATCTAGAGACAAGAATGTCTGTGGGAGCAGAGGTTTATTCTGCAGTTATATCCTTTTGGCTCTCAGACTTAGACTCCTTGGGAGATTTTAGCACAAATTAAAACTTAAACTTGAGTTCTTTATTTTTTATTTATTTATTTTTTTGAGATGGAGCCTTACTCTGCCACCCAGGCTGGAGTGCAGTGGTGTAAAAGATCTCGGATCACTGCAACCTTCCCCAACCCTGGTTCAAGTGATTCTCCTGCCTCAGCCTCCTGAGTAGCTGGGATTAGAGGTGTGCACCACCACACCCGGCTAATTTTTGTATTTTTAGTAAAGACAAGTTTTCACCATATTAGTCATGCTCGTCTCGAACTCCTGACCTCATGATCCACCCACCTCGGCCTCCCAAAGTGCTGGGATTACGGGCATGAGCCACTGTACTCGGGCTAAACTTGAGTTCTTTGAACAATACAACTGTTCTTTTAATGTAGCCCAGATGTCACTCTCCTTAGCCCTTCCTGTGGATTGACTGAAAACAGGCACATCAATACATATGGTGAACAAAATATCTTTGTGAGTGTGTGTGTGTGTGTGTGTGTGTGTGTGTGTAAGGTTGTTTTGAGTTGCTTGGTTTCTCTCCGTTAGTTTTCTCTCTTTAATAGCAAACTGGAAAGTAAAAAGTAAAACCTCCTCTGTAGTTCTTTCCAATCAGAGAAATATGTACACACTCAATGGTGAAAGTAATGAGTGTATCATGAGCAAATCAAGGATGTCCTCGCTAACTACTTTTGTACGTTTGCATGGGAATGTTCACAAATGTACTCTCCTCCATTTTCTGTATTGTATGTTAGTGCAGTTTTGTGGTGACAATTATTTCAATTATTATGCACAATTTTTGTGCATTCCAATAACAATTGATACTGGAAAATAAGCTCCCCATACCCTAAGCCATTGTTCTATCTTTGGCTATAACTAGTATAATATTTAGACAAATGCCACTGATAAGGAAATATAATATTGCAGAGATGGATATGTTTAACCATAGAAAATGAAATTAATCTATCATTGTACTAATATGCTAAGTAATTTTTATTAATAAACACGTGGCCCTGCTTGCTCTTTTACTCTGGGGCATATGCTGAAGTCTCTTGGATTTTCAAGTACATTGATTGGCTACTGCTGACAAAGTTTTGCAGTGTGGAAACTTGCTGGTGTTAGTAGCCTTGCTATTTCTGCTGTGGTATTTAAAAACTAAAAGGAAGAAAAAACAAATGATGTTACTGAAATTTTTCACCAAAATTTTTGAAATCATTTTTTTATTTAAGAAGTTTTGCAGGTAAGTTCTGTTTTATACTTCACTAGCATAGCACTATGATACTTTTGTGAGGCATTTCAAAGCCTATATTCTTTTCTGAGACTTTGTCTTTTTATGCACTAACTTTAAAAGTCTGGTTTTGTATTACAAAAACTCAAGCAAGACTGGAAAAACCCTTAAAGAAGCCACCCTCTATGGGTGCATTGTGTGCTGCTTTGAAGTCGAATGTTGCCTTTGAAGGCTTTTGCGTCTTTGGACACAGACTTTTCTAATATATTTGTAATCAAAAGAGATTGAAAATGATGGTTGTCTTTTATCACTGAAGACTATCTACTAAAAATATACCTATTGACACTATCCAAAATTTAGAGTTTAAATTTCTGTTAGTGATTTAAAAGTGATAAAAAGTGATTCCCTTTTTGCCTGTGGATAACGCCAATTTATGTAGGCATTGTTTTGTTTTATTTTGCTTTTCTGCCAAATATTACCCCATCAATCGTTATTTTATTAATTCACACAAAAATATTTGGAGGGGTTACTTTATATTAGAATATTTGCTGAAAATAATGAAGATAGGTATGAGTGATAGTTGTAGTAATAGTGATAGTTGTTTTTAACCAATGTCAAAGGACAAAGTTACAACATATTTAGTTACAGATCTACTTGGCTTTTACAAAATACAGTGAAAGCTCCCACTGGGCAATAGCAGAGCAGTGGGTTTTGGAAGGTGGAAACAAGTAAACAGAACAATAATAGTAATAAAAACCCCTGACTGGTGACGTTTGATTACTTTAGTTTACTTTTTTGTAAGAATTAAAGCAGAGGGGGCTTCTTTATTATGCACACTCAGGTAGACTGTAATCGCCTGTTTTTAAGAAAAGCTGATGTGTTTCAGGGTCTATCTGCTTCCTTATCATCTCTGATTATGTGGCATTTAGCATGAGTGACTCCATTTTGGTTTGGTCAGCTCTGTCAGGGCCTAGCGTAAGGACTGAGTGCAAATAATGACCTCTATAATTTTTGTTTAACATCATAGGAACAGGAAATTGCAACAGAGTGTGTAAGATTTACTTGATTAGGGTATGTATAGGATGCTATAGGAATAGAGAGGATAAAGGAAGATCACACTTTGAAGACTGAAGAAGTTTTAGGAAATGAATGTTGGGAGACCATTCTCCAAGGGTGTCTCAATTAACTGTAGTCTTGCGAAAAGAAGTACTGACTGCTTTTGTTCTGGATTACCTTTTAATCATATTCGTATAGCAAACAGCCTTGGAAGATAGAGATAGTGTTTCCCTCCAGAGGAAAGGACAGGCTTGTTTGCTGTCCAGTGTAATAAAGATAATGTTTTCCTCCAGAACAGAGGTCAGACATACTTTTTGCTAATTGTAAGATTTGGATTCTCTAAATGCAGGGTTCTTGTGCTGTGACACAACTCACTGGGTGGTGAGGATATCATGTGAACCTATTTGCTTTACTCCGCCAGAACTGAATTTGGGGAAATAGTGCAAATGCTGATATTCTGCCTAATGCTTTTGCTGTATTAAACTAGCCTTTACCTCTGACCTGGTGGTCCCATGTCTTTGATCAGCAGCCATGAAACTTTAGCAGGCTGACCTGTTAGCTTGCAAGATTAACACAACAAACCCTTCAGAAACCCTTCACAGCTTTTGATAATGGGACATAAATTCTTGAATTTTGATGTCCCGAATCCTATCTGCTATTGAATCCCATCTACTATTGTATTATGTTATATATTTTTTAAAGAAAATAAACTGAGTATGAATAAATAGCTTTCTTTTTTCTCACTTCATATTCTTTCGAACATTTGTAACTTAATTTAAAAAATATACAAAAGGGATATGATTCACATTAAAGTTAAACCCTTAAACTTTCGGATATCCCTATTTTAAGTTTCATGACATGTAACAAGGAATTAAGGCATTGGTTAAACATCAGTTTCCTTCATGTTTTATTCTCGTCGTGGTTAACACCTTGGTTTTCCTTCATGACTCCTTTTTCACATTGCTTTTACTTTTGGTAGAAATGTTAATCAGATTGTCTTTCTGAAATTTGTATTATCAGCTTTGTAATTGAGGAATATACAGCCGATTTCTTAGGATGGCGGCATTCTCAAGGAATTAATTCCTTATCGTTCAGAAAATCTAGAATAATTTCTTCATTCCTGGCCTTGCTGTTACCTGCCTGGTCAGCATTCTCTTTTTAGTGATGTAACTATATTATCATTATTTCAAAAAATACCAGGCACCCACCTCTTCCCACTATTTTTTCTTTAAGTTGACTACATTGTCTTTAAATTGTTTTTAATTCCAAATTAATAAATGATACATTGAGAATTTCTTAAAGTTCAGTTTGTATTATCTTATTCTGATAAGTACAAAAAGAAGAACAAAATAGAATCTGAACCTTAGTTTTAGTTATTATAATAGAAAATAGTTATAACCCAGTACAAATTATTCAGAAGCTAATCACAAATTGTTTTGTTCTCAGTGTCATTAAACTTTATTTTCCTAGTGTAGAAAATACAGTTGAGCTAATTTGTGTCTGGTGTCTAAAATGGGAAATTTGGGAGTAAATAAGTCAATGTGAACTGATACATCCTGTTCTTGTTGTAAAACTATTTGACAACAACGTTTCGCCTGTGCTTCTGAAAATAGGACTGGGGCGGGATGGAGGGATGATCCCATATGTGGATGGAATGCTGATGACATAGAGTGACATTTGCTGCCATGAACACTCTGCTTGTTTGTATAAGACCTTGAGCACTAACTAAAGTATTTTTTTTTTCATTTTGAATAACCACCAAGCCTTGGTCCTAAAGATGTCATTAGCATCTTATGAAATACTTGAAGTATAACACCTGAATCTAGAATCAAGGGTATAAAATAAAAATCTGGGTAGTTCGTGCCACTAGTTCCTTCTTTTTTTTTTTTTTTTTTTTTTAGTTAATAGGCAGCCACTTCTTTACATAAATCATGGGAATAAAAATGTTTAATTTGATCAATACACAGATTGTTTCAGGAAAAATATACCCACCCACACATATATGTGCATGTGTGTGTGCAGTGTGTTCTTACATACACACGCACGCACACTCACACAAACGCAGACACATGTTTTTCTTCCATGACGGTAACGTCTCTATTCATAAACTCAGGGATAAATGGCACACCTAGGATACCTACACCTGTATCCCTATCTCTATTCATAAACTCAGGGATAAATGGCACACCTAGGATACCTACACCTGTATCCCTATCTCTATTCATAAACTCAGGGATAAATGGCACACCTAGGATACCTACACCTGTATCCCTATCTCTATTCATAAACTCAGGGATAAATGGCACACCTAGGATACCTACACCTGTATCCCTATCTCTATTCATAAACTCAGGGATAAATGGCACACCTAGGATACCTACACCTGTATCCCTATCTCTATTCATAAACTCAGGGATAAATGGCACACCTAGGATACCTACACCTGTATCCCTATCTCTATTCATAAACTCAGGGATAAATGGCACACCTAGGATACCTACACCTGTATCCCTAGATGCTCTGTGAAATAGCTCTTACATTTAATTAAATTAATGCCACCTTACTCTCTCTAAGGGCTCACAGGACAAGGCAGTGCCATGAAAAATGCTGCTAGATTAACTTTATAAGTGGTATTGCCATGGAAACATATGCACATGGGTGACAAGGCAGTGACACCAGTGACGATTACTTTTTGTGATTTGTTCTAAGTTGAGTGTAAACACCTTTATCTCATAAATTAACATATATTTTCCTTTTATTTTTTCCCTTCTTTTAATTCTTGATTACATTTTCTTATTTTGGTATTGTTATGTGGTAGTAAAAGAGTGTCTAGCACTTTATTCTTCACCTCAAATGGTATTTATTCTTCACCTCAAATGTATTTAGCTCTTGATACTGCTTTTAATACTTTAATACTTATGTGCCAAACTACCACATTCCATATCTAGTTATCAATCAATACTTGAGTGCTGCAGTGCAAACAATATAAGGGAGTTTCAATGTAGAGATGCCCTAACACTTATTCTAGAGAAATAGCGTCTCATAGCTGTGCATGACAGTCAATAAATTATCAGGGGCAAAGGGAAATTTTAATTCAGAGAGAGGCTTCTGTATGGTAATGGGTGTATTTTGTGTGCTAAGCATCAGGTTGAGTAGCATGGTAGCAGTGACATAGAGATATGGCTGTTTTAAGTGATGAGGAGGAGCTCATCCTTGATGGAATCAACTAATGTTGTTGATATTAGTAAATATTTGGTAGAACATACGATTAAGGTAAAGCTTGCAAATTAAATGCATAAAAAATTATATCTTGTATTTTTAAAATGAACTCATGGCTGGGCATGTTGGCTCATGCCTGTAATCCCAGCACTTTGGGAGGCTGAGTTGGGCGGATCACCTGAGGTCAAGAGTTTGAGACCAGTCTGGCCAACATGGTGAAACCCCGTCTCTGCTAAAAATCCAAAAATTAGCCAGGCGTGGTGTGGGCACCTGTAATCCCAGCTACTCAGGAGGCTGAGGCTGGAGAATTGCTTGAATCCGGCAGGTGGAGGTTGCAGTGAGCCAAGATCACACCACTGCACTCCAGCCTGGGCAGCAGAGCGAGACTCTGTCTCAAAAAATATATAAATAAATAAATAATAAAGTAAAATGAACTTGTAAATAACAGTATGCTCCCACAGTAAACATCAACATGTTTGGAAAATAAATTCTTATTATTATTGTTAATATTATTATTATTATTATTATTTTTGAGACGGAGTCTCACTCTGTCCCCCAGGCTGGTGTGCAGTGGCGCGATCTTGGCTCACTGCAAGCTCCGCCTCCCAGGTTCACGCCGTTCTCCTGCCTCAGCCTCCGAAGTAGCTGGGACTACAGGTGCCTGCCGCCACGCCTGGATAATTTTTTTGTATTTTTTTAGTAGAGACGGAGTTTCACCGTGTTAGTCAGGATGGTTTCGATCTCCTGACCTCATGATCTGCCCACCTCAGCCTCCCAAAGTACTGGGACTACAGGCATAAGCCACCACACCCGGCGACACTCTTATTTTTTTATGAATATGGTGAATTAAAATCTGTCAAAACAGATATTCGTGTCATTCATTTTTGTAACCAATCCACGACTCATATAATATACTTCACATAGTAGGCACCTTACCACAACAACAACAACAAAAAAGGTAAATAACTGCTGCAAGCCAATCCAGAGAGCTGACTTCCTTCTTAGTTTAAACATATTTTATAAAGCAGGCGAATGCTCCATTCCATTTTCCTGATTCAATAAGAAGTTTAAAGTATTCTATTTAAACAGAGGTAATATAAAACCATCTACCAAGCAAGTCAAACGTTTTTCTTTTTCTTTTAATCACCACATAGGAAACATTTAGAACAATAAAAGTGGTAGAGATCAGTTTTCCATCCACAGTGTGGTGATTCAGTGAACAAAATTGAAATCTGACATTGTTGACATTTAAGATTATTGGTGGTCAGCTAGAGGGGAAAAAACAACATGTAACATGTTTCTCTACATGACTTATGTTTCTAGTTCCTGTAAAATGTCAAATTGAAGGTGACAAGGAGCAAGCTTTCTACTTCAAAATGTAGCAAGAAAAGGCTCAAGCATGTGGTCTACAAAGACTTGCTGAACATCATTTTTACTGACAGCTAAACAGAGTTTTGCTTATTTCATGAAGGCAAATCCAAACCAACCTATTGAATTTTTATTACATTTACTTTTAAAAAAATAGCCAAGCTTAGTGATGGTATCTTTTCGGGATACCACTGTTGTTCTGTATTAACATATACATGAAGTATTTCCTATATATGAGGACCCATCTGATACTGATTTAACAGACCGTAAAGGAAGTAGTAGTTCAACAATTTTGGCAAATTATTTTTTTTCAAGGGGGTTTAGGATGCATTTCTCCTAACATACTCATTTAGTTATTCGTCTAGAAAATAAAATGAGTAACTTGCTGTGTTAAGCTTGGTATGTGGCAAAGAATATTAAGATAAAATCCCTGCCTTTAAGAAACTTACTGTTTGTTTAAGGAGAAATGCCATCATAATGCAGAATAGTAAATTTGTAAACAAGGCATATGGGAGCACTGAGGAAAGACACCGAACCTCAGTAATGTGTAAGGAATGGCTTACTGCAGTAAGTGATGCCACATTTGCAGAATGATCATGAGCTCTGCTAGCATAACAGATACCTAAATAAATTATTCCCAACTAGCCTAGACCTCCTTTTCCTTATAGTTATTGAATATTTATTGATCTGCCAGCTATATTTTGACAACCTAATTCACTCTATTATGAACCAACAGAAAATCTGAAGACTTTTGTCACAAAACAGATTCGAGGGATTGCCTTTTAGTTTTGTTTTTGAAAAAGACATATTTAGGTATTGAAAAAGGAAGGCCACCCATCTAGCTAACAAAAATCTTTAAGTTAATCTAATTTTTATTGTTCCATTTCCATTTTGAGACTGATCTTTTATTGGGTTGGAAAACATATGTAATGTATATTTTTTCCTTTTTCAAATAAACGAAAACTATTTTATTTTGTATTAGGTTGGAGAATATATCTATATCCATATCTGTATCATTCATCAGGAAAGGGAGACCTTTCCTGGACAAATGGCTTTTATTAGCGTAATGTAACAGAATGATTATAGAACACAAAATTTATTCTTTTATCCAAACTATGAGATGCAGAAGTACAAGCCATAATGCTTCAATTCCTACTGTATATTTACATGTAGAAGCAAAAACTACATTGAATCAGCCTGAAGAGTTACATCTAAAAGGTCATATTGGATTCTGTCCTCATCATGAAGTCTGCCAGCTCTAGTAAACTGAATGCATGTGATCTCAGCCCCAATGACACCAAGTAGAATGATGACTTGTACATGTGGAACCAACAAAGCCATAAAGGTTTCAGTTCTTCCCCCCTCTTAGATACCCCAGCTCGGGGGACAGAAGTATATGACCTTTAGTTCCTGGTTGGCACAGTGAGATCTTAGATCCATCTTTAATCATCTAGCCCCTTTAAGTTGCTGAGGTAGGAATGCAGAAGGGGGAAGGGGTTAGGGGCAGAGAAGGAGAGAGCATCTCTGTCTAGTGAGCTACACAGATTTACTTTTATTTGTTAGCAGCAAGATGTCTGCTTGCAGTTCAACCAAGCAATATTCAAATGCATGTATTGCACCCAAAGATATATATAATGGGGAGGCAGGTGGCAGTGTCATCATTCTAGACATTGTATATTTTCCCCTCAGGAGTCTCTTTACCCAGCTGTCTCAGCCAAAGACATAGTGCTTTCTTTCTAGGATTAGACGGTTTGCTCCTTCTGGCCACTGTGAGCTTGGCTCTCCCCAACTTCTTGGGGGAGCCTACCTTAATCTGAGGCATTTGCTCTCCATTAGCTTGATGATATCTCATAAATTCATGCTTGGTTTCAATTTAAGTACAAGGTAAGTTTCCCCGAGTAATCAGGTTGACTGCAAAAATTTACATTTTGGAGGTTTCATGTTTCATTTGCCAATGGTCCACCTTCATCAGCACTGTAAACACCATCTAGGGCACTAAATGCCAGTACACTACTCAATGCATCATCAACGACTTTACATGGGAATTAATCTGTTTCTGAGAAATCTTCCTGAGAAAGCTGAAGTTTACATGTAGTTTCCAGGACTCACTTAAAAACAAACAAACAAACGAAAACAACTCAGATGTTTTACTGTCATTAGCAAAAAGATCAAAGGTTGACGTCATAAATTGCAGGAGTGGCTGAGCTGTAAGACTGCCCAGCCATTGCCAATGTTATGGAAGCATAACAAGGGTGAAGCCGCTCACTCTCTCACCTCACAATTGATCTAATAATATATTTGTGTTATGCCCATAGGCTACAAGTTTCCATCTATTCTCTCTCAATATAGATGCCCAGCTGTTTAATCTTTTTTTTTTTTTTTTTTTTTTCTGAAAGGAGTTGGAAACTTGGCCTCCCAGGACAAATCTTAGTACTGGTTGTTAAAATGGGTAGATGCAAGGCTGACTGAACCCCTGAAAGGGAATTAGCAGCAGGCCAGGCAACGTTCAGGCATTTGTCTCTGAACCTACTTCTTGGTAGGTTCAGCCTGCAACCATACCTCCAATAACTGACAGAAGGATGACATATTACTTGATTGGCCACATATTTTAGCCAATTTGTTTATTAATTCTTATGGACTTTCCTCATATCATGTTAATCAACTCATAAGGTCCTCATCCTTCCTTTTTCAAAAATCCATGTTCCTCTCAGCAACCCATCTTTATCACCAGAACTGTTAAGAATTATGAAAGGACAGAGATTTTTTTTCCTTATGTGTAAGTTAACACATTAGCCTGCTGCAGTTTCATGAAAGCAGAAGACAAAAGACTCCTGAGTCAGAGACAAAGGATTTTATGACTCACACCAACAGTCATATCCACAGTACTGGCTTTTATCATGCCAGATATCAGAGCTGCAATTCCCATAGGGTAACATGAAGAGGGCTAGGTGACACCTCACATACACAGTGGATTGTGTTACAGAAGAACCCTGAACTTTTTATAATGGTGCTTAAGCTTGACTGTGCTTTGTGCCAAAGGGAGATGTTATTTTTATTATTCTGGTCAGTAAGCATGGCTACGCTTTGCCCCAGAAGATATCTCTATCTTGCATAATTGGCTCATTCCTGTCAATTCAGTACATTACTGAGCAACGCCCATTCCTTCTCAATAAGGGTATCATATATTTCCATATTCCTTATTTAATTTAAGGTCATCTGCCACACTTAGAATTCTCTGTGGAGGTTACAGTCTTAGTGGGCCATATTCTTCATTTACCATTGACTATCATGTCTTGGGACAAAAGGTTGTAAAATGATCCTGATTTCAAAATGACTGCCTAACATAATGATAACTATTCACAAATGCAGTTAGACTCTTCCTTTCAAAATGTGTAAAATGAGAAACGCAAAGAAAGTTTGAATCTATTGATGGCAGTAAAAGAAGAAAGAAAATACAAAAGAATATGCACAGACAAAACATGCAAAAGTATTTACAAGTATTATCTCTGTGTGTGTGTGTGTGTGTGTGTGTGTGTGTGTGTGACAGAGAGAGAGAGAGGAGACAGAGAAAAGCAGGAGAGGAGAGAGAAAATCTGAGGTAAGGAAAATTAGAGAATAGAATTCTGAAACTGTGTTGAACCTTCGAACCTTTTTAATTCCGTTTTTCACACACATTAGACTATGTGAAACCAGGTGTTTGCATTACCACAAATTTCCTAAACTTTTGGTCCTCCCTGTTATCCTTTGAATGGCCTGATATTATATGAATAAATCTGTATTTCTTACAAGGAAAACAAGAGCCTAACATTGAGGGATATCCTAGAATTACTTTGCTTTGCATGGCTCTCTTACTGAAATTGTTTTAGCCAAGCAAATTTTACTGGGTGTTTTAAAGCAGAGTTGGATGGATTTGTTTATATCACATACTTTTTACAGCATATACATTAAAAAGACAGTTTTCAGAAAGTTTTTTTTTCCCCAGACTTTGGGGAATACCTGAGCAAGGTTGTCTGTTGGAAGGGTCCCAGGTTGGACAGCAGTGGGCCAATGCTAGTAGTAATCCTGCCTGGTCACTCTTTGGCTGAGAGCAACCTGGGTTTCAGCCTTCAGTGGAGGCCATTGGCCAATTATGCATCCAGCCCAGCTGCAGGTTATCCTGAAAGACATATGAATGGAACCACTCCATAGCCATCCCAACCTACATGGAGCACTTTTCTTGCCCCAACTTGTTTACTATATTAGAACTTAGCCTCCATTGTGTTATGCTCTGGCCTCTGCTTCTTAATTTTTGGGGATGTCATTTTATTGTCTTTAACTACAGTGACCCAATATGAAGCTCAGCCTTTAATCAGCTTCAGTAACAGCTACCAAAATCACTCACACCAAGCATATTGGGATTTTACAGACTTTACACATTTTTAATCATCTTGAGCAGGGTTTGCATCTCTTAGCTATGCCCATGGGATCATCCCCCTGGTTGCCATGACTATTTTCCACATCCCCACTTTTGATCACCTCCTTCCAGGTTGGGGCTCTACATTCTCCCACATCACTTATCTAGATAGCCTTCTTCTCTCATTGGCACAAACCACACAAGGACCTAGAGTGATGCTCATATTCAACCCAATGCTGACATTAAATTATACTTTTCAGGAAATACTTTGTTCCCTATGAGGACCTCTTGACTAATGTAATATACTGTCATTCACCACCAGAGACTTGTGACTTAAGAATTTTAACCATGCCAATAATTTTCACTCTGTAAAGTTTGTTAAATAGCATGGCTAATTCAAAATATTATTCAGAGTTGAGATGATTTCAGAATCCAAGAGTCACATGAAATCTGAAAGAAGTGCACTTTTTGGCTGTTCATTTCAGACTCTGAAATAACTATTTTACTGATTACATTTTTACCTCTAACCATAAGACCTGTTACTTTATTCCAAATAACATACATTCTAACTCCCTCATGTAGAATATCTACTGCTGCTGTTGCTGCCCCAAACAAACAATATCCAAAAATCAATAACAACAAAATCCTGTTGCTGTATCATGGCAGAGAGCAGTGGCCCACTCCAGTCACTGGAGATTTATAAAAACTAAGTGTTGCTGATGGCTCTCCATTGCTTGGTAACCACCTTGATGTTGAATTCTGCATGTGTGGTATGTTCATGTTTCAGTTGTTCTTTTACCCAGAAAATCTCTTTATTGGATGAAGCTTTAGAAATCCATAGTTTTGCAATCATTGCTTACTGGAAGAAATAATGCAAAACTATTAGAACTGAAGAAAATTTAGTCATCAGTTAGAAATAAATTAATAACTAAACACGATTATCCCCCAAATTCTTCAAAACTTAATAGAAAAATGAAGCAGAAGAAAGCATTTCATTTATCCTAGGAACAAATATAAAAACACCTAAAATAAACTTAACATGAGGCTTGAATAAATGGAGAAAAATATGTTGTTGGATGATATAATTTAATATAATATCATTAATAGGTTAGTCTCAAGATGATGTATAAAAGTAATGCAATTATTTAAAAATCTCAAAAATAATTTTAAATAAAAAATTTTACTATTATCAGATTGACCAAAATCCCAAACACTAAGAACACTAAATGCTGGCAATAGGCTTTCCAACATTGTTGGTGGGAATACAAAAAGGGACAGCCACTGTGGAAGATAGTTTCCCAGGTTTTTTAAATGAAACTAGACATATTCTTATCATAGGATCCCACAGTTGTGCTCCTTGGGTTTTACCCAAATGAACTGAAAACTTATGTCCACACGAAGACCTGCACATGAATGTTTGTAGCAGCTTTACTTACAATTGCCAAACCTAGGGCACCACCAAGGTGTCCTTCATTGGGTAAACGGATACACTGTCGTACATCCAGACAATGGAATCTTACTCAGCACTAAAAAGAAATCAGATATCAAGCCATACAATGAGGTGATGCAAACTTAAATGCAAATTACTAAGTGAAAGAAGCCAATCTGAAATGGCTTTATACTATATGATAACACATGTATGTCTAACTATATGGCATTCTGGAAAAGGCAAACCTCTGGAGACAGGAAATGATCTGAGTTGCCAGAGGCTGGGGGAGGGCGGGACAAATAGGCAGAGCGTAGAGGATATTTAGAGCAGTGAAACTATTCTGTATGGTACCGTAATGGTGGATTCATGTTGGTAGAGATTTGTCCAAACTCATAAACTGTACAATATCAAGAGTGGAACCTTAATGTAAATAATAGACTCTGGGTGATGATGTAGGTAAATATAGGTTCATGGATTGTAGCGAATGTTATACTGTGGTTTGGGATGTCTACACGGGAGGTTGTGAGTGTGGAGACCGTGGTATATGGGAACTCTGTACTTTCTGCTTAATCTTTCTGTAAACATAAAGTCACCCTAAAAATTATGAATTAAAAATGATTATGTATATACAGGAAAGTAAACATGTTAGAGTTATTGATGTATCCATTATAACAAAATTTATAGAGTTAATAGGAATGATGGTATTATAATACTCGCAGACGAATTACAATACTTCCAAACAGGGCTAAACATTTTAGGTGTATTATTTTAACTGATAATTTCAACTTCATAAATAGATATGTAGTTCCTTTGTAGTTTTATCAGTGAGGAAATTGAGACTTAGAAGGCGAAGTGTCCAAAGTCACCTAACATGTAAGTAGAACATCTGGGATTTGAATTTAATTGCACCCCTGAGCCTAAGCTATTTCCTCTTTGTCTTGTAGACCTAAGCAAAATTTTAGGACATGGTGACAAAGTTTAAGTGCTGGAATAAATATTTTTGGAATAACTAAGATAAATGTGTGAATTAAAGTCAGCACTCGATCTCAAAATATCAGTGAAATAACAAAGAGATTCAATATAAACTCAGAAACAAATGACATTAATACAGACTTATATACTTCTGAAATTTGTAAGGCTTTTTTTAAAAAAAAAATCTAAGAACTGAAAGTAGAAACTAAAGAAAATGCCAATAGATATGACTCATGCAAAGGATAAGAAGCTTGCATAAAGAATGACACTAAAATTAAAAAGGAAAAAAAGTCTTGAAAAATAATTGCAACATATACAAAAGAATTCATAAAATTAATTCAGTAAGACTTTTAAAACTGATAAGAAAAGATCTTCCCAATAGGAAACTGTAAAAGTACCAGAAAAGACATATTCCAATAAAGTCATGGAAATGGCCACTAAGTGTGTTAAAAAAAAAAAAGATCAGTTTACTAAGTCATAAAATAAGTGCACATAGCACAATCACTAAAAATATTTCACCTATCTAGTTGACAAAAATAAAAATGTTAATTTTTAGTTTTGATTAAGAGTTGAGGAGAATGGCCCCCTCTTAGTGTATACTGTATAAATTGATACAAATTTTAACCCGATAAGAAATTATTGGGTACGATATGAATTACTTGGGTGGTGGATATGCTAAAAGCTCTGACTTCACCACTACATGATCTATTCATGTAACAAAATTGCACTTGTACCCCATAAATTTATATAATGAAAAAGAAAAAAGAAAAACAATTTGAAATCTCTTATCAAAGCTTTAAAAATGAGGCCAGGCATGGCGGCTCACACCTGTAATCCCAGTACTTTGGGAGGCCGAGGTGGGCAGATCACCTGAGATCAGGAGTTCGAGGCCAGCCTTGCCAACATGGTGAAACACTGTCTCCACTAAAAATACAAAAAACAGCCGGGCGTGATGGTGGTCTTCTGTAATCCCAGCCACTCAGGAGGCTGAGGCAGGAGACTCACTTGAACCTGGGAGGCAGAGGTTGCAGTGAGCTGAGATCGCGCCACTGTAAGCCAGCCTGGGCGACAAAGTGAGACGCCATTTCAAAAAAAAAAAAAAAAAAAACTTTAAAAATAAGCATATAGTTCTACTCCTAAATTTCTAAAAGCTTATTCTAGGAAATGTATATGAAACAATTTTACAAAGGTTTAGCTCTTGTAGTATTACTGTAAGAATAAAATATATATATATATAATTGATATCGATAGATTATTCAATAATTAGAGAAATATAATTTATTATAATTTTTATTGTATAAAGTGTTAGGAAAATAATTATGTTATCAGGAATATGTAATTACTACTCCTTTTTTGTGAAACAAAAAATACCAAAATCTAAATATTGTTCTCCTTGGGTTTGAAGATCGTATGTGTGAAGCTTCTCTTTCTGTTTCCTGATATGCACATTTTTTTCTCCCTAAGTTAAGCATGTACTACTTTTGTATTAAGTAATTCTTCTATTTGTAATTTTACGTAGTTTTATCTGGCTTAGCTCTTGAGAAGCTCAGTGAGATCCCTTGAAAAGTTTTCGTTACTCACAGAGGAACTGATATTAAAGAAAAAAAATATTCATGACCCAGAGATGCTGCTTCGTATTCCAAGTGAGAAAATGGAAAAAAAATGCTGAATTATGAGAATTTGGTGAGGTCAATAATATCAACAGGAAAAAATCCATCATGATTTCAATCCTGATACAGTTTGGGTATGTGTCCCCTTTAAATCTCACGTTGCATTTTACTCTCCAGTGTTGCAGTGGGACCTGGTGGGAGGTGATTGGATCATGGGGGTAGATTTCTCACGAATGGTTTAGTGCCATTCTCTTGATGCTGTCCTTGGCGATACTAATGAGTTCTCACGAGGTCTGGGTGTTTAAAAGTGTGTGGCACCTCCCCCACTTCTCTTGCTCCTGCTTTGGCCATGTGATGTGCCTGCTTCCCCTTCACCTTCTGCCATGAGTAAAAGCTCCCTGAGGCCCAGCAGCCCAGAATCCCAGCAGCACCATGCTTGTACGGCCTGTAGAACCATGAGCCAATCGAACCTCTCTTCTTTATAAAGAAATTACACAGTCTCAGGTATATATCTTGCAAGAACAGCCTCATATAAATCCTAATGAGTATATTTCGTCAATCAAATTTGAGGTGCAGAAGCTACAATACCATAATATAATATGCATGGTGAAAATTACTTCACATAAATAGGATAATAGCTGAAGATACCTCTAAGTAAACATTTGCATCTAAACAATATCATAGATTTGGGTAAATAGAATACTAGAAGATGACAAATAAGCTAATGTATCAGTAGAAATTGAGTGTGTCAAGCTTTATTCAAGAGTACTTAGATTAGAAGCAAGCAAGCAAACAAACAAACAAACAGCAGCAGAGTTCATAAAAACCCTAGGATTCTATGCATTCAAGGATAGTCTTGCTGCTTCATCTTATCACTGATGTTAATTAGGTGCCAATTACTCTGCTCATTCCTATTTAAACCTAGGTTTCATCAAATACTGATTTATGCCACCTGCAGCCTAAATCAAGAAATTCTCTGGCAGCAATCAAGCTTCTGTCTTTTCAAATTCAAAACAATTGTTTCTGCACTAGAAATAGCTGTTTAGGATAGGGCTGGCAATAGGGTGAAGCAAATGAGCTGATCACCTTGACTACCAAATTTTAGGGGCATCAAAAAACTCAGAAATCAAGACAAATGATATTTCAATGCAATTTTAAGAAATTTAAATTAATGTAAATATCGATATTGAACAAAAAAATCAAGATTTTGCACAAATTACCTGATTATAATTTATTATAAAGCAGGTAGCAAAAATCTGTTACTAAAATTAAGTTGATAGGTGATCAAATGGCAAAATTAGCAATTTGGCTTCAGTGTTTTATACCAATCTCTTGAAAATCTTCTGTAATTTAACTTTTTAAAACTTGACTTTATGAAAGTTTTAAGAATAAAAAGCAAATGCTTGAGAGACATGTCTAAGCCATTAGTTGGTTGATCAAAGTAATAATTCAACAAATGAATTATTTGACAAGGAAGGACAAGTTTCAAAATCTTCCACAAACAATAATGAAAATGAGACTGACCACCACCTGTCAATCAGTTCACCAAGTGGCAACAGAACCTAATTAAACTAGTGAATGACTAGAAATATGGGAACCTTTGGAAACAGTAAAAGGAAAATACAGGAACTTACGGTCACACTACTTTTTACCATTCCGAGAAATGTGCGGTCCATGTATTGCCACCAAACATATATTGATTATTTCAACTATGGGAGGTTACAAGCCTTGAGTGTAACCTAGGGTTAGGAATCTGAAATGGAATCTGGTCACAGCATGAATCACTGGCACTAGATCCGAGAGGACTCTTTTACTTGGCTCAGTTGCTTTCACTTTCGTTTGTTGCTGAAGGAGAAACTCACAGCAGAAGGGTGCATGAGCTAGAGCTGCTAGCGACTGAATGGAGAGTTCCCTGATTCCTTTCCAGTTCCTTAAGGAAAACTAATTTGGTGGCTAAAGCAAAATGAAGCACCTACTTATTTAGAAGAGTCTGGAGGAAATAATTTCCTGTTTTGGAAACACATCTCCCCTCCCATGCGTCCTTGCTGTTAGGTAAGACAATTTCTTTCAGTATTACACAGTTACATATATCTGTGTTCTTTTTTTGTGTGTGTGCTGCATGATCAGACCTACTGCAGTCTTCACTGTGCCCCAACCTATATACATTCTAGCAAATTGATAAGCATTCCAAGAATAGGTATATGAATCTGTGAACACATTTTGAGCATTTACTCATCCATGTATTAATATTACCTCTAACAAGTTTTAACCTACAATAGCTTAGAAAAAATAGCGATGATCTCTCACCCAAACTCAAAATTTATCCAAAGGCTAAACAACATAACCGACCTCACATAGTAACTCACTGAGAAAGATCAAAAGAAAAAAATGTATTCTTAGTTCATTGATGAACTGACATCAATATAATTTTTAAACTATAGTATATATTTAGACATGGCCGAGCACAGTGGCTCATGCCTGTAATCCCAGCCTTTGGGAGGCCGAGGCAGGTGGATCACTTGAGGTCAGGAGTTCAAGACCAGCCTGACCAACATGGTGAAACCACATCTCTACTAAAAATACAAAAAGTAGCCAGGCATGGTGGTGGGCACCTGTAATCCCAGCTACTTGGGAGGCTGGGGCAGGAGAATCGCTTGAGCTCAGGAGGCAGAGGTTGCAGTGAGCCGAGATCATGCCATTGGACTCCAGCCTTGGCAACAAGAATGAGACTCCAAATCAAAAAAAAAAAAAAAAAAAAGAAAGAAAGAAAGACAGAATATATATAGACATGGATAAGTTTTTGATCTACACATCAAAATGATACAATCAATGATGCCGTAATTGCTAAGACCAGGGAAATTCTTCAGTTACCTCGATGCTCTATTATGTGAAGATAGTGATGATTTACTTTTTATGTGCTATTTATCTGTGAGGAAGTTTTAGCACAATACATTACATTTTCTCTGCCATTAAAGTGTCACGAAATACTCTGAAGAAAGGTTGGATCCCTTTGCATTACCTGTATATTAAAAAAATTCACAATTTCATGGATGCTTTCATTATATCAAGAAATATTTTTATTTGATAAACTCATTTGTTTAATAAAACGGATTTCATTTTCCTCTCTACATTTTTAAAATGCTGTCCAGAATGTCACTGAAGAAGATATGTCACTAATCCAGTAAAAAATAATATTTAATTCAACAAAAACATATTTAGTGAGCATTTATTTATATGTTAAATGACTTAATAGGCAAAGAATGTGTCTCTGCAAATTATTGCATGATGCCCAGTGGCTTTATTTTAAACTCCCAGTCTTTTCAAGTTTTTTGGGAAGAAAGCCTGTCATGAATAAGATAGAATGACGAAGTGACAGGTGGGTCAGCTCAACTTGCTAGGAAGTGCCAGGTACTTCTCTCTTGATCTATACATTTAAATGATGGGCTACTTTACAAAGGTACTAGACTGGACCTTGGTCATTTATATTTCTTAGCTGTTTCGGCTTTTTACATTCATCTCTAGTCTGGGTCCTGAATCTTGTTTATGATTCTGCCCATCAGCTAAAGGTGACACCACCTGAAGCTTTTCCTTTCATTTCCTAGAACTCTTGTTCCAGGAACAGGTTTGACCTCCGAGGCTTCTACGGTTGGGTAACCACCTTGAATGTGAAAACCTTGAATCTACTCTTTTTTACAACATTGTAAGTGAGTGAACAATTTATACTTGAATCCACCTCATCCAATTTTAGGTATAGATCTTTTGAGTTTGGGGACAGTCCTTGTCTGTACATATAAAAGTGTGTGTAAGTGCTTCTGGAAGGACTGCCTCTGCAATCCATCCACTTCCATTTTATTTTGAGTCATAAACTCGGATGTCCAAATTCAATTTTTTGTACTGACTCTATTCTGCTTCTCATTTTTGAATAATGTTGCAAACTTATAAGAAAAATGGTTAGCAAAATATGCACTATAAAGATAAACTCAAAATGTAAAAAGTAGTGTTTAATCTCAGCACTTTGGAAGGCAGAGGCAGGAGGATTGCTTGAGCCCAGGAGTTCGAGACCAGCCTATGTAACATAGCGAAACCCTGTCTCTACAAAAGAAAAAAAAAAGGAAAAAATTAGTTAGGCGTGGTGGTGCATGCCTGTGGTCCCAGCTACTCTGGAGGCTGAGGTGGGAGGATCACTTGAGCCCTGTAGGTCAAGGTTGCAGTGAGCTGTGATTGTGCCACTGTACTCCAGCCTGGATGACAGAGGGAGACCCTGTCTCAAAAAAATAGAGAAGTCTGCATATGTAAAAACAAATATGTGAATACATGGAAAGAAGTACTTATTCTGGTATGTAAAGATTAAATATTTTAATTATGTTTGAATTACACTAAAAATTCAAAACAATTCTCATCAAAATAATATTTATAAAACTTTAATATAATGAATTGTCAGATGCCAGCTCCCCAGATCTTACCAACATAATCTGTTGATAACTGAGACAAAACTAAGACCATTAACTTGACAGACGTTTTTGTTCTGTTGAGCTGCCACTGATTTATAATAGTACCGCCAATTGTATAGTTTTTTAAAGAACATACCTTAACTTTTCATTTAATTGTGGCCTTTTTCAAGCAACCATAGTAGGTCTGGCTTTCTAAATGATCACAGTTATATGAGGATACAAATGTTAGCTTGGCTATATTTTGAGTTATTTATCCTGAGAAACATGTTTCAAATTTCCTAGGGTCTGTATTGATTGGCTTTTAATTTGTGTGTGTGTGTTTGTGTGTGTGATATACCTAATGTCCATCACTTCTGTGGTATACATAATACTTTTCACTCCCTGTAGACCGAGAACTATTAACACTCTTCAAACAACATAAATTTACAGATTTGAAGAAACATACTTCTATAGAATAGAGCAATTTTGGAAAAAAATTCAATTTATTTTTAAAAGTAATTCAAGCCCGGTGTTCATTGAACATGGTAAATAAAAATTCCAGAGTCTCTTTCACAGATTTTTTGAGAGAATATAAATGTGTTTATGCCAATAGAACCACCGATGATCTTCCCTGATATTCTAAGGTTTCTAAGATGGGTCTGTTGCTAAGAAAAAGCAGATAATAAAGGCCAGCATGACTGGTTTGTTGAAAAATGGTGAAGGGGAGTGGGCCCAGTGGCTCATGCCTGTAATCTCAGTCCTTTGGGAGTCCAAAGCAGGAGGATAGTTTGAGCCCAGGAGTTAGATACCAGCCTTGGCAATTAAGGAGACTGCCATCTTTACAAAAAATTAAATAATTAACCAAGTGTGGTGGTGGAAACCTGTATTCCCAGCTACTCAGGAGGCTGAGGCAGGAGGATCACCTGAGCCTGGAAGGTGGAGGCTGAAGTAAACTAAGATCAGGCCACTGCACTCCAGCTTAGGTGACAAAGGAAGACCTTGTTTCAAAAAAAAAAAAAAAATGGTGAGGGACTGGAAAATCTTGCATTATAGAGAAATACTTTGTTAGAGTGTATTTATATTTAGATGTGGGTAAAACATGAAACCACTGTAGACAATGATTCAAAAGAAAGTAGATGTTAGTAGACATTGCCCCCCAAATTACTGGAAAATGTTATACTTTGTTAAAGCTATTATGAAGACATATACATATGTTATTTTAATTTGCAGATGATTGAAGCAATAGGATATAGTAATTACAGATGAGTCATTGAGGTCTATGATGCTGAAGCAAAAAATAATTAAAAACCTTTTAATATCAATCAAAACAGTCTCATAGAAAGCGTATCTTTAAATAAACTGAGCTTTAATTCTAAATTAATTTTAAAATATAGGGTTTTGTTTTCAGTGTATCTCAGAGCACTCCAGTGTTCCCTCTTTTGTCCCACAGCGTTGTTTTCTCAAAATCTGTCTACTTCTCTGATTTCATATTTTCAGGCAACCATATTAATAGCCTAATATTTGTCAAACACTGTTATGTTGGTTATACAAAAAAGAATACTGATTAAGTATATTTTGGAAGAGATCATGTGACATCATTTAAAATTTGATAAATTACAGGGACAGTTCATATGTTTTTGAAAGTCTGTGATTCTGAGCACCAAATGAGAGACCTCCCCAAGGTGAAACTAAATTTATAGGAAAATCAACACAAGTCAATATGTTATTTTCTCAGATTTTTGTCCAATCTGGAGAGAAATGAGAAAAAAATAAGCATGGCTATTAATACTCTATAAGAATAAATTATGGAACATGATTTTAAAAACAAAGTCTTGTTTTCAAATCCTGGATGTAGTATACTTAAAATTGGCTATAATGGTGACTGCTCCTGTGGCCTTCCGTTTTCCATAAAATAGGAATTATATGTCACGTGGTTAATGTGAGCAAAGTGTCTAGCATATAATAGAAAACCAATCACAGTGAAGAAATAATTTCCCTTTTAAGTTTTTTAGTAGCTAGTTAGTAGGGAAAGCCCTGGTCTTGTTTTAACAAATTAGATTTATTCACAATTTATACTGTACTAAAATCTCTTTCATTTTTCAGAGTCAATTCTTAAATATCCAAACTAGATTATTGAGAACTATCTTCTATGGCAATATAAATATAAGTGAACCTCTAGAAGTGCATATTATGTTCATTCATTCAAGTATGTTTTCTTTATTATTTTTATCATGCTACATTAAAATCTATGTGAACTCAGTGAATACATGCCATTTTTAAAATGCTCTCCCTTGCATATATCCAATCTGTAAGTTAAAAGATGCATTTTTCTAAAAAAATTCATAAAGAAAAAACATCAAGCATTTACTCTGCCTTTCATATGCAAACTTTAGTCTAGCCAAGTAGTTTAGGTAGAAAAAATTTTCTTTCACAGAAAAATTCCAGATAATGAATGCAGAAGCAATGAGATAATTAAATGTTACCATTTTGGAATCCATAATATTAATAAAATAATGGCTCTAAAAATAATAATCCTTAACTTCTAAAATCATCAAGTAGAAATTTTCTGGAGAACTTTTGTATTATACTAGTTATACTAACAAGATCCGAACATGCAGATAAATATTAACATCACAAAAAAAGAAAACAAACAAAAAAAAAAACAAGAAAAATATTCCCCCAGTGTGATGCTATAGGATGTAGACTGCCCTGGAAGTGTTACTTTTGAATTACAGAACCAGAGTCCAATCACATTTCCAGAAAAGACCTAACTACCCGTTTCCAGGTAATGCTGAGATTAATCAGACATCTTACATAGCACCACTGGACTACAATAGTCCAAACTCAGAATCTGAAAATTCTCCTGCAGAAGAGACCCAATTACTTAAACAAATAAAAGGCAAGAAACCATTTCTTAAAAGAGGAAATCTTTAGAATGAAGGAGACCTAAAAGTCATTTTAAACAAAGCAATCAAATCATATGTTGACTTTATTTAGATTCTGATTCATAAGAAGTGTGTGCATAGGTATGTATGCAAACACACAGATAAATATGTGTATGCTCATATAGGCATACATACACACATGGATACATATATGTTTCCTGATATATGCATACATACACACACTTTATATAGCAAATTATATATTTATATATTCATAAACACCTGACATGCATATATAATTTTTATAAATACAATCTTGGCCGTGCGTGGTGGCTCACACCTGTAATCCCAACACTTTGGGAGGCTAAGGTGGGCAGATCATGAGGTTAGAAGTTCAAGATCAGTCTAGACAACATAGTGACACCCAGTCTGTACTGAAAATACAAAAAAGTAGCCAGGTGTGGTGGTATGCACCTGTAATCCCAACTACTCTGGAGGCTGAGGCAGGAGAATCACCTCAACCCAGGAGGCGGAGGTTGCAGTGAGCGAAGGTCACGCCACTGCACTCCAGCCTGGGCAACAGGGCGAGACTCCATCTTAAAAAAAAAAAAAATACGTTGTTATATATATGCATACACAACAGGGAATTTTGAATAATAATTTAATATATTATTTTTAGTTACTGTGTCTGTGTGTCTGAATAGTGATAGTATGATATTTTTTAAAAAGGTCTATGTTTTGGTATATTTGCCGTTGGAATGATATGATATCTGGAATTTTTCTAAGACCTATTTTGTGTTAAGGAGGTTACAATGAAGTTGGTGGCATTACAGATTTAACATGACTGGTTATGGGTTGGTAATTGCTGAAACGAGATGGGAACACGTGAAACCACTGTAGAGTATTCAGGCCAGATGTGGATGATCTTCACTGGAGCTGGCCCTGAAATGAAGGTTGGGCAGAGCCCTTGGAGACGGTAGTACCAGAGTCAGAGGAACCTGAAGAAGAGTACGGAAAAAAAGCTACTAAGCATTGTAGGTGTCCTACAATGTGATAGCTTGGGAATCAGCCAGTTTTTCCATTGTAAGTGTTGTCTTTAATCACCTTAATGTGCTCAAATAATTGATTAAATCAATTTCAAAAATATAATATTTTAGAGCACTGGTAAAATATGTATATATGAAATGGAAAATATATAGGAAAATTATGAAAACCTTAACCATGCTATTTATTTAGTAACAACTTCTTTGCAAATTCTATTAAACAGTTGATTAAAAATAACTTGCAAAGGTTAAAAACACCAAGCAGTTATAATATTAAACTAAAAATTAATCTACTATCACTCTTTGTAAACTGCAGGCCTTTTACACTGATAATAAAGAAATTTATCACTTAAAGTCTTTTATTTATCTTATCTTGCAAACTGTAAACAATTTTATGAACTCAAAGTTAAATACATATTGTTTAGTCGGACTATTCCTTTTCTAATGTCACTTCAGGTTTTACAACAAGCCATGGGGGAACTGAACTTACTCTGTCTCCAAGGGGTTTTTGTGACATTAAGTAAAACTGACATATTTTTATCAGCGTCTGTGTCATTTCTCCAAAACAGCTGTTTCAAGAAATATTAACTGAGTTCATATAAAATATTTTGCCTTCTAGCTTCAGAAAGCAGCAGGTGGATCTTTCTTTGTTAGTGGGCTTGACTGTGAAAATAAGAACTAGTGCCAATACTCCAAGGAAAAGAACAGTATCCTAGGGATAGGAGCCAATAGTCTCATCTTATCCCCATTATTTAGGGAAGTAGAGAAAAGCTACACTTAAACAGACAATAGTATGACATTCAATAAGCGAGTAGTATTTTACCATACATGCCAAGTACATATATCATTAAATAGCAACAGAAACATCTATCACTATGTTCCTAGATTCTGACAGGGTCAGCCTTTGGGCATGTGTTCCTCCCTCCAGAAGCTTTGGAAACTTGATTCTTGATGGTGTTCTACTGCCAAGAATTCTGCTTGTGAATTCCCAAGCCAGACAAAAGACTTGGTTTCTAAAGTCCAAAAATGTAAAAAGGTACTTACACAAAGAATAAATTATAAGATTCTATTACAATAACTAGAGATAATTGCCCATTTCATTTAAGTAATCTCTGAATAATCAGTACAATGCAGTACAATATACCCAATTATATAAGCCAGATTCCTATAATCTCCAAGCCTTCACAAATACAAAATGGTTTTTTTTATTTTTTATTTTTTTTTATGCGGTCAGAAACCAAAATGCAAAGCAATTTGGGAAATTTTGTTCCAAGAATTCCAGAGGAAACACATTCTCCAATTTCAGAAATGCAATTTCTTAAGCACTTCCTCCTTATTCTCAAAATGCAAGGGAAAACTAACAGGTTTCAAACTACCCCAGAAAAAGTAGCCTACTTTTTAATATCAGCAGAAATGCAAGCAAAATGTATCTCCTTTTTCCAAAGGAAATAGTAACCCAGGGTTCTCACATTTGTTGAATTTTTATAATGTTGTCAGTCGCATGTGTTAATTACAGACCATCCAGGGTGAGTCACTTTGTAGCAATTTTATGTAGCCTCTATATTTTAAGTTTATTGAATTAGAATGTCAAACATCAATTTTATATATGTCATTTAACAAGAAAATGAATAAATAATGGACAAATTGACATTCAAGAACTTACCTTTTCTAATTATCTGATACTCAAGATTCTCTGAGTGTTTTTTTTTTTTTTTTGGAACTGTGTCTCCTGCTGGAACAATAATTTAACACATTTTATCCTAATTTATATACTGACAAAAAGATGAAATGTTACCACGTCTGTAATGATAACTGCAGTAGAGTTGTTGAAGCATCTTGTGACAAACACTACTCTCTTAGAAATTTTCTATAAATTTTAAATGAAGGCATTTCACTTTCAGGGTATTCTTTGTTTTAAGATGAAGGCTTGCTTTGTTGATAAAGATACACATGCACCCATACACATATACACTGAGTAGAAGCAAAATTTTGACGATTGCTGAAAAAAGTAAAGCCATTTATTTTGATCATGTTGTTATCATCATTTAAATGAGATAATCTGGGTGAAATAAAATTTCAGACAAGATTAAGAGACCACTTTGTAGATATTAGACACTAAGTTAAAATGGATGACAGGCATCTACAAGCTTGTGCAGTATCAGTTGCAGAAATGGTGGTGCAGTACGTTTAGAGTATTCTTTCTTCAAAGTGACTGACCTGTTTGGAACTACATATATAGACAGCATATCCTAAGTGTCAAAAACTGTGTGAGAAAATGTGAAGCAAAATGTTGATAAAACAGCCACAATCCTTACTCTTATAGATCAGACTCCTATCATCTTTTGTTCCAATTGCTTATACTTGCTTTTCTTTTATCATATAGGTAGAAAAATGACATCCTTCCTTTACAATGGCTTCAAAAAGGGCATTTTGGAATTCGAATGTCAGAGAACATAGTGTGAATCATTTTTGAGGATGGGTTTAAGAAAGTGTCTAGCTGCTGTCCTGGGAATCACTCCTCCTTTCCAAATCTTAGTCTTTTTTTTTTTTTTTTTTTTTTTTTTCCTGCTTCTGGAAGTCATGCAAAGTTGCCAGTCCAGTTTCCATCTCTCTATTCACTTTCTCAGACTTGGCTGTATATGGCATGGCTCCAAAAATAGCCAAACATTGAGTACCTTACCAGGAACTATCTCAGCTACCCTAGAGGAGCAAGATTTCTTGCTGTGAGTGAGATGCTAAGAATTAATATGACAGCTTCAAGAAAATAACCAGGTTTGGAGTAATGTGTTAGTGAGATGTCAATAAAAGCTGGCAGTAGATTAGTAAAAATAATACAGAAAATGGGATAGAGGGAAAAGTGCAAATATAATAAAGCTGGAAGGAAGGAGAGTGGAAGACACGGACATTCTTGCTACATGCTAATCACAAATAATACTTATATAGGGATATATTTATAAAAGATATTGATGCAGTTATATTGCACCTCAAATTGAGGGTTGTTTGTACTATTTAATCATACATGCATAGAATATGTAGAATACATATATCTGTATAATATGTATCCATATACCTTTATATACCTACTTGTCAAGTAAAAATGAGCATGATAAGCTGCATTAACATTCACAAAGCTTTTTCAACATACTTTCAAATAGTTAATTCTCATAATTGTCCTTTCATGCTGACAGATTTCACCCTGATGCAAGGACAACATTTTCTAGCACCAAAAGAAAAATACTTGTCAAATGTTAAAATACAAGATTCAGGAGGCATTGAACCATTATTTACAAAACCTTTCCAAAATGGGCTGCCCATTACTGGGAAGTCGTGTTTTGAAGGTGATTCAAACATAAACAGGGAGCCTGACATCATACCCTTCCCACTCCTTCAGAACGTTGTGATTCTCTAATTATCAGAATAAAATCTTTGTTCATACCTTTTGGCTCTGCATCATTGTGAGAGTGTTAAACTCACCAACTCTACTATTTGCCAGATGGTACTCAGGGGCCATTTCCTAATTAACCTGGTTCTTAGCATGGCATTCATTCATTTTTGGTATTACTGACATTTTATCAGCAAAAACACATTTCCTATTTACACAGCTTATCAGCTGCATTTTAGTCAAACTGGTACAACAAGGATAATATTCTTAACCTATAATGAAGGACTCATAACATTTTTTGGTACTTTTATTTTACTCTATTTAATTGCTGCAATGACAAGATGAACACTGTGTGTTTAAAGCTTTTATATTCTCAAGATCTAGATGACTTAGTTTAGCAGTCAGGAGCGTTTTTTATTTCAAGCAAATTAATATTATTGAATGTTGAAATTATCACTCTTAACAATTGCATGGATAGTTTAATTAAGCTGAAATACAACAGTGAACAAAGGACAGAGACCTGTCAAAAATTCAGCACTCCACGGAAGACAGTGTAGTTTAGTGTTCATGCCTTCGTATACTATGTGTCCTAGATGAAGTTACGAAACTGCATTAAAACTATTTTTTATTTCTGCAAATGAGAATAATAATAATGCTTTTCTCCTACAAACATTGATGGTATTAATTGAAATCGTGCAGTTAAAATATTTAGTACAGTGTCAGATACAACAGTAATTAATCAATACATGTTATATGACAAATGCCATGGAAAAAGAAATACAAAATCTTGTATTTGATCTATTTCTCAAGTGAGACTTGCTTTCCAGAATTAACACGCAGGTAAGTCAGATCTTAGTTGGATTATTTAGCAATGGAAGCCATGCCATGTGTAACCCCCAAATGCTCCTGCACCGTACTTTGATAGAGATATAAGTTTGAAAAACCCTGCTCAAGCAGAAGTTGGTTTTCCTTGAATATCAGGAGGAGGATTTTCCAAGTCAGACACCTACCAGTTTTGATGCTATCTCCCACCTCCCCAAACATTTTCTCAAAATGACATAAGTCTTCTTGGAATAGTCAAAGGAGTCACTGGTGTTGTGCTCTACAATACCTAATGTCTGGAATCATTATGAATTTTATAGAGAATAATGCACAGGAATTGCCTGTGAATGCTTGTTAATAGGACTGTAAGGAACCTTGGAGTCAACGTCACTGAAATTCTCATAAATTACCTAATGGGACCCTATGTAGAGATTGTGGACTCTCTCTGCCTAACTACAGAATTAAAAAAAAATTAATTATAACTTTATGTTTAGGTATTATATAATATCTTTTACAAGAAAATCCCACACTATATTTTCTTAAAAGTACCACCTTTCCAGAGCATATACTTCAGCGAGAGTTTGTAGTGCATTATTAAGGACTATAATTAACAATCCACAAAGACCTAGCTCTCCTTCCTGCACTGTTGGGACAGGCAGATGATATATTTGAAATTTCCGGTCTTCTAGACAGAAAGTAATAATTCATCTGAACTCATTTATTTCAGAGGAATGTCATTTCTCTAAATATAGTTCAGTTTCACATCTGTTTGTTGACATTGTAATTGAGTAACCATCAAACCATTATAAATGTAAGCATTTTTAATTTGATTTAAAAATGATTTTAGATTATTTTTATGGAAAGCAGACTAACAGTGAATCATGTGGAAACTAAGGAGCATTTATGAGGATGCTGTGGAAGCCCTGCTGAGTTTTGCCTAAAATGTTATCTTAGTCATTTACTGACAGATATTGATCAATCAATTAAATTATTCCTTATTCAGTGAGAAATACAAAACACACACATATATATAAGAGAAGGTTCTTCATATTCAAGTATACTACTTTGTAAATTAATTAAATTCCACAGGTACCAGTGACCATCACATATTATACTAGCACTGTCCATACACATGTGAATGATGTAGGGTGAATTCTTGTTATATGGTATAAAGGGTATGGACTTTGAAGTCAGAATATTTTTATTTTAAATTTTAAGTTAGTTCCTTTATTCTATGACCTAGATGTTTACTTCATCTGGTATTGAGTTTCCTAATATGTACAACCCAGAAAATCATTCTAATAATGCCACTGCAATAATGGTTCAGGTACCAAGATATTATGAGAAGTATATTGAATGTTAATCTGAGTAACAGCCTTGAATGTATTAAAAATCCAACTGAAACAATATATATGGTGCTGGAAGACAATATCTCCGCAATCTGATGCTGCACTCACTTTTCAGTCTTATGCAATTTATTTAAATATTTCCTTCATCCTTTCACCCCATGTGGGCTCCACATGTATATACCTATTTTCATTATCACCTTCCTTTGTTTCTGTTTCAGAGCCAAATATCTCTTCAGCACCACTCAGTATACGTATACACATCTCTTCTTATTCTTTTCACCATGGTTCATTCCTTTCACATAATGCTGTCCCATTCTATCAGACAATAAAGGCCAACATTTTAGCAAAAGTCTTGACACTTACTAGCCTCTTGGTTTAAGGTGAGAAGTGTGTAACTGACAAAAAGCACAGTGATTCGGGAGATGTTTAAGAGTCACAACATCCGGAATTGCTGGCAGATTGACTTTAAGGGGTAAAGGAAAGAGAAAGATCAAGGAAGACTGACAGTGGCTTCAAAACTATGTGGACAGTGACACTATTTACTGAAATGGAGAAAACTAGCAGATAAACAGGTCTGGATGAGGAGGTGAAATTAGGAGTTGTAGTCTAGACAGAGTAAGTTTGACAGGTCTAATGCATACACAACTCAGAAAAGGTTTGCAGAAAAGAAAAGATTTACAGAACAAGCAAATATGCTTTAGAAATTAGCCTGAATAAAATTCATTAAGGTCGAGTATTGCAATTACTATCAATGGAATCCTCATTCCTAAATAAAGGAATATGTTGGACCCAAAGTTCTACTGCTTATAGGAATATAATATAATGCCAAAATTTGCTTATCATTAAGCTATCACTTATCAATTTTATTTTATGAAAAAACATGGGTTTTTTCCCCAATTAGTCATCACTGCTGTACCCATCCAACCCCAGTATCTATAGTTCACCTATTTGTCCAGGAGCTAAGAACTTGGAACAGGAAATATGCAGCTCCTGTCTTTGTGGACTATATTTCAGTAGAGGAGTCAAGAAAAAAACAGGTAAATACAGATAAAATAATGTGAATAAAAAATCAGGAGACTGACATCAATAATACAGGAGGAAACATTCTCTAATAAGAATTATAGAGAAGGCCTGTTTGTGGATTATATTTGTGTTGAGAAATAACCAATGAGAAGAAAATAGTCATGCAAATAGTGAGGTTTAACAGCATTTAAGGAGGAAGAAATGGTAGGCCAATGACCTTGAGTTGGCACAAAACTGATCATGATCAAAAACTGAAAGAAAACCAAAGTGGCTTGATTATATTTCAATTGGCTTGACTATTTCAATAGGTTCCATGAATGCATAAGTTTGGAGAAACTGACTAGAAAAAAATCATATGAAATATGTAGGCACTTTAGGTAAATCATGGTTATTTCTTAAAGCAATGGATAGTCATTAAAGAATTTTGAGCAAGAAAGTAATACTTCCTGATGTGAGTTTAAGATCTGTTTTGCAGATGTGTAGAGACTACTTTCAAAGACGGGAGGAGAGGAAGTGGGAAGGCAGTTACTTTCAAATTATATTTCCCATGTAATATAGTATATATACTTCTATCATGCTATAGAGCTATAGAATTGGCACACAATAATGCTAATTAATTTAATTACATACATTATTTTTAAATTAATTATTACTTTTTCTTAAAATGTACATTAAATGGCCTTTGATAGAGAAAACTAGGAATAGATGCAATTTTTTTCACTAAACATTTATTTCTTTTGGGTATGCCTCTTCTCTAGGTTGATAAAATAATGTTATCAACAATAGGTGTACCCTGTGTAATTTTTTCTTGTTGTATGTAGACTTGTGCCCCAATTTAAAAATTATTAGTAACTTTATTAAGAAAGTAATACTTGTGATCTTAGCTGAATTATCTTTTCTTTTCAACGATACTTTGACGAATCTTGTATTCAGCAAATAGACCTCTACTGCTTACTTAAAATAGGTTAATATTGAGATATCAATCAACACTTCATGTTAAATATGATGTTTTTCATTATTGTGTTAGTCAAGATATATCATGTATTAGAAGCTCAGGTCTAAAATGTAATGCACTTGAACTTAACTATAGTGTTCATTATGGGCAATGCTTGGTTTAGACATGAATAATCCATTTGGGTTTCTCAGTAAATACTTTCTAGTCTGCACTGATATAGGCAATCATTTGGTGCATTACAAATGACATAACATTCAACACACTGTTCTCCCTAGGAGCCCTTCTTCCAGATGCTAGTTCTAATTTAATAGTATCATTTATTACATAACATAAAGTATTAAAGAGTATCCAGATTTCCTTCAGTCTTACCATTTCATTTGCTTTAATGATGAAAATCAGAAGTTCTATGAAATAATGGAGGAAGGATTGGTAGAGTTTCTATGAAGGAGGTTGCAAAGACAAGAGTCCTAAAATCTGTTTCTATGGGGGGTTGTTTCCCAACATTTTCTTAATTGATTGATCAGTTAGATAAATACACTCTTTGATATATGTACTAATGCAGCAAGTGGTAATCTGGAGGATTTTCTCATGTTGTATAATGGTAAATCATAAAATGTACTTACTGTGGTCTAAAAACTCAAATGAATAAAATGATTGTGCAGTAAAATCAAGAGTTGTTAGTGGTAGGAATAGGTGTTAAACAAAATGTCTCAAGGCAGTAAGAACACTTAATGGTAAAAAAACTTTAGACTTTTGAGCAAGACTGCCTTGATTTGGGTCTTTCTAAAGTAATTTTGGGCAACTTAATATCTCCACATCTCAGTTTACAAATCTATACAATAAGTATAAAACTTGTACACAATTTCCCAAGGTTGTTGGGAAGGTTAAACAAGTTAATATGTTTAACAAAACAAGAACTGTGTCTAATAAGTGCTCTATATGTTTCAAATATTCTTACAAATCAGAAAGTCCTTCCAGCCTATCTATTTAAGAAGCTCTATGCATTTCTTTAATCTGAATATTCCCGGGCAGTGTCTGTGTGATGAATTCTGCTTATTTTGTTGTCTGCATGAGTTTCATTGTTGAGGAGAATGATTTATTCCAGTGTGCTACTAATGTGCTGGATAATTATAGTGATATTGGGCATCATAATTATTCTTGACTTTAATGGAATTTCTTTTACTATTTCATCATTAAGTATTTTGTTTACAGCAATTTCTGGTAGATAATTTTCAGCAAGTTGAGAACATCTCTTTCCATTTATAGAAATTAAGAATTTTTTCTAGTTTTAATCAGAAATGAATATTCACTTTTAACAATATTCCACTAGTAGGTCCACCTTTAAGTCTCTCCAATGAGGATGACATTCTATTTATATACATCTTATTTACATATTTCAGATACTATTTACTTCTATCTTATCTCCACTTAATAATTTTTTCCATTTCTTCCACTGGAGTACTTCTCCACAGACGTGGGTTATACTCCTCTGAATCACAGTCCATGGTTTTCATCTTGCCAGAGTATGACTAACACATTTTCTTGTGAGTTTGTGTAGTGGGAACCACAATTGCCAGGGAGATTAGAAAGTCACTCTCCCTGCAAATACAAATATACGGATATAATTTTACTTCTTTCTCTCTCTGTGTGTGTGTGGTGGTGGGGGGAGTGGGGAGACCTCATAAGTTTTACTCAGGCAAAATTTTTAAAAATGATCAGTTGGATAATCCATCTTCTGTTCCACATTGTCTTGTCTACTCCATGTAGCAAACACTAAGCCTCCTCTTCCCCAGAGAGCATCTGACCCTTCTCCTCTGACAAAATATCTTAAGTGCTCGTGTTACTTAAAGAAAAGGAAGCACATAGAAATAACAAAAACAATTCTGAATTTTACTTTTTTCATCATCATATCTTTATCACATTTGTGGTCCTTGTAGCAGCAACATCCCAGAAGGGTAAAACCCAGAAGTCAATATTGAACTCTTCTCTTCTGTAAATTCTCACCAAGTCCACATCCCCTTCTCAGTACCTGAGGAAGTTTGGTAATTTAACTCCAAATTTATCCTGAATCTAAACACTTGTTTTCCTTGCAGTACCACGTCCCCCCAATCCGATCTATTTCATTTGTCAATTCCTCTCCACTCTCCCACCTCCCACCTGGACTACTGCAATAGACCCAGCAGTGGTCTCCGTTGTCCCCTTCTAATCCTGTCTATACAGCAACCCAAATTTTTTTTTTTTTTTTTTTTTTTTTTTTTAGACGGGGTCTCGCTCTGTCACCCAGGCTGGAGCGCAGTGGTGCGATCTCGGCTCACTACAACCTCTGCCTCCTGGTTTCGAGCGATTGCAATTCTCTTGCCTCAGCCTCCTGAGTAGCTGGAATTACAGGCACGCACCATCGTGCCCGGCTAATTTTTGTATGTTTAGTAGAGATGGGATTTCACTATGTTAATCAGGCTGGTCTCCAACTTTTGACTTCGTGATCCTCCCGCCTCGGCCTCCCAAAGTTCTGGGATTACAGGCGTGAGCTACTGACCCAGCCCCAAGTCATCATTTTAAAAATACAAATCAGCTGATGTCTAGTCGGCATAAAACTTCTCAAAAAGTCAAATAACATATGTTCCGATTTATAAGTAAAAGCTAAATAATGTGCACACATGGACATCCAGTGTGGAGTGGTAGATAATGGAGACTTGGAAGGGTGGGAGGGGGTGAGGGGTAATCAATTACTTAATGGGTACAATGTATATTATTTGGGTGATGGTTACAGTAAAAGCCCAGACTTCACCATTATGCCATATAATCTGTGTAACAAAACTGCACTTTTACCCCTTAAATTTACACAAATGATAATTAAAAACTTTTCTTACAGCTTATAAAGCACTTCATAACCTCACTTCTATGTAAATCTTCAACTTCATTTCTTGTCTCTCACATTCATTCTGTTTTAGTCACAATGTAAGTCAGTCTGTCTTTTTTCAACCTCAGGCAAAATCATAGTCTTTGGTGTATTCATGTCATCAAATTAAATTTGCTTTGTTGCATTTTACTTTCTATTTTTGCACCTTTACCCTGGTCTTACTCTTTGGTACAATCCCCTCACCCCACCTTCTTATATGTTACACTTTGATCTGTTTTTACTTTTTAAACTTAATCTTATATATTTGAGAGCTGTTTATATTTATATTGGAATATTGAGTTTTTTACTTCTTTCACCGTATACTATTTTATCATTTGCACGTGGCAGTTTTCATAGTAAAATATGCTTCTAGCTCATGCAGTGCTCTTTCCTGAGTCAGGGCCTCTGCATCTGCCTTTCTCATTTCCTGGATCTGGCTTGTTCAGAGAGACTAATTTGGTTAAGAGAAACATTGCTAAGTCACTGATTTCCACCAGTAAATCTAAGATGACACAGTGTCAGAGGACAATTCCAAAATGTTAAAAAAGAACCCAATACAAATACTTATTATATTACTTACTTAATTAAATACATTACTTAATTATAATTGAAATAAATGAATATTACTTTATATAATATAAAGTAATAATATATATTACATTTATATATTATATAATTAATATATGTAGTAAGTATTATTTAAAGTAATATTATTACTTTATATTATATAAATTAGTAAGTAATACTGAGTTATTACTTAGTGGAGTAATTAACATCTAACTGGAAGATAGTAAAGTTGCTATATGGAGAGGAGTGAATAGAAAGTGAGGAAATAAAAGAATATTAAAAACACACTGGAGAAATTTTGCTGTGAGAGAGAGGAAAGAGATCTGAAGGTAGCAGCAGGATGATGAGGGGTTAAGAAAGGGGTTTAGCTGTGCTGCTTTTCCCCCTTGGTTGCAGTGAGTTTAATAAGTGGAAGGAACTGCTAGAAATGCACAGGCTTAAAATATGTGAGAGATAAGGGATATACTTTGGGGTAAGTTTTATGAAACCTTTATGAATATCAAAAATGTCACAGAAGATATTACTTAAGAACTCTAAGGTTGTGTTTTTAATAATCTCTATTATACATATTCATTTGTATATTTCAAGGCTAAAAAATCAAAATGAAGAAATTCATCTTCACTACGTTTGCTTACAGAAATTATAATGTGGGTGAATTCTATTTCCCCAGGTTTATTGAAGTTTATGCTATGCCAGAAAGTGACTTTCCTTTCTACCTACTATATGCGTGCTTCAAGCCATAGAAGAGATCCTATGCTAATTTCCTAGGAAGACCTTATAGGCCCTGATCCCACAAAGGAACTACAATAATGTTCCACAATTATTGCTGTCATTGTCAGCCTGATTTTCATATGAAATTGAGTTTTAAATACAATCCCAGAAGTATGAACTTTGCTGTGCAATGTATGTGTCTAACTATAACCTGGCAAGAATAGGGTTGCTTTTTACTGAATGCATGCAGATAACCACATAGCTCTAAAAAGTAAAATCACTCAGAAAAAGTATTTTTTCTAAATTCTCTGGCATCAGTGAGGAAAAGATGTTATTCTAGAAGTGTCGCATTTCAGTTTATACAAGTATAATCTGCTAAAGTTATGGTTAGAAATAGATGAAAAGGAATGTGAAAAGTCTTCTTCATATGCCTATTAGCATATAGACAATAGCACAATAACAGCAATATTCCAAAGCAGATACCAAAATTGTAGTTTTTATTAGATGTCTTTTTTCTTCCATGTGTTTCTTTTTTTCCTGTAGGGTCTTAGATACATAGTCATATTTCATTATGTCTTGTTCTTTGGGATGAAGAGAGAATCATGGAAATCCACACCTATCTCGTGAAGAAGTCTGGCCACTGTTGAGTGGTATGGTGATGTCAACTCCAATGGAAAAGTCTCTACCCAGGAGTCTGTTTCTGGTCGGATTAGAATAATGAGTACTTGGTAGTGTCCTTTACATTAGTCTCACAGTGACTTTTCTCACTTGGGAAAAAATAGAGGTCATGTATTGATGATAGAATGGGTTGTTTTAGTTAATTTATTGAGTGATTAACTACCTCAGTGGAAGACAGTGAAGTTTCTGTATAGAGAGAAATGAACAGAAAGTGAGGAAATGAAATAATGTTGAAACATATTTGAGACATTTTGCTGTGAGAGAGAGGAAAGAGATCTGAAGGTAACAGCAGGATGATCAGGGGTTCTGTTGTGCTGTTTCCCCCACTAAATTGCAGTAGTTTAATAAGAGAAAAAATAACTACTTGGAAGGCACCAGCTTAAAATATATGAGCGATAAGGGATAAACTTTTGGGGAAGGTTTATGAAAGAGAGCTACAAACTCCTGAGCAAAGGGATTAGCCTTTCATTGGAAGAAAAACTCCACTACTTTATCAAGTGAAAAGGAAAATAGGTTTCTAAATTTGGTATCAGAAAGTGAGAACATTCCTGTCTGAGGCCATCTATTTTCTCTATGCAGTGAGAGGTGAGGTCATTTTCTGTGAAAAATAGATGAGAAGGTTTACAAATTTGAGAAGAGTAGTGAAGGCTTGAAATGATCTGTGTAGATGCTTGGTGAATGAACTGAAAAGATAAATATCAGAGAATCAGAAAGTGGCATGGAGACCCAAATGTATTTTGTGATTAACAATTTTCAAATGCACATAGAATGTTCACACATGTCAATAATAAATAGAATGTATGATCGCAAAACTAGTCTCAATAGATGTAAAAGTCTTAAAATCTTTCAAAATAAGGTATTTGACCAAACAGAATCAAATTAGAAATAAGTAAGTTACATGTAAGAATAATGACATATTTAGAAATTAATATAACTTTAAATATTACATGGATAACAGAAGAAATCACACAGTAAATTATAAGTATTGTATTTAAAAATAAAACTGAACATATGAAAATTCATACAAAGCAGCTAAATTAGTGTTTAGAGGAAATTGGTCTATTCAGTGCTTACATGAGAAACAAATAAATCTCTAAACTTTGTTTTCTACATTTTAACCTCAAGAATATAAGCAAAGACAATAAAATTAAATGCAAAATTAAAAGCATAAGATAATAAATGAATTAGCAGAAATCTACAAACCCAATGTTAAAAGCATAAAACCAGTGATCAGAAATCAGTAACACAGAAAAGAAAAAAAGAGAGAGAATTAATGAGGTCAAAGTTGTTTGCTTGGAAAGAATACATTTATAAACTCAAAATTGATGGCAGGTTTTTTTTAAAAAAGGAGAAAATATTAGTATCAGGAGAGAAAACAGGATATTACTAACATCTTTTGATTATTAAAGGCATAGTAAGTGAAAATTTGGAACAATTTTATGGCAATAAGTTCAACAACTTTAGAGAAAATGAAAAAAACACTTTAAATAGATACAATATTAAAATTGACAAAAGAAGAAATAGAAACTCTGTATATCCATATATCATAAATACATTTCTAATGAAAACCTTCCCACAGTGAAAATTATAGAATCTAGTGGCTTCACTGATAAATTATATGAAATATTCAAATATATAATACCAAGCTTACACAAATGCATTAAAAAATATAAAAGAGAACATCCCCCTTCAGTTATGATACTGCCACACCTGACTTGAAAAATGGACAAAGAAATATATAATAGAAAAAGATATCTGTAGAAGACCTTCCCCATTAACACAGGAAAAAAATTAATAAGTATTAACAAGTGAGATTCATCACTATAAAATAAGATAATCAATAATGACCTAATAGAGTTTATTCTAGGTTTGATTTACATCTGAATATTAATAAATTCAACTCACAAAACTTGCAGAAAAAAGAAAAACATTATCATTTCAATAAAACCAGAAAAGAGCATTTAACAAAATTCGATTCCCACTTACAGTAAGAATAATCAACAAAATAAAAAAAAAATCCTGTCCATGAAAAGGTACTTCTAAAAATCCTACGAAACATATTGTGCTTAATGATAAATTACTGAACACTTTTTTCGTCAGATTAGGAATGTATTACTCTGTTCTTACATTGATATAAAGAAATACCTGAGACTAGGTGATTTATAAAGAAAAGAGGTTTAATTGGCTTACATTTTTTCAGGCTGTACAGGAAGCATGGTGGCTTCTGCATTTGGGAAGGCCTCAGGAAGCTTCCAATCATGGTGGAAGGCAAAGTGGGAAGAGGTGTCTTACATGGTAGGAGTAAGAACAATAAAGAGAGAGGGAGAAGTGCCACACTTAAACAAACAGGTCTTCTGAGAACTCACTCACTATCACGGGAACAGCACAGAGGGCATAGTGTTAAACCATGAGAAAACCCTCCATCAGTATAACGACATACTATACCATCACTAAAAAACACCACATCATAATATTTAAAACGTTTAACAAGTCGGAAATGCTTACGAATATTAAGTGGGAAATGCTTACAAATATATTCCAAGTGCTACAAAGTATTTGCAAATATGTCTCATTAACTATTGTTGTAAAGATACTACAGTGCTTTCTCATGGATTAGAGCAGATTTTACAGAGTTGAGATATTCCACCAATTAAGTTTTTTAATCATTAGTCGGTCTTGGATAAACGGAAACTCTATGTAATTATAATAGTTCCCCTTCATCATACTTCTTGAAATTACACGTTATCTTTAATATATTCATTTTTAAATTTCTGATATAATGTAATAGTTTTTATCCAATATTGAGAAAGACTAATTTTGAATTTTGGATGTGTTTCTTCCATAGACAGATATAGGTTTCCTAGTGAAATGTGTCTCTCTCCTTATTTTTTTCTTCTCACATATTCTACATTGGAGACAGTGGTGCCAGTATTAAGGATGTGAAATTTACAAGGGATGTCAGAAAGGTGAGGGAATAGAAAGTACCAGTTTTCATTTCCCCATGGAAACACCAATTTAATAATGATATATTCACTAAAATATCTTTATAAGATTTGCAGAATAGTATTAAGAAGTTTTAGTACACCAGACAAACACAAAGCTGGGAGCAGCTGCACTGAAACAGGTAAAAAGAGCAATTTCAACTTACACACACATCAACCCTCCCTCAAGTCAGCAGAGCTCAGGGCTGGGAGAGAACACCCCAGCTTGCAACTTTTCCCTTGGGGGTATAAGAAGAGTGCAGCATGCATACAACATTCTGGGTTTGGGGGCTTCCTGAACAACTGGTTCTTTCTCACTTCATTTGGAGCACTGATGGAACAGGCATAGTTTAAATGCCTGGAGGGCACTGAGAGTTTTAAAAAGTAGGGTGGCTTGCTGTTGTGTCATCAGTAGAAAGGTTGGTGTTATCGGCATATGGGTAGGAACTTGAGACTTCATTTTGGGAAGCGGGAAGGGGAATAGAGCATGCATTCAGCATTCTGGCTTTTTTGGAAAGCTTACGAAGGGACTAGTATCTGTCTTTCCTGTTTTGGGAGTTCTGATGAGAAGCTGGCATATTTTGGATGCCTGGTGGTCACGGAGAAAAAGAGAGAGGAAGGCAGCTTGCTTCTGTTGAGTAAGACAACTTTCAGTGCCACAGTCAAACATCAAGGGGAACAAGAAATCACAATTCTCCCAAGAAGAACCATCCATAAAGCTTTTCTAACAGAGAAGTTGCATGTACAGGTCACAAAAGTTGCATTTTACCTCCAAACATTTCAGAGGCTCCCAGACTGTCTGGTGGAGCTGACTGGTGACTCTTTTCCTGTACAAAGGCAGTACATAAAGACCAGGAGAGGTGGCTGTTTTTTTTCAAATATGCAGATACCAATACAAAGTTAGAGACATGCGAATAAATAGGGAAACATAAATAAGAGAAAGGAAGACAATAAATCAGAAACCAGCCTTAAAGACTTTGAGGTATACAAATTACTTGACAAAGAATTCAAAGTGATTGTTATAAATATGCTCTACAAGTTCAATAAAACAATACATAAACAAAATGCGAATATCATCAAAGAGGTCAGGGCGTGGTGGCTCACTCATGTGACCCCAGCACTTTGGGAGGCTGAGGCAGGCGATCACTTGAGGTCAGGAATTCGAGACCAGTCTGGCCAACATGGTGAAACCCTGTCTCTACTAAAAATACAAAAATTGGTCAAGCCTGGTGATGCGTGCCTATAATCCCAGCTACTTGGGATGCTGAGGCATGAGAATAACTTGAATCTGGGAGGTAGAGGTCGCAGGAGATAAAGTGAGCTGAGATTGTACCACTGCACTCCAGCCTGCGCAACAGAGCAAGACACTGTCTCAAAAAAAAAAAAGAAAAAAAAAAGAGAGAGAGAGAGAATGTATAAGAATAACCAAATAGAAATTTTGAAACTGAAGAATGTAATAACTGAACTGACAAATTTATTAGAAAGGTTCAAGAGCAGATTTAATCAAACTGAAGAAAGATTGAAAAAACCTCAAAGACAGGTCCTTTGAAATTACGCCCTCCCCCTGCCCAAAAAAAAGAAAAAAGAAAAATGATAAAAAGAGTGGATAAAGTCTAAGACTTATGAGATAATGAAAAATAGACCAATATACACATTATGGTAGCTTAAAATGAGACGAAAGGGGCAAAGGGGCATAAAGGTTATTTAAATAAGTAATAGCTGAAAACTTCCCAAATCTAAGTAAATAAGTGGACATCCAGATTCTGGAAGCCCTTTTCTGTCATAGGATAAATCCAAGAAGGTCCACATTGAGAAACAGTACAATAAAATTATCAGAAATCAAAGACAAAGAGAATTTAGGGAGCAGTAAGAGAAAAGTGACTCATCATTATACAAGGGAACCCCCATAAGACCATTAGGAGACTTCTCAGCAGAAACCTTGTAGGCAGAAAGAGAATTAGAAGGTATATTCAAAGGCTTAATGGAAAAAAATGAACTGCCAATCATGCATTCTTCAAAAATAAAGGAGAAATAAAGACTTTCCAAGATAAAACCGGAGGAGTTTCATCCACACTTGACCTACCTTACGTCATTGTGGTTGAAAAACATACTTAGTATAATTATCAACTTTTAAAATTGTATAAAGCTTGTTTTGTTACTTGACGTGTGATCTATGCTGGAGGATGTTATGTGTGTATGTGAGAAGAATGTGTATTCTGTTGCTGTTGGGTGGAAAATTCCATTTATGCCTGATAGGTCTATTTAGTCTGTAGTGCTATTCAAGTCCTCTGCTTCCTTATCAATCTTCTTTCTGGATGTTTTGTTTACTATTTAAAGTGGGATATGGAAATTATATACTATTATTGTGCTGTTATCCATTTTACTTCCAGTTTTCTTCTTATATTTCGATGTTTTAATGTTGGATGCACATATATTTATAATTGTTACATCTTCTTGGTTAATTGACCCAGGAATGATATATCATCATTGTATAATGTCTTTTTTTCTTCTCTTTGATAGTTTTTGACTTAAAGTATATTTTTCTTGATACAAGTATAGCACCCATGCTGTCTTTTGGTTACCATTTGCATAAAATATATTTTTATATTCTTTCACTGTTAGCATATGTGTGAACTTAAGTCAAAAATGACTCTCTTGTAGAGAGCATCTAGTTGGACCTTGCTTTTATTTTAATTCAGCTATTCTATATTATTTGATTGGATAATGTAATTCATTAGAAAATATCTGAGACAAACAAACATTAAGACATAATATACCAAAATTAATGGGAAAGACCAAAAGCACTATTAAGAGAAAAGTTTATAGTGAGAGAAACCTTCATTAAAATGAAAGAAAGTTCACAAGCGAACAACTTGGCTTTACACCTCAAAGAACTAGAAAAAGAAAAGCAAACTGCCTGAAGCTAGCAGAAGGAGAGAAATAATTAAAATTCCAGCAGAAATAAATAAACTGTAGAACAGAAAAACAATTTAACAAATCAAAAAAAGAGTAGGTTTTTTGCGAAGATCAACAAATTTGTTAAAACTTTAGCTAGATTAACTAAGAAAAAAAAGACCCAAATGAATAAAATCAGAAGTGAATGAGGAGACATTGAAATCACAGAAATTAAAAGAATTGTAAGAGACAGCTATGAAATAAAGACTTAAAAATAAGACCTAAAGCTATACAACTCTAGAAGAAAACATAGTTAAAAAAAACCTTAACAACATTGGTTTTGTCAGTGCTTTTCTGAGTATGAAATGATATGAAACAAAAAAAAAACCACAGGCGACAAAAGTAAAAATAGGCAAGTGGGATTTACATCAAACTACAAAACCTCTGCACAGCAAAGGAAACAATTTGAAAAGTGTAAAGGCAACCTATGGAATGTGAGAATATATTTACCAACCATATATCTCATAAAGAATTAATATCAAAAAAGGAACTCCTACAACTTGATACAAGACAAATAATCTGATGAAAAAATGGGCAAAGGACTTGAACAGACCTTTTTCCAAAGGTGACATACAAATGTCCAACAAGTATATCAAGAGATGTTCCACACCACTAATCATTAGGGAAGTGAAAATCAAAGTCACAATTAAATATTAACACTTATTAGGATGCTCATTATTAACAACAACAGCAACAACAACGTGCTGGAGAGCATGTGGAGAGATTGGAACCCTTGTGCACTCATAGTGGAAATGTAAAATGTTGCAACTGCTACGGAAAACAGTATGGAAGCCTCATAAAAATTTAAAAATAGAACTACCACTTGATCTAGGAATCCAGTATCTGGGTATATAGCTCATAAAATTGAAATCAGGATTTTGAAGATATATTTGCACTTCATTTTTATGGTACCATAATTCATAACAGCCAAGAGGTAGGAACAACATAAATGCCCATCAATGGCTCAATGGATTAAAAAAATGTGGCATATACATACAATAAACTATTATTCAGCCATAAAAAGAAGGAATTTCTACCAAATAAGACAACATAGATGAACCTTGAGGATATGCAAAATAAAATACGCCAGTTACAGAAGGACAAATACTGCATGATTCTACTTACATGAGGTATGCAAATAGTCAAACTCATAGAAACATAAGAGAGAATAATTTTTGCTTGGGTTGGTGGGGGAGAAATGAGGAGTTGCCGTTCATTAGGTATAGAATTTCCGTCATGTAAAATAAAAAATGTTCCAGAAATCTGCTGTATAATATTGTGCTTATAGTTAACAATATTGTACTCTATAGTTAAAAACTGAAGAGGTTTTTCTTCATGTTATGTGCTCTTTTCTACAATAGAAAAGTAAAAAGAATATGCAATTTGATTAATGCCAATACTGTTTTCTATGGGCAAAATCCGTTTCTCTTTTCTTCAAAGAATAGTTTAACTCTCTTGATACTTTCAAGGACATTATGTGCATTGCATTTTGCTTCCAATATTATGTGATGAAAGCAATGGTTTTCCTTAAAATTTAAAAGTAAATATTTTAAAAATATATTTTGTATAGAATCTATAGATTTTAAAACATCATCAATACTTTTAAGCAAACCTAGCATGCAGCCTCTAAATAATTGTTCGTATGTATATACATGTGCATGTTGGGGAGAGGGGCATGGTGACACTAACCTTAATGACCCTTTGTGATTTGACATTGGTTTCAAATTTTTCTTTTTGAAGCCTATTTGCAATATATGGGGACATTTCATTGAAACTGAAAGTACTTGTATCATTGTTGAAAGGTAAAATTTATACATTTTCAAGGCAGATATATGCTACTTAATTTATGCTCAAGCTTAAAGAATGCCCAATAAAAGGAATATAGGATGATGTATTTTAAAAATATCTTCCATTGCAATTTGTTAGGACTGGGATGAACAGCTATGTCATTGTAATTTTCATGCACTCTCAAATTAGTATTGCCTGTGTTCAGGTTTGTAAGAAGTATTTTAAAATGTGATAATCCTCTGCAGTTATTATCTGTGGATAAAGCCTCTAAATATTTTCAATTATAAACATTTTAGCATCTGTAAAACCCCTAATCAGACAAAAGCTATTATACATGTTTCAAGGTTTACAACAATTTGTTTAAAATAGTTGGTTAATATTTAGCATTTCATAACTTACTCAAAATAGTTTTATTAATCACTTCTTCTCTAATTCTTTTATGTTTCTTCCCATATCACATATCTTTGTTGTTGCCAGAGTTTATCTTCTTTGTAAATGATATGCCACGTTGTTCTTATGTATTGGTGATTTAAAAAATTTGTTTTTAAATTAAAAAAAAAAAATTACCGTAGAATGCTCATAACATTTCTTGGATGACTCGCTCAGCACCAGACATTTTTTGCCAAAAAAGAAAACATGCATATTACGCATTTGACAATAGAACAGCAATTTTTCTTATTTTAATACTATTTCTAGAACTGACAGTTATATTTTTCCAACAAGTTTTCAGTTTGAATGCTTACCACTATTGTTGAGGTTCATTTCATTTTCTTCATTGTTAATATAAATATATGGTAAGTAGGGCTAAGCTTTGCAGCTAATCCCATTCTTCATTTGATATTTTTTCATCTCTGAAGCATAAGCAATATAGACAAAATACATAACCTTGTAAGACGGTAGTCACAATGCAATCAGTTTTTTTGTACCACGGAGAATAAATTTGTGTGTTATAAACTGCTATTTCCTGCTTGTATTGCTTTTTATTCTTGAATACAATCAAATCAAATTTCAATTATTTTTCTCAACTGTATCACACTGGCTTGAAAATTAGTACACCACATAAGCAAGCAGAATGTTTACTTTTTCCCTTGTGTGATTCTGTAACTAAAATGTGCAAATACCCTGAGGTTACATAGGTTAAACAGAAAACCAGCCAATATCCATACCAGATAGTAAGGAAAAATTCTAATTAGCATATGGATACTATTGATGTCACTATTTCTGATTATTATAAGCAATGGCCAGAAAAGTTTATTCTCCATACTTGGATAGAGGCATCTGTTCTACTCTAGAGGAATAGTTGATTGGCTCAAATTCATGCACAATTACACTGTCACCTGCAAGAACAAATGTCTAAATTCCTTCAGAATTAATTTCAGCCAAGGGTGTTTTCATTTAAGTTGCCAATATCTCGCCTTTCTATTCCATAGAGACCTGTCCCCCTGAGCCATCAGCCACCCTAAGAGTGCTATTGTTTCATAATTCTATTATTCCTATTTCTAATTTAGGGTGCAATCTTTTTTAATCAAATGTATTACCTTGCTAGTATTCAATTTATATGGTCACGTATCTGAAGAAAAAGAAACTGTTCTGTTTATTGTATTACTGTGCATTTCTTTTCTTTCAGATTAAAAAACTCATCAGTTATGATTTACATGGTGGATAATAGAAAGTTATAGTAGCTCTGGGGGTTTGCCCTGTTTTTATTCTATCATCTGTTTGTTTGAAAGCGATTTTAAAATAAAATAACATTTTTGTTTTACTTTAAAATTTTTCATTTATGTTTTCTGAGAGTGATTTATTTATTTCCTCCATGTGTGAAATGTACAATAGCTTAGTGCTCTATGTTAGAAATGTGAAATATTTTAAAAGAATATGTGTGTAATATCTATGTAATATTATCTTATGTATTGACGGAATTTCTATTATTCATTCAATAAATATTTCTTGAGCTCTCACTTTTGGCAGTCCATGTCTTAGACATTTGGATAAAGATGAGCTAAAACATAACTAGTTGGTGTTCATGTAGCAAACCTGTTCTTACTCCCTCTTCATTGAAGCTCTTTACCCACTTGGCTACTAGAACCTCTCACTCTCCTCATCCATGCACTCACCCCTCATTGTACTCTGCCACTGAGCTTTTTCTCTTCTCTTCTACTTTCACAACCTAGATAATCCCATATAATCCTATAACATTATTTGTATTCTCAAAAATTTATATAATCACCAAGACCTTCCCTGTAATAAAAGACTTTTATTTCCACTTGTAAACTTGGCTAGCTAATAGACAACTTAAGCTTAACATGTCCTAAAGAAGAATGCTGATCTTTCTTTCTCAACTAACCCTTTTATCTCTCACTGATTTACAGAAACTTTAACTTCAGGACAAAAAACACCAGCAACAACAAAATTTTAACTCTTTAATTTTCTTCACACAGTGCAACCAAATCTTAAGCAAATCTCATAATGTATGCATAAACATGTGTTCAGAATTCAATCACTTCTTGTAATTTCGTTAGTCTAATCAGCTTAGCCCGATAAAACACTGTTTCTCACCTGCAGCGTGCAAAGGCCTCCTACTAGTGTTTGCACTTCCACTTCTTTTCCTCCCGTTAGTCTCTTCCCAAAACACTAAATGCAATTATCTCATTCAAATACAAGTCAGATCATATCACTCCCATGCTCAAAGTCTTCTAGAGGTTTCTTATCTATGGAGAATAAAAGCTCATGTCCCATAAGGGGAGATACAATCCAACTCCCATTATCTCATCCTCTCACCCCCTGTGCGCAAGCCATAGCACTGCCTGAACTGTCCTCATCACCTAAGAACCCATATTGTTTTCAACCAAATATGAATCGTGTAAAACTACACACTTATATAGAAAGCAAACCTCGACACATGCCTGGATTGAAAACATGTAAACATGTTAGCAGATCACAATAAAATTCATATAGAAAGAAAGAGCAAAAAGAGAATCACTTGAGGTCAGGAGTTCGAGACCAGCCCAGCCTGGTCAACATGGTGACACCCTATCTATACTAATAAAAAAAAAAAAAGAAAAGAAAAAAGAAAATTAGCCAGGTGTGGTGGCAGGCACCTGTAATCCCAGCTACTCGGGAGGCTGAGACACGAGAATCACTTGAACCTGGAAGGTGGAGGTTGCAGTGAGCCAAGATCACGCCACTATACCCCAGCCTCAGCGATGGAATGAAAGAAGAAAAGAAAGAAAAAGAGAAAGAGAGGGAGAGGGAGAGGGAGGGAGGGAAGGAAGGAAGGAAGGAAAGAGAGAGAGAAAGAAAGAGAGAGAGAGAGAGAAAGAAAGAAAGAAAGAAAAAAAGAAAGAAAGAAAAAGAAAGAAAAAGAAAGAGGGAGACGGAGAGGAAGGGAGGGAAGGAAGGAAAGAGAGAGAGAAAGAAAGAAAGAGCGAGAGAGAGAAAGGAAGAAAGAAAAAGAAAGAAAGAAAATAGCAAAAAGATGACCCAAAATTTCCTATGTTTTGAAATTGAGACACATTTCAAAACACTGTATTGATCAAAGAAGAAACTAAGTTAGGAATCGGAATATATGTATAATTGGAAGATACACATGTGATGCAACTGAAACATTAGAGAGAAATGGATAATTTTAAATGGGTACAAAAATATGAATAGTTGGGGATGAGTGAGGGGGAAAAGGAGAAAGGGAGGGAGGGAGTGAGAAAGGAGGGAAATGAGTTCAATCAGGAGGCTGAACAGAATATTTGAGTCTCCCTGGCAGAGATCATAGGCAGTGTCCCTAGGAGGTGGCAGGAGCACAGAACCAGAGAAAATTAGGAGAATATAAGCTTTTCAGTTACCTGCAGAAATTTCCAGCTGGAGTTTGACTTCTAAGGAACATGAAATGCAATTTAGTGCAAAATGTAACATAGATCTAAAAGAGCAGGGAAAGGCCAGTGGACATCTCCATATGTATGGAGCTGACTAGTAGCGAGGATATGTGAATATTTTACAAAGAATCTATTAGATTAGGTGAATTATTGGTTACTTATTTCTAAAAAATATTTTTGACATATATCATTTAAAGGGCAGAAAATAAATATTATTGCAAAGCTAGTATGACAATGTAAAATTTTAAAAACTACCATTGATATTTGTTAACCATAAACAGATAACTACAACCAGCGATCAACTTTTGATTATTTTTTTCCTCTGTTTCCTATTAATATTCATTTTATCTTTATTTCTGAACACTCTAATATGCATAACTGTCTTCTGAGGACAGTGTTTATGCACATATTTGTTATTTCAGAAAAGGCCAAGCAGCGATTATGAACTGGCATTTCTTTTATTCAATTATATACAATAAAGACCCCCCAAAACATATGTTTTATAGAAAAATTATAAACATGACCAAAAATGATCCCACTACTTATATTTTAACTCTGATCACAGACACATGTACAATAACTGTATTAGTTTATGCAGTATTATACAGGAACATTTGGGGGAGTGTTTACACATACATGTGTAGTAAGCATAGAGAGTATACAGTTTTTTGGATTTTTTGTTTTTTTTTTTTGATACGGAGTTTTGCTCTGTTGCCCAGGCTGGAGTGCAGTGGCGTGAACTTGGCTCACTGCAAGCTCCGCCTCCCAGGTTCATGCCATTCTCCTGCCTCAGCCTCCCGAGGAGTAGCTGGGACTACAGGCACCTGCCACCACGCCCAGCTAATTTTTTTTTTTGTATTCTTAGTAGAGTTGGGGTAATGTATACAGTTTTTAGAATATTTCTTGTTGACAGAATGCATTCTGCTTCTTTCACAAGGGGAGGAAATCATGGTAAAATAATTTTAAACCAGAAATATCCACATGTTAGTTCTCCACTGAGAAGAAAGCTAGTCACTGTCATTACAATGCAAATAATATTACGAAGAATATAACAAACAATATCAGTAAAATATTTGGTGCTGGAACTTGTTGCAAAATAGAAGAATAAGTGAAAACTTATGAAAACTAAGAAAAAAATCATTGATGCTTTAAAAAGAAAGATCAGGGAGAACAATAATATGTCAGAAACACTGCAGAAAACCCTGATTTGTGAGAGAAGAAAAGAACAATTAAGCTTTTCTTTCAGTGGTAATGTGTCAACGTAGGTTGGCCGATTGTAACTAACGTAATACTCTAGTGAAGGAAGTTGATAACGGGAGAGGTTGTGCACTTGTGGGGCAAAAATTAAATGGAAAATATCTATGCCTAACTTTCAATTTTTCTGTCAACCTAAAACTTCTCTAAAAATAAAATCTTTTTTTAAAAAAAATAAAGTTTTGAAGGGAGTAAGAAAACAGAATTACTTGAAGGAATGAGTCAACAAGTTAAATGTTATCAATCTCTGTCTTAGTCCATTTCTATAGCCCTTGTATCCAAATATCTTTCTGCCTGGAGCAAAGTGACCTGGGATTTTGCTACTGAAAAGTGGCCAGATGACTCATGTTTCCTTTCTTCCCTGCACCAAAAAGGGGCAGAGAATCAATACTCTTGCATTACCTTTCGCATTCACATGCTCCACATGCCCACTCAGGAAGATGTGTACAAAACAAACCTCAATCTGATCATACCTGTTTATTTTTTTCCTTTACCTCCTTTCCAACTTAGAAAAACTTTCTCATTTGATGATTATATATAGTACCAAATAGTTATGTTACTCCTACTTCAGAATATTCCATTTCATTTACTAAGATAAGACCCTATTAACAATTTGAATATATATTTTGAGGATAAATTTTTCTGTAAGAGAGTACAATCTCCTAGATGATGTTGGGTTACACCAACCACCTTTAGAGCTCAGTTTGATAAAAGCTAAGTGTCATGTCAATTGGTAGGAGACGGCTCCACATGTGTCTTCAGAGATCCAAGCTCCTTTCATCTCGTGGTTTTGCTTTCCAGGGCATCAGAGTACTCTCATTGTTTTTCCCGTATATGGCCAGAGACAGAGATAGGAGACAGAATGAAGAGTGCACAGTTTTTTTGTTTTTTTTTTTCCTTAACTGCCTTGTCCTGGAGATGACACACTTTACTTCCACTCATATCGCCTTGGTGATAACTGTTTACATGACCCAACTAAATGTAAGGGAGTCCAGAAATGTGGTCAAGCAATGTATCAAGAGACAGCAGAGCAATAAACATGAATGCACTTGTGGTGTCTGTCACGAATTGTCTTTTCATAAAACAACTTTAAATAACCACACAATACACCAATCCACATGTTAGTTCTCCACCTAGAAGAAAGCTAGTCACACTCATCACAATGAAAGTCATATTAAAAAGAAGATAAGAAACAATTCCAGTAAAATATTTGGTTCTGGAACTTCTTGCAAAATAGAAGAATAAGTGAAAGAAGAGCTAAGGCAAAGGAAAGGGGCAAGTAATATACCTGCACACCCAATAATCTCATTCTTTTACTCCAAATGTCATGAAGAAAAAAGGAAGGATGATTTTCTTAGGTCCTATGCTTACCTTCTTACTCCTCTAATTTATCTGTATATTATTTCATTCATTCAATCATTCATTCCTTGACCCTTCATTAGTTTGATTTGTCTTAGCACTTCCTGTGCTTAAATTGGTGTCTTCATTACTAGAGTTTTCTGAACTTCTTGATACATTCCTTTGCGATAACTTGTCAAGTTCTATAAGAAACTCTATTTTAACATAAAATCCTTTAAGTTTGTTGTTTGATTTAGAGAGAATTGATGACATCATTCAGTCAATAACCATAACATATTTCTTTATTTATTTGGGTCCTATTTTAGGAATTTTGGAATTCTCTCTACAAATACTGTTTATGTGTTTTATTACACTTATTCTAAAGGCTACTGGAGTTTTTTTTTGTTATTTTGCTAAAATTTTTATTTTTTTACCAGTTTTTACCAATTGTTTGCTAATTGTTATCATTATAAACACCAGTACAACACTGATATATTCTACTGCTGTATCAGTATAAATTTGTCTGTTGTTTGATACCATATTATTTAAACAGTTCTAAAAGGCTTTTGCATTTCTTTCGCTTTTACAAAGTACATGATCAATAGTCTAAGAATCAAAATGTTGGATATTTCTATATACATCTCAGGGTTTCTTTTTTCTTGTTTAGTGTTTGTTTTCCCAAGGACCACTATAAAATTTTGAGTATGGCTGTCATTTTCTGGTATGATTAACTTTAAGGAGAATGCTCTAAATGGGTTTCTAGTAAGTTTAATGTTTTATGTAGTTTTTTCCCTCAATAAACTTGTATCTTGTGTTAGTCCATTTTCATGCTGCTGAAAAAGACATACCTGAAACTGGGAAGAAAAAGAAGTTTAATGGGCTTACAGTTCCACGTGGCTGGGGAGGCCTCACAATCATGGTGGAAAGCAAGAAGGACCCAGTAACCTCTTACATGGATGACAGCATGCAAAAAGAGAGTTTGTGCAGCGAAACTCCCCTTTTTTAAAACCATCAGATCTCATGAGACTTATTCACTATCACGAGAACAGCATGAGAAAAACCTGCCCCCATGACTCAATTACCTCCCACCGGTCCCTCCCACAACATGTGGGAATTCAAGATGAGATTTGGGTGGGGACAAAGCCAAACCATATCAATCCTCTTTCAGATTAAAAAATATCTTCCATTCTTAGTTTGTTAAGAGTCTGTAACATTAATAAATGTTGACATTTAGTGATTATTTTAATATGCAGCCATTGAAATAATCAAAGGTTTATTTTTTCTAATCTGTTAATGTGTTCTAATACTTTCATGTATTTTCTTAAGTCAATTTTATATAAGGTAATTACTGATATACGGTTGTATTTAAATCTATCATTTTGCTGTTTTAAAAAATTCTTTGTAGCTTTTGACTTGAGCTTCTCTCTTGGTTTATTATTTACAATTCTTCTTTTTTATTTTATAGTGGTTGCCCTAGGGATTATAGTACACATTCTTCATCTATCACAATATGTTTTGAATTAATATTAGACCATTTTTACATATATAGGAGGTCCCCAAATAATGTCATTTTGTTCAACATTGTTTTATGATGTTGATGAGAAATCAACTTTCTCCAGGGGCCACTATCTGTTGGAGTTAAATGTTCTCCCCATGTCTGAATGAGTGTCGTCCAGATAATACAGTTTCCTCCTAGATCCCACAGTTGTGCAAATGTAGGTGACCCGGTAGTCACCCAGTAGTTGACCCACACACTGTGGGTGTGTGTGGGAGTTGTGCCCTGCCATGGAATGGTGTCCTGTTCAGCATTGGTTCCCACCTTGCATCCTGAGCTACCTGAGTAGATTCCAACCACCTGCAACCCTGAACTGTAATTAACTGGGAAAATAATGAACTTGTTTGGCTTTGTATTAATCTTTCTTAAACGTATGCATAGTTTACATTTATTTTAGTGTTTAGTATTAGAAGTGTTTTGTCTTTATTTAGAAATTTGGTAATATTTTTGGGACTAGAAATAATGCTGTAAGAACTTAACTCTTGTTTTTATCTGTTAACCTATAGTAAATGTAGTTTCATTTTACATTGTTTTGCTTGAAACTGCAGTTTCTAAAAATCTATCAGTGGAGTTAAATGAAGACTTACAGTGTGTAAGAATCTTACTATAGTATATTCTATTTACCTCAAAGATATTTATTTTTACTTTAAAAAGTCAATTACCTAAAAAAGAAAAATAAATAAAATCTAATATTTTGTGTTTATCATTTCTGAAACTATGTGGATATTTAGCATTATTTGAAAGAAACTTCTGCTGATGATTTATGCTTTCACCTCATGTTTATGTCAAAATATCTTTATGTAGTCCTGATTTCTGAAGGATTTAAGAATATTTTCGTATACATCGACAGGGTTTTGTCTTTAAGAACTTTATGACTTGCCATTGTTTTCTGGCTTTCGTTATTTCTACTTCATTATTTCCTATGGCAAATCAACATGTATTCACTTTATTGCTCTTCTGTACTTAATGTGTCATTTTCTATATTGCTACTCTTAAGATTTTTTATCATTGATTTTGACACATTTTAAAATTGTAAAATGATAAATTTAATATATATAAAACTCCAAATATGTCTAGAGCAAATAACAGAATTGCAAAATGCATAAAAGTAAAACTCACAGAACTGAATTTAAAAAGAAACTCAGTTGTAGTTGGAGACTCAGTACTCCTTGTTCAGTTATCGATAGTGCAATTAGATAGTAAATTAACAAAGAGCGGGCAGGGCCAAGATTGCTGACTAGAAGCAGCTAGTGTGCGTGGCTCTCACGGAGAGGGCGAGTAAATATTAGCTTAACTGAAACATCCCGGTGTACACAATGGGATTCATCAAGGAAACAGCTCGACCCACGGAGAACAGAGAGGAGTGAGACAGGAGGACTGTCCACCTGGGAATGGCATGGAGCCAGGGGAGACCCCCCCCAAACTGTGGGGAACCAGTGAGTGAGGTGAGAGTCCCCGGGGATGCATAGTTTTGCCAGGGACCTTTGCAACCGTGGGTTCAGGAGTTCCCCTGTTAGCCCATCCCATCAGGGCCTCCAGACTGACAGGGAGAGCTGCGTGGAGTATGGGCAGAGCCGCTGCTCAGACACACATGGAGTCACAGAGGAGTGCCGGGTGTCCCAGCATTAGCGGCTGAAGCTCCAGGAATAGGGGAGGGCAGGCTCCCTTGCATGCCCCCAGGAAAGGGGCCAAATCCACACGGCTGAAGAGCAATGGACCACAGGCCTCACCTCCATGCACTTCACAGGATAAAGCCTCTGGTCTGTGGTCCTTGTGTAGCCCAGCCCTGCCCGGGCTCTCGGCTGGCAACAGCTCTGCGTTTCCCTGGGAAGGAGCTCCCAGAGGGAGGGGCAGGACACCATTTTTGCTGTCCAGCAGCCTTGGCTGCTGTTGCCCTCAGGCTCTGCAGTATGCACGGTGATTAGGCACCGGTACCGACCCCCAGCACAGCACAGCTCTTCCTCAGAAAAGCATCAGACTGTTTCTCATGTGGGTCCCCATCCCCATTTCTCTTCATTGGGCAGGGTCTCCTGGCCTGGGACTGCAGCACAATGACCCTGCCCTACCTGAACTTCTGCTGGAGGTGGCTGTGCCTTTCTCTGAGGAGGAAATCCCAGAGAGGACCCACCATCTCTCCACCATTGTAGCTGCAGTGCTAACACCCTAAGAGCCCTCAGGCTTGGGAAGGAACAGAGGGCCTGGCTGCAACACTAGGAACTCCAGCACACGCAGCCACCATATGGAGAGGGGTCCAGTCCCACTTCCCTGCGACCCCTCACCCCCCACCCTTCATTGGGCAGAGCCCCTGGCTCCAGACTGTAGAACAGCTGCCCCAACCCCAGCTGAGCACACCTACTGGTAGTAGTTCTGTGTCTCTCTGGGCAGGGACTACCAGAGGTAACAAACAGCCCCTCTGCCATGGCCACGGTGGCTGTTCTGCCCTGCTGCCCTCTGTCTGGGGAAGAAACAAAGAGCCCGAGGGCATCACTCGCCCTTCCAGCACACCACAGTCACCGCATGGAGGAGAGGAGCCCAGTCTCTTTTCTCTGTGAGGCCTTGACCCCCAACTCCCCAGCAAGTGGAGCCCCCAGCTCAGGCCAGCAGTGCAGCGGCCCCATCTCCTGGATTAACAGCCCCATTAGTATCAGTTCTGCATCTCTGAGGTGGAGCTCCTAGAGGCAGCCCAAAGCGCTCTGCCATTGTCACTGCAGTGGTACTGCCCTTGCTGCCCTCAGACTGGGGAAGGAGACAAGACCCAGAGTACCTTAACCGCACTTCCAGCAAGTTGTAACAAAAAGAAGCCAGTGGGTCTCCACCATGGCCACCTGCTGCCTCCTGTTTTCACCAGCTTGGGCCCACAGTGCAGCCATGTGGCTGAGCAAGAGCCTACCTACTGGCCTTTATGCTTAAGCACCATCTGCCAGATCACAGCACAAAACTTCAACATCAAAAATGCTTCGCTAATATAACCTCCTGTGAAACCAAGGACAAGAATTTAGCTACAAATACAGACCTTTCACAAAGCTTCAGCCTTGTGAACACATCCAGAAAAGAAAGTCTACTGACTGTACTCAATCTACACTGCAGTTAAAGGAAGCACCAGCTCACACAGATAAGAAAGAACTAGTACAAGAACTCTGGAAACTCAAAAAGGCAGAGTGTCTTCTCTCCTCCAAACAACTGCACTAGTTGCCCAGCAAGGGTTCTTAACCAGGCTGAAATGGCTGAAATGGCAGAAATAGAATTCAGAGCATGGATAGGAATGAAGAACATAAGATTCAGAAGAAAGTTGAAACCTAATCCAAGAAATCTAAGGGCCACAGTAAAATACTATAGGAGCTGATAGATAGAATGGCCATTGTAAGAAAGACCCAAACTGATCTGAAAGAACTAGAAAACATACTTACAAGAATTTTGTAATGCAATTGCAAGTATGAACAACAGAATAGACCAAGCCGAGGAAAGAATCCCAGAGCTTGAAGACTGTTTTTCTTAAGTCAGAAAAAAAAGAACAAACAAAATTTTTGTGAAATATGGGATCATGCAAAGAGATGAAATCTGTGACTCATTGCCATCCCTGAATGAGATAGGGGGAATGTAGGCAACTTGGAAAACATATTTCAGGATATCACCATGAAAAAATCTCCCTCAACCTCACTAGAGAGACCCACATTCAAATTCAGGAAATGCAGAAAACCCCTGAGAGATACTAGAAAAGAAGACCATCCCCCAAGACATATAATAGTAAGATTTTTCCAGTGTCAAAATGAATGAAAAAAAATGTCAAAGTATGCTAGAGAAAAGGGGCAGGACCACACCTACAAAGGGAACCCCATCACGCTAACAGCAAACCATTCAGCAAAAACCCTACAAGCCAGAAGAGACTGGGGGCCTATATTCAGCATTCTTAAACTAATGAATTTCCAGCCCAAAATTTAATCTCTAGCCGAACTAAGCTTCATATGTGAAGGAAAAATAGAATCCTCTTTAGACAAGCAAATGCTAAGGGAATTTGCGATAATTGAACCTGCCTTACAAGAGGTCCCAACAGGAGCACTATAAACGGAAGGAAAGACCATTACCAGCCACTACAAAAACATACTTAAGTACACAATAAGTAGACACCATAAAGCAACTACACAAATAAGTCTGCATAATAACTTGCTAACAACATGATGAGACCACATATCAATATTAACCTTAAATGTAAACAGGCTAATGCCACAATTAAAAGTCACAGAGTGGCAGACTACATAAAGAAGCAACACCCAATGGCATGCTGTCTTCAAGAGACCCATCTCACATGCAGTGATATCCATGGGCTCAAAATAAAAGGATGGAGAAAACTCTACCAAGATAATGGAAAACAAAGCAAGGGTTGCTATTTCAAATTCAAGCAAAACAGACTTTAAATCAACAAAGATAAAAAATGACAAAGAAGGGCATTACATATGGTAAAGTGTTCAATTCAACAAGAAGGCCTAACTATTCTCAATATATATGCACTCAGCATTAGAGAACCGAGATTCATAAAACAAGTTCTTAGAGGCCTACAAAGAGACTTAGATTTCTACACAATAATAGTGGGAGTCTTCAACAACCCACTGACAGTGTTAAACAGATCATTGAGGCAGAAAATTAACAAAGGTATTCAGGATCTGAATCAACAATGAACCTAATAGAGATCTACAGAATTCTCCACTTCAAGACAACAGAATACACATTCTACAACATCATCACATGGCACGTACTCTAAAAGTGACCGCACAATTGGACATAAAATAATCCTCAGCAGATTCAAAATTATTGAAATCATACCAGCCCAACTCTTGGACCACAGTGCAATAAAAATAGAAGTCAATAATTTAAAAAATCCTCAAACTAAAAATTACATGGAAATTGAACTACCTGCTCCTAAATAACTTTTGGGAAAATAATGAAATTGAGGCAGAAATCAAGAAATTCTTTGAAACTTATGAGAACAAAGATACAACATACCAGAATCTCTGGGATCAAACCAAGTCAGTGTTAAGAGGGAAGTTTATAGCACTAAAAACCTACTTCAAAAGGTTGGAAAGGTCTCTAACAACCTAACAGCAAACTAGAGGAATGAGAGAAACAAGAGCAAACTAACCCCAAAGCTAGCATAAGACAAGAAATAACTAAAATCAGAGCTGAACTGAAGGACATTGAGAAACAAACAAAAAAATACAAAGATCAATAAATCCTTGAGTTAATTTTTTAAAACATTAATAAAATAGACCGCTAGCTAGACTAATTCAAAAAAAGAGAGAGAAGATCCAAACAAACCCAACTAGAAGTGACAAAGGGAACATTATCATTGACCCCACAGAAATACAAAAAAAAAAGAAAAAACCCTCAGAGACTACCACAAACACCTCTTTGCACAAAAACTATAAAACTAGAAGAAACAGATAAATTTCTGGGCATAAAGAGCCTGCCAAGACTGAATCAGGAAGAAATTGAATTCCTGAACAGACCAATAATAAGTTCCAAAATTGAATCAATAGTAAAAAGCTTACCAGCTGAAAGAAGCCCAGGACCAAATGGAATCACAGTCAGATTCGATGAGATGTATGAAGAAGAGCTGATACCATTCCTACTGAAACTCTTCCAAAAAATTGAAGAGGATGAATTATTCCTTAATTCATTCTATGAGGCCAGCATCTTCCTGATACCAAAACCTGGCAGAGACACCATACAAAAAGAAAAGTTCAGGCCAATATCCTTGATGAAAGTAGATGTAGAAATTCTCAACAAGATACTAGCAAACCAAATCCAGCAGCACATCAAATAGCTAACCTAACATGATCAAGCAGGCTTTATCCCTGGGATGCAAGGTTGGTTCAATATACACAAATCAATAATTGTGATTTATCACATAGACAGAATTAAAAGCAAAAACCACACGTTTATCTCAATAGATGCAGAGAAGGCTTTTGAAAATTCAGCATACCTTTATGTTAAAAACCCTCAACTAACTAGGCATTGAAGGGATCCTGTTTTCCTGAACACAGAATTGCAAAATTATTTGACATTTTCATAAGTATATGTGGAAGCTTAATATATTTTTTGATCAATGTCCATCACTTTTATAATGTAATACTACAATGTTACAATGTAATTTAGTAATTAATTCAATAAAAAACCAACATGTTATACAATTTAAAATAAACATAATGTATATATTAGTGTGTAGTTTATAAAGTATTCTTATGACTATAACTTTATTTAATAATGCTAAATACTTTGGAGGTACTGTCCTTACTCCAGTTTAAAAAATATTACGGATAAGGATACTGATGATAAGCAATATTATTTGTCCAAAATTCAATCAGCTATTACATGATAGCTTCAGAACTAATTTTCCTCTCTTTCCATTACACACTGATGCATTTTTATTGATGTATGAGAATAATTTCTAAAACAATAGAGGTACTTCTTGAAAGTCAGTGGAGGAGCCAAGATGGCCGAATAGGAACAGCTCCAGTCTACAGCTCCCAGCGCGAGCGACGCAGAAGACGGGTGATTTCTGCATTTCCATCTGAGGTACCATGTTCATCTCACTAGGGAGTGCCAGACAGTGGGTGCAGGTCAGTGGGTGAGCGCACTGTGCGCCAGCCGAAGCAGGGGCGAGGCATTGCCTCACTCGGGAAGCGCAAGGGGTCAGGGAGTTCCCCTTCCAGGGGTGACAGACGGCACCTGGAAAATCGGGCCACTCCCACCCGAATACTGTGCTTTTCCGACGGGCTTAGGAACCGGTGCCCCAGGAGAGTATAGCCCGCACCTGGCTCAGAGGGTCCTACGCCCACAGAGTCTCGCTGATTGCTAGCACAGCAGTCTGAGATCAAACAGCAAGTCAGCAGCGAGGCTGGGGGAGGGGCGCCCGCCATTGCCCAGGCTCGCTTAGGTAAACAAAGCAGCCTGGAAGCTTGAACTGGGTGGAGCCCACCACAGCTCAAGGAGGCCTGCCTGCCTCTGTAGGCTCCACCTCTGGGGGCAGGGCACAGACAAACAAAAAGACAGCAGTAACCTCTGCAGACTTAAATGTCCCTGTCTGACAGCTTTGAGGAGAGCAGTGGTCCTCCCAGCACGCAGCTGGAGATCTGAGAACCGGCTGACTGCCTCCTCAAGTGGGTTCCTGACCCCTGACCCCCGAGCAGCCTAACTGGGAGGCACCCCCCAGCAGGGGCAGACTGACACCTCACACGGCCGGCCAGGTACTCCAACAGACCTGCAGCTGAGGGTCCTGTCTGTTAGAAGGAAAACTAACAGAAAGGACATCCACACCAAAAACCCATCTGTACATCACCATCATCAAAGACCAAAAGTAGATAAAACCACAAAGATGGGGAAAAAACAGAGCAGAAAAACTGGAAACTCTAAAAACCAGAGTACTTCTCCTCCTCCAAAGGAACGCAGTTCCTCACCAGCAACGGAACAAAGCTGGACGGAGAATGACTTTGACGAGCTGAGAGAAGAAGGCTTCAGACGATCAAATTACTCCGAGCTACGGGAGGATATTCAAACCAAAGGCAAAGAAGTTGAAAACTTTGAAAAAAATTTAGAAGAATGTATAACTAGAATAACCAATACAGAGAAGTGCTTAAAGGAGCTGATGGAGCTGAAAACCAAGGCTCGAGAACTATGTGAAGAATGCAGAAGCCTCAGGAGCCGATGCGATCAAATGGAAGAAAGGGTATCAGCCCTGGAAGATGAAATGAATGAAATGAAGCGAGAAGGGAAGTTTAGAGAAAAAAGAATAAAAAGAAATGAGCAAAGCCTCCAAGAAATGTGGGACTATGTGAAAAGACCAAATCTACGTCTGATTGGTGTACCTGAAAGTGACGGGGAGAATGGAAACAAGTTGGAAAACACTCTGCAGGAGATTATCCAGGAGAACTTCCCCAATCTAGCAAGGCAGGCCAACATTCAGATTCAGGAAATACAGAGAACGCCACAAAGATACTCCTCGAGAAGAGCAACTCCAAGACACATAATTGTCAGATTCACCAAAGTTGAAATGAAGGAAAAAATGTTAAGGGCAGCCAGAGAGAAAGGTCGGGTTACCATCAAAGGGAAGCCCATCAGACTAACAGCAGATCTCTTGGCAGAAACCCTACAAGCCAGAAGAGAGTGGGGGCCAATATTCAACATTCTTAAAGAAAAGAATTTTCAACCCATAATTTCATATCCTGCTAAACTAAGGTTCATAAGTGAAGGAGAAATAAAATACTTTACAGACAAGCAAATGCTGAGAGATTTTGTCACCACCAGGCCTGCCCTAAAAGAGCTCCTGAAGGAAGCGCTAAACATGGAAAGGCACAACCGGTACCAGCCACTGCAAAATCATACCGAAATGTAAAGACCATCGAGACTAGGAAGAGACTGCATCAACTAACGAGCAAAATATCCAGCTAACATCATAATGACAGGATCAGATTCACACATAACAATATTAACTTTAAATGTAAATGGACTAAATGCTCCAATTAAAAGACACAGACTGGCAAATTGGATAAAGACTCAAGACCCATCAGTGTGCTGTATTCAGGAAACCCATCTCACGTGCAGAGACACACATAGGCTCAAAATAAAAGGATGGAGGAAGATCTACCAAGCAAATGGAAAACAAAAAAAGGCAGGGGTTGCAATCCTAGTCTCTGATAAAACAGACTTTAAACCAACAAAGATCAAAAGAGACAAAGAAGGCCATTACATAATGGTAAAGGGATTAATTCAACAAGAAGAGCTAACTATCCTAAATATATATGCACCCAATACAGGAGCACCCAGATTCATAAAGCAAGTCCTGAGTGACCTACAAAGAGACTTAGACTCCCACACATTAATAATGGGAGACTTTAACACCCCACTGTCAACATTAGACAGATCAACGAGACAGAAAGTCAACAAGGATACCCAGGAATTGAACTCAGCTCTCCACCAAGCTGACCTAATAGACATCTACAGAACTCTCCACCCCAAATCAACAGAATATACATTTTTTTCAGCACCACACCACACCTATTCCAAAATTGACCATGTACTTGGAAGTAAAGCTCTCCTCAATAAATGTAAAAGAACAGAAATTGTAACAAACTGTCTCTCAGATCACAGTGCAATCAAGCAAGAACTGAGGATTAAGAATCTCACTCAAAACCGCTCAACTACGTGGAAACTGAACAACCTGCTCCTGAATGACTACTGGGTACATAACGAAATGAAGGCAGAAATAAAGATGTTCTTTGAAACCAACGAGAACCAAGACACAACATACCAGAATCTCTGGGATGCATTCAAAGCAGTGTGTAGAGGGAAATTTATAGCACTAAATGCCCACAAGAGAAAGCAGGAAAGATCCAAAATTGACACCCTAACATCACAATGAAAAGAACTAGAAAAGCAAGAGCAAACACATTCAAAAGCTAGCAGAAGGCAAGAAATAACTAAAATCAGAGCAGAACTGAAGGAAATAGAGACACAAAAAACCCTTCAAAAAATTAATGAATCCAGGAGCTGGTTTTTTGAAAGGATCAACAAAATTGATAGACCGCTAGCAAGATTAATAAAGAAAAAAAGAGAGAAGAATCAAATAGATGCAATAAAAAATGATAAAGGGGATATCACCACCGATCCCACAGAAATACAAACTACCATCAGAGAATATTACAAACACCTCTATGCAAATAAACTAGAAAATCTAGAAGAAATGGATAAATTCCTCAACACATACACCCTCCCAAGACTAAACCAGGAAGAAGTTGAATCTCTGAATAGACCAATAACAGGAGCTGAAATTGTGGCAATAATCAATAGCTTACCAACCAAAAAAAGTCCAGGACCAGATGGGTTCACAGCCGAATTCTACCAGAGGTACAAGGAGGAACTGGTAGCATTCCTTCTGAAACTATTCCAATCAATAGAAAAAGAGGGAATCCTCCCTAACTCATTTTATGAGGCCAGCATCATCCTGATACCAAAGCCTGGCAGAGACACAACAAAAAAAGAGAATTTTAGACCAATATCCTTGATGAACATTGATGCAAAAATCCTCAATAAGATACTGGCAAACAGAATCCAGCAGCACATCAAAAAGCTTATCCACCATGATCAAGTGGGCTTCATCCCTGGGATGCAAGGCTGGTTCAATATACGCAAATCAATAAATGTAATCCAGCATATAAACAGAACCAAAGACAAAAACCACATGATTATCTCAATAGATGCAGAAAAGGCCTTTGACAAAATTCAACAACCCTTCATGCTAAAAACTCTCAATAAATTAGGAATTGATGGGACGTATCTCAAAATGATAAGAGCTATTTATGACAAACCCACAGCCAATATCGTACTGAATGGGCAAAAACTGGAAGCATTCCCTTTGAAAACTGGCACAAGACAGGGATGCCCTCTCTCGCCACTTCTATTCAACATAGTGTTGGAAGTTCTGGCCAGGGCAATTAGGCAGGAGAAGGAAATCAAGGGTATTCAATTAGGAAAAGAGGAAGTCAAATTGTCCCTGTTTGCAGATGACATGATTGTATATCTAGAAAACCCCATTGTCTCAGCCCAAAATCTCCTTAAGCTGATAAGCAACTTCAGCAAAGTCTCAGGATACAAAATCAATGTGCAAAAATCACAAGCATTCTTATACATCAATAACAGACAAACAGAGAGCCAAATCATGAGTGAACTCCCATTCACAACTGCTTCAAAGAGGATAAAATACCTAGGAATCCAGCTTACAAGGGATGTGAAAGACCTCTTCAAGGAGAACTACAAACCACTGCTCAAGGAAATAAAAGAGGATACAAACAAATGGAAGAACATTCCATGCTCATGGGTAGGAAGAATCAATATCATGAAAATGGCCATCCTTCCCAAGGTAATTTACAGATTCAATGCCATCCCCATCAAGCTACCAATGACTTTCTTCACAGAATTGGAAAAAACTACTTTAAAGTTCATATGGAACCAAAAAAGAGCCCGCATCGCCAAGTTAATCCTAAGCCAAAAGAACAAAGCTGGAGGCATCACACTACCTGACTTCAAACTATACTACAAGGCTACAGTAACCAAAACAGCATGGTACTGGTACCAAAACAGAGATATAGATCAATGGAAAAGAACAGAGCCGTCAGAAATAATGCCACATATCTACAAGTATCTGATCTTTGACAAACCTGAGAAAAACAAGCAATGGGGAAAGGATTCCCTATTTAATAAATGGTGCTGGGAAAACTGGCTAGCCATATGGAGAAAGCTGAAACTGGATCCCTTCCTTACACCTTATACAAAAATCAATTCAAGATGGATTAAAGACTTAAATGTTAGACCTAAAACCATAAAAACCCTAGAAGAAAACCTAGGCATTACCATTCAGGACATAGGCATGGGCAAGGACTTCATGTCTAAAACACCAAAAGCAATGGCAACAAAAGCCAAAATTGACAAATGGGATCTAATTAAACTAAAGAGCTTCTGCACAGCAAAGGAAACTACCATCAGAGTGAACAGGCAACCTACAAAATGGGAGAACATTTTCGCAACCTACTCATCTGACAAAGGGCTAATATCCAGAATCTACAATGAACTCCAACAAATTTACAAGAAAAAAACAAACAACCCCATCAAAAAGTGGGCAAAGGACATGAACAGACACTTCTCAAAAGAAGACATTTATGCAGCCAAAAAACACATGAAAAAATGCTCACCATCACTGGCCATCAGAGAAATGCAAATCAAAACCACAATGAGATACCATCTCACACCAGTTAGAATGGCAATCATTAAAAAGTCAGGAAACAACAGGTGCTGGAGAGGATGTGGAGAAATAGGAACACTTTTACACTGTTGGTGGGACTGTAAACTAGTTCAACCCTTGTGGAAGTCAGTGTGGTGATTCCTCAGGGATCTAGAACTAGAAATTCCATTCGACCCAGCCATCCCATTACTGGGTATATACCCAAAGGACTATAAATCATGCTGCTATAAAGACACATGCACACGTATGTTTATTGCCGCATTATTTACAATAGCAAAGACTTGGAACCAACCCAAATGTCCAACAATGATAGACTGGATTAAGAAAATGTGGCACATATACACCATGGAATACTATGCAGCCATAAAAAATGATGAGTTCACGTCCTTTGTAGGGACATGGATGAAATTGGAAATCATCATTCTCAGTAAACTATCACAAGAACAAAAAACCAAACACCGCATATTCTCACTCATAGGTGGGAATTGAACAATGAGAACACATGGACACAGGAAGGGGAACATCACACTTCGGGGACTGTTGTGGGGTGGGGGGAGGGGGGAGGGATAGCATTGGGAGATATACCTAATGCTAGATGACAAGTTGGTGGGTGCAGCGCACCAGCATGGCACATGTATACATATGTAACTTACCTGCACATTGCGCACATGTACCATAAAACCTAAAGTATAATAATGATGATAATAATAATAATAATAATAAAAGAAAAAAAAAAGTTAAACATTAAAAAAAAAAAGAAAGTCAGTAAGAACATTCTTAATTGCATTTTTCATAGAGTTCAAAATTTATTAAAACAAAACATTTAAAACTTAACATATTAAAAAACTGTTATCTTAAATGTAAATTTATATATCTGATTTAAAAGTAGCTAATAGCAAGTATGTAATATTAGCATATAAAGAACATATAATGAATAGATATCTATTTAAAATAGATATCTGTGGTATGAAATACTAACATTAGAAAAGAAAAATAACTTCTATTGAAAAATTCGCTTTCTATCAAAAGATATGCTGTATTTATTTTCAAATAGCCTTGTAATGTATTTACATTAAACTATTTCCAATTAAATTATCTTACACTAATTAAGACAATAAAGTCTTTACTTATAGCTATTAAATTATCTACATTTAATAGCTATGGATATATCATTGGCTTTGTTGTTTTGTTTATTATGTAGCTCAGTATCCACTTTGCTCATACAATTACATCTCCATTTCATTTTTAGAATATTTTTTCCTCTTAGATGTTAGAAAAATGTATAAAAATCCCAAATTAGAAAATTTCACGAAGTCATATGATCAAAATTCCTCCAATTAATCACCAGATGATCTGGAACGTGACAAGGATGCCTACTTTTACCACTGTTATTCACCATGGTACTAAACGATGCACAGCATTAGTGCTTGTTGTTTTCTAGCAGGTTAGGCATGTATACTATTTGGGGAAATGGCACATTCTTGGGCTGCCTCTTATTCTATGGGTTCACAGCTGCATCAACCACATTCTGATGAGTCATACACATATGTGTGTGTGTCCATGTGTACGTGCATGTATACATGTAATACCTATCTTTATATGTTTATAGGTTTTTAAAATGGCTGTTAATTAGCACTTTTTTTTTCAAAACATTGTAAAATTTTTTGGTGTTGTCCAAAACATATATACAACTTTAGTATATAGCACTATTTAACTCTATTTGGCAATGCAACCGTGTGATTGACATAACATAAATATGTTTATAGCTGCACTTTTCAGAAAACATGTTTATAAGCAAAGAGAAACATTTCTATTCACAAAATTTTACCACTTTCAAGCATAGCAAACATGTTAAAATTCACCGTCATTAAGTTGTAGGAAGAATCATCTTTTACAAAATTTACTTCACACTTCCTACTTAACCATTATGGGTAACAAAAGGTTATAAAAAATCAATTCTAAAAAACAGTCAACTTATTTTGAGTGCCATTTTTCAACTTGTTTCTAATACTATTTAGCAAATTTCAAAATATATTTATAAAAGTATATTTTGAAAATATAAGATATCTAACTAAAGTCAAATGCCTAAATATAATACAGGATGTTTTTTAACCTGAAATAGAACTGTTTAGATAAAAATATTTTTTGGATGATTGGCATTTAAGTGATTTGCACTTGAGGACAGCAAAATGCTGGTGGCTTAAAGTGGGGGAGAGTAGGGATAAAAAGGCAACAAAGTTTTGCAAAACAAAACTTAATAAAATGAAGTGGGACATATAAAATTGAAATGACATATGTAATTGAAGGGAAATATAAACTACATAGAAAAGGCTTATGACATCAGGAAATTTTTCATCTGAATTCCAGCATTCTTTACAATAAAGCAATGTAATTTTTCTTCTCCCCTTCTAATTATTCGATAATAGTTTAAAATAGTTTAAATTTTTTTAAGTTGAATAGGTGTCTCAGTTTTACTTTTAAGAAAAGAAAATTCAAAAGTAATTATTCCACATGTCTCACTTCCAAAAATAAAATATACACATAATAAACCATTTCTGATGTCCAGTAAATGTTCTGTAAGTAAGGAGAATGAATATGGCTTAATTTCCACAGGCTCAAAGCAGTATCTAAGGCTAACTTATTATAAAAGAGTTAGTTTTGAAGTAAAAAATAATGATGTGCAGAATAAAAAAATGAAAAGGTATATATTTCTGGAGTTCATGGACATATCCAAAATAACCAACAATAAAATTTTTACTTGTGTGAATCAAGAATCATATTTCAAAATTACCTCTGCTGTATAATAAGAATCTGTAACAACATTTTTTGTGAAGCTGAAGTAAAATAGAAACACCTTTATGTTAATTCCACATTTTAAAAAGTGACTTAGTGAAGATAGAAGAAAGGCCAACCCATAATAATACAAGAATCTCTAATTAGGCTAATTACCTGCCATATCTTCAGTGCCCTCTATAATAAACACTTTTGTTATGAAATTACAGTTTAAAACTGTTTTGTTCTGACTTTTTAAAAGAACAAGCAGCAGCAGGTGGAGGTTCACACCCTATAGAGTAAACTCTGTTTCTCTTAAGGAGCGCAACTAGAACCTAGTTCAAACCTTGAAAGCAAGGGCTGGAATGGGGCTGAGAAAACCACTACTAACCCATTCCCTTGAGGTTTGGTTTTATAACAAGACAAGATCATGATGAGTAAAGAAAACAAAAGCTCAGTCTTCTCCGTCAGAAACCCAATCAAGCCCCCTGTGGCTGGCATCTGGATCTGTCACACCCGACATCATTTAGCACAAAAGCTCAGAGATGTTATATTAAGGGAGCTCAGGATGCTAAATGAAGGAGGTACAAAAGGACTAGTCAGGAAAGGATATTTGAAAGTGGCACATCATGAAGATAAGAATAACAAACAAAATCTTCAGTTCGTCAAAAAAATTCTGCCAACCAAAATTTCAGAACAAAAAGAGAGTTTAATATGGAAGAGAACCAACAAAACCAACAATCATCCATTAACAATGATTTGTAGTGAATCTAAATATGCCAGATATTGCCCTAGAAACTACAAATACAGACCAGAGATAATGCATCAGATAAATAATCAGCCTTTCTGGAAATTGCATTTTTTTTTTTTTTTTTGAGACAGAGTCTCGCTCTGTTGCCAAGCTGGAGTGCAGTGGCGCGATCTCGGCTCACCGCAACCTCTGACTCCCTGGTTCAAGCAATTCTCCTTCTCAGCCTCCCGAGTAGCTGGAATTACAGACACGCACCACCAGGCCCAGCTAATTTTTGTATTTTTAGTAGAGACAGGGTTTTTCCACGTTGACCAGGATGGCCTAAGTCTCCTGACCTGGTCACCTGCCTTGGCCTCCCAATGGAAACTGCATTTTAATTGACATGAAGTAAATCCAGAAAAGATTAATTTTATAGAACAAATCTAAAATAATTATAAGTGTGTTTAAGATGTTTAAAGATATTATTGAAAGAATCATTTCAATTAAAACTAAATTAAATGAAACTAAAATGTAAACACAGAGAAGGCAAGAATCTTTATGTGTAGCGGTGGGGTCATTTCAGTATTCCTGGTACATAAAATTATCCATGTAGCATAATAAGCACTCAATAAATATTTTTTGTACCAATTTGTGGAGTTTGAAAAGCAAGAGATCATGGAGGAAAAACAGTACTCTACAAAAAAGAGGAATAATTTCTGAAATATTCTGCAAAAAGATGTACAATTATGAATCTTCTTGTTGAAATTATACTCTCTAGTATTGAGCAAGGTAAATGATAAGTGAAAAACTAAACACATCACAACAGAAGTAGAGATTCTCAGGGATAATGAAAATGTTTTCCAATGATCAGAGAAAAGGCAAAGTACCTAAAAAAAAAATTGACATCAAAATGTTTTATCCATAGGAATAGATAGAATACTATTTGCAAGAGAAAATAATTTTAATTTAGCTAAACTGTTATTAACAGCACAGATTTAAGAAAGGTATTTGCAGGCATATAAAGGTGAAATGCTTTGCCACTTGTAGATATTAAGCTATTAAAGAAGGATATTCAAGAAGTAATAAATATATGCTATAAATAGCATAGCATATCTATGACAGAATATTTGTGTCCCTAAAAACTTCTGTGTTGAGTCCTAACTTCCTATGTGATGGTATTTGGAAATGGGGCTTTTGGGAGGCAATTAGCTCATGAGGGTGGAGCCCTCATGAATGGAATTAGTGCCCTTACGAAAGAAACCATAGAGCCCTTCCTTGTCCCTTCTCCCATGTGAGGACACGAGGATACGATAGCATTCTCTGAACCAGGCTCTCACCAGCCACTCAATCCGCAGGTGTCTTGAATCTCAGACTTTCCAGCCTCCAGAACTGAGCAGAAATTCATTTCCTTTGTTTTTAAATTATCCAACTTACGGTATTTTGTTGTAGCAGAGCAAACAGATTAAGAAAGTATGATTCGCTAAAAGGTAAAAATTCAAGAAAAATCGATAAATTTGTGAGCCAATTAAATTAAAATTTGACTGATATCAAGTTACAATTATTGGTAGCCAGCCTCTATCATGGCCCACAGTAATCCACTCCTCTTAGTATTTTTACATTATTGTTATTCCCTTCCCTTGAGTGTGGGCTGAACTTTTACCTCTAAGAGAATATGACAGAAGCGATGGAACGTCACTTCAGAGATTAGCGCACAAACACAGCTGTGGCTGCTGAATTAGACACCTTCTCTCTCCTGTTCTCCGTTGGATCTCACCCCAGAGAAAGCCAGCTGCTATGTTTTAAAGCACCCTATGGACAGCCCATGTGTCAAGGGACCAGGGCCTGCCAAGAGACATGTGAGTGAGCTTGGAAGCAGATGAGTCTCAGCTGAGACTTCAGGTGAAGCCAGAGCCATGAACGGCAGCTTGCAAGTTCTTGAGCCAGAGACACGCAGCTAAGCCACACGCGCATTCTTGACTCACAGAAACTGATATAATAAATGTTTGAAGCTGCTATGTTTTAGGGCATTTTTTTTAACACAACAAGGAATGATTAGTCTGATCATAATAACTATTGAAAATATAAAATTAAACTTTCCAATTATAACAAATAAAGAAGCAGTATGTAATGGGTAATCACATGATAAAATTCTTGTTACCATCAGAAGATAAGTTTTGGATGTGGAAAATAAAATCCACAATGAAGAATTAATGCTAAGAAATTAAGGGCAACCATTAAAATAGAGAAAAACACTCTAAAGCTCACAATATATATTGCACAACTTTAAAAGTAAAATATAAGTATATAAGATATGTAGAAAGTATGCATTTTTAATAAGGAATTATTTTTTAAAAGTTCCCAAGGAAGTACATATAAAAATCTACACTTTTTTTTCTGAGTAATCTTTTCATTATATTAAGCCCAATTTTAACTGTAACAGACTCTTTTTGTGCCAGTTCTATATCCTGTGGGTCAGCTTGGACTTCAGGACAGCTGGAGGGGAACTTCTTTGCACACACAGTCTGCCTCCCACATACTTTCTGGATCACATAGGTTTTCTGCCACACAGTTTTCTCCGATGTACAAGTAGCTTTTTCAACGGTTATTAGATAGACACAGTTAATATCCTTGAGGTTAACATCAACCAGCAAGGGACAAGATGACGTGGATAAATTTGCAGCCTTCTGTGCTGTGGAAAACAATTCAGAGTTTCATTTGGAGGAACACTTGTTACAGTGAGCAGTTGTGGCTCAGTGATAACCAGCTAAATAACTACTGTGTGTGGGTCCCTCCTGCTCTGTCACACTCTCCCACCTCTCTGCTTGCTGCATTCAGGGATCACATCCCAAATATCCGAATTGTACCCATGTCCATGTCTGGAATTTGCTTTTGGAGAAACCCTAAGTCATAATGAAAGAAATGTCTCAAATTTCCTATAGTAGACATTGATTATAATCACTTCTTGCAATTTTTAGTAGGATCTCCAATTGATAAAATTTTTCTGACTTGAATTCATCACCTTTTCGTTAGTAGTTTCACATAGATAAATTAAGAAAGAAAATTATTAAACCTACTTCAAAATATTTTTAAAAAGAAAGTTTACAAATTATGAATTTTGGCTATTGTCTTACTCAACAGCCAAAAAATATGCTAAATGTAAGAACAGAATTTTAAAAATTAGCTTATATAAATAAATATTTTTGTCTTCACCATACTTCATATCAAAAGAGGATTCTTCAATTTTAGATTAATTAAAGGGAAGCAGAGGCTCTAAATAAATACCTTCTTTCCAAAAGACATATAAAATAATTCTTATATTTTAAAAGCAGTTAGATTATCTATATTAGTATATTAGATAGGCTATATTGGATGAATTTAATTATAAACTTGCTTTTTGTGTCTATGGATTTTTTTTCAATTTTTCAGTGTAGGTCTGTCAAAAAGAATTTTATAACAACATGGATGACAATTTTCGTAGTTAGTTATTTTAAAACCCTAAACTTTATTAATATTCTGTTATTTTCACCATAGTTTACGTATAAGAATTCAACAGTGATTACAAATTTTCCCAGATTTGAATAATGCTGTGTTCCACTTCTCAGTATTTTTAAGAAAAAAGCAGAAAAGTTTTTAAAAACAAATTATGACATAGGTAGTTTAGAGTGATTAAAAGAAAATACGATTGCTCTTAAGACAATTATTTAATCAACTATTTTTGACTCTTTAGTCATTACAAGTGTGGACTTATTTTTTTAATTATCTTCTGTTTCCTGAATAGAACAGATCTAGTAAAAACAAACAAATAAACAAACAATTACCCCCGGAATTTAGAGTATGCAGAGTAATTTATTTATGCATATGTAATTTATCAAAGTATTTAAAACCATTATCAAATATGACTTTTGACTTTGTCTTACTTATAAATATATGATGGCATATAAATAAAGTCTACTGTGTACACTGTCATATTATAGACATAATCAGTATTGGAGTTTTGACACACGTGGTATAAATAATTTAGACATAAAATTTTAAGAAATTTGAAAGCCATGTCTTTCCTTTAATATACAGGAAGATACACTCATGAAAGAGAGATAATATTAAAATCACCAGGAAATAAAAATGGAATAATATATAAAGGAAAACTTGTGGTAACAAGGAATTGAAAGATAATCACAAGGATTAACCTTCAGGTGGCTGATGAAATGTGTAACATCATTGGGAAGAAAAGTGTACTAATAGTGCAGTCTTGACCTCTTCAAAGAATTCTACTATCAATGGGAAATATCTCTCTTATATGGCAAATATTGGATTTTCTCATTGTAAATGACATTTGCCAATAAAGGAACATTAAAAAGTAAAAAAACAAATAGTCTCCCGTTCAGTTAACATTGAAATGGAATTTGTAAAACTTAGGAAAAAGTTTTATTGAAGACCTATTTTTAAATGTCTTTTCTGGTTTCCCAGCTCTAAAGTTACCCTCATATTCACCAGAATTTAAACACAAGAGTTTTCACATCACACGCACTATTCACACTGAACACTGAAATGTAATGAATGTTCTAGCGTTAAATGAACTGTTGTTATATTGTATATAGAAGGATTTTATTTAAATATACATAATATTTTGAATAACAAATTGAACTTGGAAGTTGAATTTCTAACACTAAAATTTTTATTTGTGTCCCTTATGGTGAATGTGGGGACAAGGAATTGTCCTGGATTGTTCTTGATCTGAGGATTGATCCTGGTTTTTTATTTCACTTTCCATAGAGTTTTCTTCAAACCATGATCTGTGAGTTTTCAGAAGTATGCTCTATTTCTTCAGTTTCACATTTATTAGTAGGCTTTTTGCAACAAATTCTTATTCTTAAGGGGGAAAAATAAAATAAACAGATACATTGCAAATCATCTTCAAAAGACTCATCATTCCTTTTCCAATTTTTGTTTTCTTCTTGAAGTACTTCTAAATATCCTCATCTCCTGAATTCTCAGCCTCTAAATTTATTGTCTGCTTCCTCTAAGTGGTGGCCATATAAATTATCTGAAAGTGCTGTTTCTGCAAGATGGAAGAAACATTTCCTCCCTCGGGAGAATAAAACCCTGACCACACTTTCATAAACACTGTGAAAGGTTTACTCATTGAACAACTTGTTTCTAATTATTTCTATGCCTTGAGAATTCCCAAAGACCACTCCAATTTTCAGGACAAAGTTTTCAGGTATAAACTATTTTTTCCCTCTGTGGGTGCCGTGTACTATTCAGGACATTGGCTGTGTTCTTCCACAGCTGTTTGGTAGCTCTTCAATCACATGGAGAAAGAAAATTCTATCATGACCTAAATGAGTCAGCGTGGAATATTTTCTCATTTTCAAAACCAAGTGACCTCGCCGGCTTCCAGACTGATTCCATGAGTCATTTTCTGAACAGACACACAGAGGTATGGCCCTGAGTCAGACAGTAATCTTAGAGCCTGATCAAGTCTCAATATTTAGGACAGGCTAACAGCTTTCTTTTTAAGACTCAGATTTTGAAATTATAAATATTATTACCTTAAGTAAACTGATGAGTGATAACAACAGGAAGCAGAGAGTGTACACATAATGTAACAGCAGCAGTGAGTTCCAGTAGCAAAGGCTGAGGGGTAAATTAGGAACTCCACAAAAGGTCCTCATGAATACATTTTAATGTAACAATATAAGTCAGATGCTATTCCTAAATCATGATTCCTATATTTATTATAGCAAACCAAACTAGATATGTAAGAAAAGGCAAGTCCCACTGTATTAGTCCATTCTCACATTGCTATAAAGAAATACCCAAGACTGGGTAATTTATAAAGGAAGGAGGTTTAATTGACTCACAATTCCACATTGCTGGGGAAGCCTCAGGAAAATTACAATTACAGTGGAAGGTACGTCTTCACAGGGCAGCAGGAGAGAGAAAGAATGCAAGCAGGGGAAATGTCAGATGCTTATAAAACCATCAGATCTTTGATGCTGGCATTTCACTATCACAAGAACAGCATGAGGTAAACTGCCCTCATGATCCAATTACCTCCACCACCTCCTGCCCTTGACACACGGGGATTACAAATCAAGATGAGATTTGGGTGGGGACAAAGACCCAAACCATATCATTCTGCCCCGACCCCTCCAAAATCTCATGTCCTCACATTTCAAAACACAGTTATGCATTTCCAACAACCCCCAAAATCTTAACTCATTCCAGCATTAACTCAAAAGTCCACAGTCTAAATTCTCATCTGAGACAAGGCAAGCCCCTTCTGCTTATGATCCTGTAAAATCAAAAGCAAGTTTGTTACTTCCTAAATACAATGGGGATACAGGAATTGGGTAAATACATCCATTCCAAATGGGACAAATTGGCCAAAATAAAGGGCTACAGGCCCCATACAAATCCAAAATCTAATAAGGCATTTAACATTAAAGCCCCAAAATGATCTCGTTTGACTCCATGTCTCACATCTAGGTAATGCTGATGCAAGAGGCGGGCTCCCATGGTTTTGAGCAGCTCCACTCCATGGCTTTGCAGGGTAGAGCCCCCCTCCTGGCTGCTTTCAAGGGCTGGCATTAAGTGTCCTTGGCTTTTCCAGGTGCATGCCACAAGCTGTTGGTAGATCTACCATTCTGGGGTCTGGAGGACAGTGGCCCTCTTCTCACAGCTCCACCAGGCAGTGCCCTGGTGGAGACTCTGTGTGGGGGCTTCAACCCCACATTTCCCCTCTGCACTGTCCTAGCAGACATTCTCCATGAGAGCACCACCCCTGCAGCAAACTTCCACCTACAAATTCTCTGAAACCTAGGCAGAGATTCCCAAAGCTCAATTCTTGACTTCTTCACACCCACAGGCCCAAGGCCACGTGTAAGCCACCGAGGTTTTGGGCTTGTGTCCTCTGAAACAATGGCTAGAGCTGTACCTTGGCCCCTTTTAACCATGACTGGAGCTGAAGCAGCTGCGATGCAGGGCACCATGTCCCAAGGCTGCACAGAACAGGCAGGGCCTGGGCCTGGCCCAGTAAACCATTTTTCTCTCCTAGGCCCCCAGGGCTGTGATGGGAGAGGCTGCTATGAAGGTCTCTGACATGCTCTGGATAAATTTTTTCCATTCTCTTGGTGATTAACATTCAGTTTCCTGTTATTTATGCAAATTTCTAATGCCTTCCCAGAAAATGGGTTTTTCTTTTCTTTTCCTTTCTTTTTTTTTTTTTGAGACAGAATCTCTCTCACCCAGGCTGGAGTGTAGTGGTGCAATCTCGGCTCACTGCAACCTCTGCCTCCCAGGTTCAAGCGATTCTCCTGCCTCAGCCTCCTGAGGGACTACAGGCCTGTGCACCTACACCTGGTTAATTTTTGTATTTTTAGTAGGAGTTTCACCATGTTGGCCAGGATGATCTGGCTTTCCTGCCCTCGTGATCAACCCACCTCGGCCTCCCAGAATCCTGGGATTACAGGCCTGAGCCACCATATCCGGCCAGGTTCTCCCCTCCCCTCCCCTCCCCCCCTCCCCTCCCGTCCCCTCCCCTCCCCTCCTTTTCTTTTTTGGCAGAATCTTGCTCTGTCTCCCAGGCTGGAGAGCAGGGGCACAATCTCGGCTCACTGCAAGCTCCGCCCCCTGGGTTCACGCCATTCCCTTGCCTCAGCCTCCCGAGTAGCTGGGACTACAGGTTTTTCTTTTCTATCACGTGATCAAGCTGCAAATTTTCCAAACTTTTTTTGCTCTACTTCCTTTTGACGTTTTACTGCTTAATTTTTTTTTTTCCACCAGATATCCTAAATCATCTCTCTCAAGTTCAAAGTTCCACAGATCTCTAGGACAGAGTCAAAATGCTGCAAATCTCTTTGCTAAAGCATAGCAAGAGTGACCTTTATTCTAGCTTCTAACAAGTACTTCATCTGCATCTGAGACCACCTTGGCCTGGACTTTACTGTTCATATCACCATCAGCATTTTGGTCAAAGCCATTTGACAAGTTTCTAGGAAGTTCCAAACTTTTCCACACATTCCTATCTGTTCTGAGCCCTCTAAACTCTTTCAGCCTCTGTCTGCTACCCAGTTCCAAAGTCGCTTCCACTTTTTTGGGTATCTTTACAGCAGCACCCCACTCTCTGTGGTACCAATTTACTGTAGCAGTTTGTTTTCACACTGCTATGAAAAAAATACCCAAGACTGGGTAATTTATAAAGGAGAGAGGTTTAATTGATTCACAGTTCCATATTGCTGGGGAAGCCTCAGGAAACTTACAATCAGGGCGGAAGTCATCTCTTCCTTCCGCCATGGCAGGATGGAGTGAGTGCAAGCAGGGGAAATGACAGATGTGTGTAAACCATCAGACTCATAAGACTCACTCATTATCACAAGAACAGTATGGGGGAACCCGGCCCCTTGATCTAATTACCTCCACCTTGTCTTACCCTTGACACGTGAGGATTATGGGTATCGCAATTCAAGATGAGATTTGGGTGGAGACACAGAGCGAAACCGTATTACCGACACTGAATATTAGCTGACATTGGAGATGAAAAAGAGGCTTTGGGGGAGGAAACTGCATTTCAAGAAGCAAATGTGTCAAGAATGCTAAAATCTTTAGATTGTTGTTACCACAAACTCTGCATGGAAAAAATATCATATAGAAATAAGGCCAGAGTAGGGAGAGTCTTATTGACTGTAGCCTGGAAGTTGTCTGAAAAGCAAAAATCCCTGATTCGATCCAATTAGTGTCAGAAAACTAAAATGCAGTTGGGTATAATTGATTGGTTCCTGTAATATGCTACATAGTTTGTATTTCACCTAAATAATACAGATATTACAGATAGTTCAAGGACTGTTTAAACCCTATTTTCACTAATTTAGGAAGCCTATTTGTTAAATAAGCAGACTGTCTGGAACAGCAGGCTACATCAATACAGATCGACTTTCTTGCATAAACTCTATTTGAAAGTTAAAGATCCATTTGCAGCTTTTGGGAGGATAGTAAATTGTCAGAAGGAGAAATGGAGTCTAATCTAAGTGCTCTGTTTATTTAGGGCAAACCCTTGATTAGGCTTCTCCAAATTATAATTAAAATAGATCATACTAAATGAGACATAGTGAATAATATTTCACAGGCAGCAGGATTTCCTAATAGCAGTTATTAAGTATGCTCTCAATAATAAAATAGCACTTTAGAAGCTCATCTCCATTTTAAATATTATTGTAAGTATATTTACATGGATTTTAAATACCTATTAGGCTAAATAAATATTTATTTAAAAATCTTACTTTCTGCGAGCAGGGTGTAAAAAAAAATCTTAGTTTTTGTTAGCATTTTCAATGGTCTAATGAGTTAGTATTCATTAAAGCTTAGGTGAATTTGCAATTAAAATCACTGTAATTTTTATTAGCTTTTGGTTAAACTGTTTCCATTTAGTACAGAATGCATTAAACTGTCCTTCCACCTAAGTCTTAGAAGAATCAACACAAAATGTAAATAATGTCCTCCAACAAAATTTGGTCAGTGGGATTACCTCAAGTTTAGAATCCCTTCTAACTGAAATTAATAACACATCTACATTACCACCTATTCTGTAACACATGATTTGTGTCTCTCATTTTGATTAGGTAAAGTTTAAATGGATAAAAAATAAAGTATAAGGTAAGTCCCTCTATTAGTTTGAAACTTTCATATACTTTAAAAAGTTAATTATAGATAAAGCACATCCCTGTAAAAATAATTTCCAATATAGCTAAACCATAAGATAATAAACTTACGTATGATGGGAAATAAAAAATGAACAAGTTACTACATAATATAATAGAATATCATGTTAACTGATGTTAAAATGGTTAATGTTTTTTTCAATGAGGAGTTGTAGCAATATCTGCCCTTAGCCACCCTGTAGAATAATTTTATAAGGTGATACCATACACAACTCTAATTTTATATTTATTTGAAATAGTACATGTGCACATGGCTTAAAAAATGTAATGAAATGATACGATTGATGGGAAATTATGAAAATTCTTCAATGAGATTCCACAACAGAAAAATCTATTGACATCTATCTAGCTATCTTTGTATCTATGTATGTATGTATTTACCTACCTATTCATCCAACAATCTAAGCATTTGTGTGAGTATGTGTATAAATGTGTGTGTGTGTGTGGAGTATTTAGAGCATACACATTATGAAATGAAGAAAGGTATTTGTCAATGTTATGAGTGAAGAGCAATATCATTAAAGCTATAGATAAACTTATTTCTACATTGAAGAAGCTATTAGAAAGAGTGCTTTTTCCTATAGATATAGTTAGTCATATTCAAATGTTATAAAATGAAAAAAAAGACTTCATGATTTAATGTTTGAGATTTTCCATAACTGTAAAATTTACAAGTAGTAAAATATCAATGCTATAATTAATAAATGTAAAAAAATACCAAAGATTATATGGTTATACTAAAGCAGGAACATTAATTTCAATAACAGCAGGCAAATTTATGGACATGGGAATTTTAAAAAGTCATGTTTCTGTAATAGAATTTTATACCTATGACCCCTAAAGACTCTGCCAAAAGGCTACTAGAATTGGTGAATAATTTTAATAAGGTTTCGTGATACAGAATCAATGTACAAAATCAGTGGCATTTCTATACACCAATAATGTCCAGGCTGAGAGTTGAATCAAGAACACACTCCCATTTACAATAGCCACAAAAATGTATTTGCATAGGTTTCTGTTCATTTAGTTAAAATGCAGAACATTTAAAATATTGGTTTATGGAATATTATGTTTTGCTGACTATAAAGATTGTCAAAAAATTGCTGACTATAAAGTTTGTCAAAAAAATAGAACCTGTGTTACAATTCTGAATCAGTATTTTTTCATGTTGGCTCCTGGACAAACTAAGTACTTTAATGATTGCTTCAATAACCAAATCTCTGTTTTTGAAAGAACATTTTTAAAAAATGAAATCTCTTTTTAAAAAGTCATTTTTTGTTCAGCTCATTGCTAGCCATGTATGCTCTGAAATCAGAGATCATAGGAATTTAATCACATAAAAAATTTACTTTCCTTTACCAAAAAAAAGAATGCAATCATTTTGGCGATTGCATTTTTTGATTAATGGAGTGGGGTAAAGGCAATGACTTTCATACTTTGCCATTCATCAGAGTTTATCAGGTAGGGATCTAGCCATCTACATTTTTCTTCCAGCAAAAACAAAAGACAACACAAAGGAGATTGTAGTTTTTGCAACTTTAGGAAAGAGTGAGGATAAGATACTAAGACAAGGAATTATCTAAGAAATCAGCAGGTACAAACATGGCCCAGGGTTAGCATAGTACCAACAGCAGACTCACTTGATGGTGAGCTGCCAGATTGCTGTATTGGATAGGCACTAGCCAGAGCCCAGATGCTGGGGCTGAGCTGAGCTGTAGGGCCTTGGGGTTAATTTAATGTTTCAAACTGTGAAGATCAGGAGGTTACAGGGACAAGGAGGGATGCAGGTTATCTCAGTCTAGGTACTTTTTTAAATGGGAAAATAGGTAAATAAGTATTTAATCAAGCTTTAGGGTATGTCTTGAGGAGAATATATAAAAATGATGCTTTATGCAATTCTGATGATTTACACACAGTATTGTGTTTTTCAGTAAAAACCAAAAGGGTAAACACAAAATAGGTGGCAAATTCTAACACACTTCCCTTAGTTTTGTGTGTTTAAAGATGAAAACATATTATTTAACTGCTTAAGAATAAATTTTGTAGTGACCAATAACAAATAAATAAATAAGTCAAGAAAAATAAAATTACCATGATTGACAGAAAATACAGTAACTTGTGTATCAGTCTTTTTTTTCCAGAAAAGAAAAAGTCATTCAAGAATATCACATTTCATGCTGTCTTTGTGAAAGTCTTTGATACTACTGGTAATTAACTTCAGTTTTACGATAAGCAATTATATTCACAACAAAGACCTTTATTCAAGTAGCTTGCTAAACCAATGCTTTGAGGATGTGTGGGTTTTTGTTTATTTGTTTATAAAATCAGATAGTATAATTCTTTAATTTTAAGACTATATATGTAGACACTGCCGTTGTTATTTATGAATTGACTTTTTTTGTCTTGGCCTTATTAAAACCTTATAATCTCAAATGAGATTTTAATAAATGAAAATAAAATACTTGGTATTTAAAACAAAGACTGCTTTATATTCCTATAATAGAACATGAAAGCAAGAAACATTGTTTTCATAGGTGAGGAATTTTTAAAGTATTACCTTGCCCTATTTTAATACATAAAATACCATAAATAAATACTAATTTCTAACATCTGGAGATATCTTCCTGTTTCCTTTCAGTCTTATCCTGGTTTTTTTTTGTGTGTGTTAATTATGCATTAAAAAATCTATGCTTTATTTCAAAAGCATTTTGTATTGATATCAACATTGTACACATACATCACAACGTCTACATAGTAGTCCTCATCGTGTTTGTTATCTGACCTGATGCCCCATTAATTAATGTAGCTATTTTAGAAGAATAGTTGATCAAATGTCCTTCATCTATTCTCTTTTCAAACTATTTTCATTTTTCTTTGTTTAAAATTCTTCTCACATATAATGTTGTAATAAGCACATTTAAATCATTTTCGACGTGATTTTGTAGGCTCTATTGCTGCAAGGAACTACTAGCGACCCCTTTTAGGATTCATTTTATATATTAACAAATTTCTTACCCAAATGTGAAAATCTAGAATACTTTTTCTAGACCATCAATACCTGAGAGCAGTAACTTGTCTCACTGTGTTCCCAGGCTCTAATATATAGAAAGAACTCATTAAATATATAGGAAATTTATAAATGAAAGAGTGAAGTAATGGAATGTGTAATGTAATATTATAATATCCTTGACATTACCAAATACAAAAAAGATATCCTCTGTGGCAATAGAGGAAAACATTCTTTTTATTTTAACCCATTTGATTATTAATTATTAAAAATATAGTTTATGTTTATTAACAAGACACATCTATCTTTTTGTATATATGTATGTGCATATGTACACATATGTAATATATGTGTTTTCCTAAACCACAATTTTTTCACAATTTATTTTTATGTATATAAATTAGGAAGCACAGTTTTTAAATGCATTGGAGAATTAGTATTAAATATAACACATAAGAATATAAAAATAGAAATTTTAATAGGAAAGAAAACAGTTTGATTTGACACTTTCATGTTTTGAAGGACCATATACACTCTGTGTTGTGGCTATGGGTAATAATAGCAACTTTGCAGAAAAAGGAACAATGTTGAGCATGGTTATATTATGTATAATATATACCATATAATATTTCACTTGTTCTTTTTTGCTGACATTTTATTACACTACACTGAGAGACGTTTAGGGGGAAAAGTATTTCTCACATTCATATGAAAAACAAGTGCCGTGATATTGCATGTCAAATATGTTCTAGTCCCATCTTTGCCATGAACACCTACCGTACTTATCTCATTTTAAAAATAATCTTAAATATCTAGTCTTAAATAACTATTGAGTTAGATGAGAATAAATCTAATAAACATATCCATCTATTTACTTATTTTTGGTTACTAAATTTCATCTATAATCAAGGTTCTGAATCACTTGCTAAAATTACATCATAATGAATAAAAAAGACACAGCCTCTGACTTTTGAAGCTAATAACCTAAAAGAGGGTATAGATTTTGTCAAACAGCCACAAAATTAGATAGGAAAAGAAGAAAAAGTGATAATGAGTACTGCATAAGAAATTACAGAATATAATAGACATTCTAACAAGACAAACTTAATTAGACGAAAACTAGAGGAGGTCCTATTGAGTGAAATGGATGATGAGACATGGAATTGAGAAGAATGGAGACAGAGAATACCTATAAAAATGAATTTCCTTTTTTTCTGTCCACCTTGACTGAATGTAAAAAAAAATCAATTCTCAAGAAGAAATAGCATACTCAAAAATCATCAGGATGGAAAGGTTTTGTTAGTTAAGAAACTTAAAGGACATCAGAGTGGCTAATGAGTAGGTTAGGATATTAGAGGAGTCTGGGCAGGATCAGAGGATGGAGAATCCTGTTCACCATATCAACAATTGTGCATTTTATTGTAAGGAAAAAGAGAAGCCATTGAGGGGTCTTCAAAGGAAGATTATGTGGTAAAATTTTCACACCAAAACTATTTTTAGGCAAAAACAGTTTTGCCTTAAACCATTCTCCCAGACTTTAGCTTCTCTGGGAGTATGACTTAAGACAAAGGAGCAAAAGGGAGATAAGAACGAAACTGGAAACACCAGTAAAGTTGCTATTCTAGAGGCTGAGGCAGATGAAGTTGGCTTCAACTAATTCAATGGAGACAGAGTGCAGTAGAGAAATAGGAAAATAAATGTCATGATATATCTTGGTTATGTTCATTTTTGTGCTGGATTACAGATAGATATTGGCAAGGTGGGGAAGGCCGGTAACGGTGAGTGAGAATGACATAAGAGTGAAGGAAGATGGTCAGTTTGGGGACATGTACGCCTTGGAAGATGAAGTTGAAATTTACTCTACTGGAGAAAACTAAAGGAGGTTTCACAATCAAAAGAAGAGTTCACTTCTGAACATGTTAGCCTTGAGTTTCGCTTAATATATACAAATAGTAATGTCAATTTTGTGGTTACATAGAGAGCTATCAATTGGAATATGGATACCATTTAAGCAAATAATGAGGAAAAACACAAGAAGAAAGGCAAAATCTAGTTTTGGAAAACTCTATTATTTACCATCAGGTATACAAGAAATCAGCAAAAACCAGATGCATTGATAGAGTTTGAATATAGTGACACAGAGGCCAAGAAACAGCGCAGCAAAAACCAGAGGCATTGATAGAATTTGAATATAGTGACATAGAGGCCAAGAAACAGCGCTTCAAGAAATACATGATTAATTTTATGATATGTGTATTAGTCCATTTTCACACTGCTGATAAATACCTGACACTAGGCAATCTACAAAGAAAGGTTTAGTGGGCTTATCGTTCCACATGGCTGGGGAGGCCTCACAATCATGGTGGAGGGTGAAAGGCACATCTCACATGGCGGCAGACAGGAGAGAATAACGGCACTTGTGCAGGGAGACTTACCTTTATAAAACCATCAGATCTTGTGAGACTCATTCACTATCACAAGAACAGCACAGGGAAGACCTGCCCCCACGATTCAATGACCTCCCACTGGGTTGCTCCAATAACACATGGGAAGTCAAGATGAAATTGTATTGGGGACACAGCCAAACCATATCAGTATGATGCCTAGAATTCAAATAATATGAGCCCAAAAACTTGCTTATTGAATTTTGTAATACGGTTGTAATGGGTAAAGAAAGCAAGAGCAGTTTCAGTGGGTCTCTAGGAATAGGAACTAAATTTGTTAAAGGATACAAAATTACAGCTAGACAGCAAGAACAAGTTCTGCTGTTCCAAAGCACTGTAGGATGACTATAGATAAAAATAATACATAGTTTCCAATAGCAAAAAGGAGGAGATATATATATCTCAGTCAAAAATGCAGATTTTTTTTAAAAAAAGTTTTAGGAAGACTCAACTTTTTCCTTGACAAATCCCAAATTAATTATTAGGTCATATTTCCAAGGGAATAAAAGGAAGGTTGAGAAATTCAACTTACAGATACCAACTGGGGGAATTTTCAGTAGCATCCATGGTTTTTCTACCCTTGATAACAAAAGTAACAATTAGATAATATTAGATACAAAAATTCCCATAGAAATAATCATTCTCTACTGATTAGATGTCGTTCCTGGAACTGTTTAAAAGATTTGAGACATTCTCACTCTTCTCAGAGCTACTCCTGCTCCCAACTCTTGTATAGCACACAAAGAAAGATTAGTTGACTAGTCTCTTGGACAAAGACTAGTACCTTTTTCTCTTCCTGTAACTTGCTTCTCTCTTTCACTTCTAAGATGAGTGGCTTCTTATAATCTCTTCTTTCTTATTTGGGGCATTGAGAAAAATTTATTATCATCTTACAGAGGTATTCAAAACAAAAGAACTTTCATGATAGAAAACTTCAGAGTTTGCTTTCTTTCCATTATTATAATGGAAAATTTCTCAAGAAAATAGGATCATTGTGATAGAGACAGGAGACAGGCAAGGGTCCCCAGCAAAACCCCACTTTCAAGCCTAAAACAGCCTGAAGGCTGAAAAACCAGACTGTTGGTCCCAAAGAAACCTGCCCTTTCCCGACTGATTCTTTCTGAATAATGCCCACCTGTGCACTGGAAGGACATGCTGGAGCCTCAGGAATTTCGTGACATTTGCAGGGCGGAGGAGCCAGGCATCTTCCGTTCCTGGGTGGTGACCTGGATTCAACCTGTGAGGTGGGAAACCTGCTAGCAGGACTCTCTCTCGCTTTGCTGAGTGTTATTTTTCCTTTTTCCTTTTTGCCCAATACATTCCATTTTCCTCATTCTTCTAGGTGACCCTGAGCCTAATCTTTCCTGGGCATGTGACAAGAGCCCAGTTTTCGCTGAACTAAGTTGAAAGTTCTGCAACAATTGGTCTTAATGCACTATGTTTTCCTTGTTGCAATGGACAAATTCCAAGTGCTCACAGATGATGGAATTCTTGACATATGGTAAATGGCACAGGGTTAAGCAGGACATTTAATATAGTTTTCTCTCTTGCCTTTCTTGTTGTTATTATTGTTTAGCCCCAGTCTAATTATATAGCAACTTCACTTTGCTCTCGTCTTTTTGACCGTTGTTGTACTTCACCAAAATATTTTCTAGTGAGTTTATTACAAAAATTTAACTGCAGCTTCTGCATTCTGGCTAAAGATGATCATTACTTGGCTTTTTTAGTGTACATGAACTAGAACATATAAAATTTATTAACTATTTTAAACATTGGTGACATTTCTACTGGGCCACTTACATTCATTTAATTCTATTTTTCTTGTCTTTTTTTTCACCAAACTACATTAAGAAAGTGGTAAATAACTTTGATTGTTAAGTGAACAGAGTTTTTTTTTTCTGTGTGTCTTTTCCATAATTTAGCTTAACAAAGATTGTATTATTTTGTATAGTATAGGATAATATTGTATGAAACAGATATTCAGAAAATTAGAAAAAAGAAAGAATATGTGTCAATCCTATAAAAATGTTTTAAAGAGGAAAATCACAGAGGCAAACTGCTGGTTAAACTGTATTTTATATATAATTATCATTACACAAGAATAAGAAACAAACACATGAGACACTAGGGGAATGTGAGCCGTGAGCCTGCACTCAAGGAGAATCAAAATTTGGAAGAAAAGAGAGCTGTTCATGGAGCCATCAGAAAAGCAATCAACTTGGAATTTAAGAAACCAAGTGAGAACTTTCTAAGGAAAGTGAAAACAACTCTGGAAGCAAACCTCTGAAAAATAATTACATAATGCATACTTAATAGGGTCAGCACAAGGTAAAGAATGAAAGTCTTATAACTTCACATGTTTTATCAAATTTTGATGAAAATTGAAAGGTCTTTGCATGTAACCTATGTATTATGCAGAGGCTTCTGAGTTCCAAGAATTACTATCCAGATGATAATCTCTTTCTGGAAAACTTCAAACTATTGTTTCTTATGAAGATTATGAATAAATTATAGGTGTCTTGTTCATAAAAACCTAATATAAATATTACTTGGCAAGTTTAAGATAAGGATATAAAGATTTTTTTATAAGAGGAATGCATACTCACATACGTATATGAGTAAATTAATTAAAAGACATTTACCTTTAGAGATAAAATGTTAATTAGAAACAGAAAATAAATCTCATCACTCTGATCTTTAAGGTAGAGGTAATTTTTTTAAAGTGAGTCTTACATGGATCTGTCTACTTGAAATGTATAGCTCTTGCAATCTGACAGATGATACATGGTTAAACTTTCTCCCCTAAATAACCTCAATATTTTTACTACAAAAATGATTCTCTGAAAAAGATGTCAACAGTGCTAAATTGAAAGCCATTTCATTTGTTTTAATTTATACAAAACTGAATTATATTTTTGGCTTCCCCTTTGTGAAAGGTCATTAGAGTGTAATTGTCCCATTAGTGACAGTCTGAAAATGTAGGCATGAAGCCAGAAACTATAAATCCATTTCACTGACCCTTTGGGGTTTGTTTTAATGCCTTCTTGTCTGTTAGCTTTTCAATAACGTTGCATACTATAGACAAAGATAAATCTGGCTTTATTGAATGAAAAGCAATGATGACGGGTCATATTCACAGTAAATTTTTTTTTTCAGTTGGTTCCCAAGTGAGTAGTTAATGTAAAAATGGTTCATAGAATTTCATGCTCAGTATTATGAAGGTGACATTCTTGATTTTTTTTCTCTGCAAAGTCATTTCTGCCCAGATGTGGTTGCAGGAATAATTTGAGAAAAAAAAATAGAGAACATTTAATACAATTCTTTTTGCTGAAATCCCTGAATATTGTTTATTTTGCTAGCTGACATCTAGCAGGAAAATAATAAATAGCATTGTAACAATGAGAGATGTTTTAGCTGTATAGAGCACAGGAGCATGTTTGATCTGGAGAGAAACCTCTGATATTCACCGTGCCTGATGTGTTCATTCCCCTTCTGAGAGAGTGGCCACCAGAGATTATTTACACATAGGATGCTTTGCTTTAAGTGGTGCTTTAAGTGGCTGCCCGGGTCACTGTGGACAACTAGGGGACTGATCCTTAAAATAAAGGGAAATTGTTTTTAGCTTAAATAAGATGACATGAAACTCTTGCCAGAATACACACCCTATATTGATTATGACTAATTAGACCAATATGATCCTCCTCTTCAGGGATCTCAGGCAAAAAGAATGCAGAAATACATACAAAAGGCAAAGGAGACCTGAGATGATGGAAGTTGCGTGTCCACAATACCCTGAAGTAGGAAAAAGGAAGTAAGGAGAAGCTGCAGTAAGTGTTGTCAGATGTAGACATAGACAGAAGAGAAAGAGAGAAAAACCGCATCCCAGGAACCCTCAAGTCGGTAACGCAGGACTGCCATTCAGCAGGTGACCCCCAGTATGGCCAGATTGCTATTCACATATTGAAGTAAGTTCAAGATTGTTGGGAAACAGCTGCTTTTGTGAGGCACCTGTGCATCTGCCTGTCACCACTAGCTACCCTGGCTACTCTCCTATATCCAGAAATCAATGTGTTAAAGCCAGAGGCCTTCATTCTGGTTCATTAAGCCCTGAGCCTTCCTGGTAGCCAAATATTTCAACTTTTACCCGTGCAAAATCAGATACTGTGAAAGCCTGCCCCTGAAGAAATAGGATTCTGCTGCTGTGATCTGAAAGACCAAAAGGGATGGCCCTTAATCAACAAAGACAAGCCTCAAGGTTAAGGATATGTTACCTAAAGGTCAAGGGTTCAGGACTTGGCTGGCATGGTACCTTCCTAAGTTCTTATGGCTACAAGGACAAACACACTTTTGAGAAACTCCCTAAGAAGATGAGCTATTAGGCAAAATTATCAGATTTACAACACGGACCACTACAACTCTGATCAAATAGAGAACGGACCTTGCAAACATTCTTTTCTGATAAACAACTTCAGAACTTAAGTTGGCTTCAGCAGCTTATAGAGACTGTGCAAAAAGTGCCTTTGTGACCTGTAGTTCATTTTTTGGTCACTTTTTGATGTACAAAGTCAAACTCTACCTCTTTGTAATGCTAAAACCCCACCCCAAAGTGAACATGGGATGGTGTTACATATGTTTGCCCATTGCACCTGTGCTCAGCTCCTCTCATAAATATGTATAGATTTCTTCCCAAATCTATGGAATATGTGTGTCTTTATTGTGTAACACAGACTCTGTGAGGCATAAAACCCAACATTTTCCCTCTTAGAAAAGGGAGCAACTTCTGTACATGCTGGAGACTGTCTCTTTGCACTTTTCAAACAGTCACCAACAAAGCTCTCCTTTCCACTATCCAGCCATCCTGGCGGTCTTTTGCACCACACTTCCATACTCTAAGTCAAGGGTCCCCAACCATTTTGGCACCAGAGACCAGGGACTGGTTTCATGGAAGAGAATTTTTCCATGGACAGGGGAGTTGGGGCTTAGTGTTGGGGTAAAAGTATCAGGGTTCACGTTAGGGTCCACGCTCCTATAAGAATCTAATGCTGCTGCTGATCTGACAGGAAGTGGAGCTCAGGCAGTAATGCTCCCTCATCTACCACTTGCCTCTTGCTGTGCGGCCCATTTCCTAACAGGCCAGGGGCCAGTAACAGTCCAAGGCCCAGGGGTTGGGGACTCCTGCTCTAAGTGACATTGCAGGGCCTCCAGGAGACTTAATTACAAGGTCATCTCATGTGCTGGCTTACTTCTCTGATGTACTATCACAATACATTTCTATATTTAAGGAAATTTTTGTTCTTTCCAGTGAGACAGAGCATGACCATAATACAGGTCATTCAGAACATAAATCTGATTTTAGAGTCGAAGAGACCTATTTAAATATGGAAGACTAAGAAATATGGCTTAACTGTTTTTATGTTCTTAGCTCTACTGGAAGTAGGCATAGAAAAGTTCAGTAGGCCTGGCGTGGTGGCTCATGCCTATAATCCCAGCACTTTGGGAGGCCGAGGCTGGCAGATCACCTGAGGTCAGGAGTTTGAGACTAGCCTGGGCAACATGGTGAAACCCTGTCTCTACTAAAAATACAAAAATTAGCTGGGCATGGTGGCGGGTGCCTGTAATCCCAGCTACTCGGGAGGCTGAGGCAGTAGAATTGCTTGAACCCAGGAGGCGGAGGTTGCAGTGAGCCGAGATTGCACCACTGCACTCCAGCCTGGTGACAGAGCAAGACTCTGTCTCAAAAAAAAAAGTTTAGTAAACCTTCCAAAAATCCTGAGATCTAGAAGTACCATGCCTACTACTTCTATTTTCACTAGTAGTTGGATTAATAATAACATAGTGCATTATCTTAAATAGATAAATGATTACAGAAAAGTGAAATATTTCCCCAACTTTTCTGATTAGTTACATCAGTCATAATATACATAATGAAAATTAGCCCATGTAAACATAAATGTACATATTGTATATATATGTATATATATCTTTTGATTTGCATATATATTCATCTTTAAATATCATACAAATATATCTATGGATTTACGCAATATGTAATGCTGTAGGGGCTGCTAGGTCACTGAAATCCAAATTCTCTTCTTCTTAGACACACAGCTAGACTACACTTTCTGGTTCCCTTAGAGGTTAGGAGTGCCCACGTGACCAACTGCTTGCCTATCTTTGTAACAGGAGCAAAAGTGTTATGTGCCGCTTTCATGAATGGCCCACGGAAATTTCCAAGCTCCTTTGCCTTTCTGGATGACAGAATTGGAGACAACTTGCAGAACAAACTTTGAAGCTATGAGTTAAAAATAGATTATATGGCAGAAGGCTACCTTGTTAGCTTGTTTACCTTATAGTACTGTTATATGAAGAAAAATGAACTTCTATATATTTTAAATAGCTTTGAACCTATTCCCTATTGTAGTCAATATATCCTAACTTGCCATACCGTTACATAGTAAGCCTGAAAAGAGAAGTTTGTGATTAAAAACAGCTATTAGAAAATAAAAACATTTTAATACTACAGTTGTAACATATTTACAACTTATTATTCATAAAATAGGAAGAATTCTGTGTTTTTACTAATTTTCTAGGTAAAGGGAGTAACATTTAAACTTGTTGATGTTACTAGGCTTTTGGCTAAGTGTTAGTACAGCTAGAATTGAAGCTGTGTAAGAGCAGACATTCCACAGTCTTTACATTCATCTGATGGATCTTTATACATAGTAATTTATTATAAATATGTGCTAAATAACACAGCAAAAATCACAATTTAGTAAGTTGATCTTTTACTTTTCTGAAATTTCCCTCTTAAAATTTATCCCTTAACTACATCCTGCAATTTTCCAATATGTCAAAACTCAAATTGGTAAATTTGAGGAGAGTGTTTAAAAGCAACATTTCATGTAAGGTATGGGCAAGGTAACCACGTGCAAAAAAATCCACAGTGACCAGTGCAGTAGACAAGGTAACTAGTAAAGGTAACAGAATAGTAAACCTGAAAAGATGAAGGAAGAAAGAAACTAGAACCAAGAAAGAGGCTATATGGAGAAAGTCATATAGGAACTGTAATCTTCATTTTAGGGAGTTAGCCATTGCATAGCCATCGTACAAAAATGAACAAAAGGAATAATTACTCCAATGGCACTGCCCTCCCTCCTCCAGTTCCTGCTTATGCTGACCTTTGGCTGAACTCAAATAACTAATAGAAAGCAAGGAGCCCATTAATGCAGTCCCTACCCATTAGGCTTCTGGAATGAGGAGAACACAGTACAGAAGATTGGGGAAAGAATATAGAAGGGCAAACCAGTTATCTAGCCATCTCACTAATAAATGACTCCCTTTATAGTAGTGGTCACCACACTGTAAAAGAAATTATTCAATAATAGCTGATTAGGGTTTAATTTGAACATAAACACTCTAATCATTAGTTTTATTTCTAGATACAATTATTCTATATTTGCAATATTGATTCATTTGACCTCTCCAAATCTCATGTTGAAATCTTATCCCCTGTGTTGAAAACGGGGCCTAGTGGAAGGTGCTTGAGTCATGGAGACAGAACTTTCATGAATAGCTTGGTGCTGTCCTGGAAGTAATGAGTGAATTCTTGCTCTTTAGTTCCCACAAGAGCTGGCTGTTAAAGAGATCCTGACAGCTTCCTCTGTTCCATCCCTCTCTCTTGCTTCCTCTCTTGTCATGATTCTGCATACTTGCTCCACTTTGACTTCCACCATAGTGGAGACAGCCTAAAGCCCTCATCAGAAGCAGATGCCGGTGCTGTGCTTCTTGCATAGCCTGCAAAGCCAGGAGCCAAATACACCCTTTTTCTTTCTAAATTGTCCAGTCTCAGGTAGTACTTTATTGCAACATAAGTGGTCTAAGAAAGACTACATCAAGGCATCCTTAAAAACTCATTACAGATGAAATTCATAAACAGTGTATGGATGAAATTAATAACCAAGTAACATTAGAGCTGGAAGTAATGTAAGGGTCACCTTACTCATGATTTTCCAGACAATAACTTTTAAATATGGTAGGAAAATAAACACATATAAAAAAGAGACAACACTATGTGTGGTTTTAAGTTGATTAAACACTCCTGCATCAACATACAATCCAAGTTCTAAAAAAATTGAGACAAAAGATGCAGAATAAAATAATAGAATTCAAAGTAATTTCTATTGATGGTAAAGACATACTGAAAGCCACAAATTAGAAGTGATCACAATTTGCCTTCTTATTTCCTCTCCCAGGATTAGCACTTATGAAAACCTGGCCTGAGGAGAGATTGGCTGAGAAATAATGTATACACCCAAAATCATTTTCTTAAATATCCTGAGACCAATAGGTGTGGATAGGAAAGAGTGACTCAAAATTTCTTAAGAAGAAAGGACTGAATCTGAACACTCAAAAAAAAGGAACTGGAGGAAAACACTTGCCACGTCAGGCTTGCAGAATTAAAATGTGAATAAGAATTTCAAGCAATCTCTGCCCATGCTCAGGACTTTCTTTTCAGACCTGTCTTGTTTACAATTTAACCTGTCTGATATATCCCAGGGTTGACCACATCCTCCTGGAAAACCTTCTTTCTGTGACGTTCCTTTTTTTATTCTTTTTCCTTCTGACTTTTCAGTTTCTATATCTCAGTAAGTTTGGTGTCACCCTCTTTTTAGGACTTTTGGTAGTTTGAGTTTCTCAAGTTTGGTCTTGGTTGATTTTTTTTTTTTTTTTTAATCTTAAACTGTACTCCAACCACAGGCCACTCCACTCTATGATGATGGACTCAGATACCAAATTTTTATCTCTGTATTTGTATCCTCAAATATTTATTTGATATTTCAATATCTGGGTGAATATGTTAAAACTATATGCATGATGTTCCTGTAATCCTAAACTCTATTAATTTCCAGACGTCTCATTTTAACATTTCATAACAAAGTAATTTGGTTTGCTACTCCTGCCAGGAATCTGGAGTAGGATTGGCCACACGTTTCCAACTCCAACAGTTGATGACTCATAATCTTTTATTGAAAATAACTTAAAATAGATATGTTTTATGAAAATTCTGATTTCTTTCTCCAATTATTCAAATAAAAAAAGAAAAAAAAAAGATGCAATTGAGCTTATTTCAGAGATGAGCTCTAAGAGGAGGTGACACCTCATCAATGTTCTCAGTGAAGAGAGAAAGAAAGTCATGAAATTAGATATACAATTTTTGTTTGGTTTTGTCTTTGTTTTTCAGGCAGAGAGAAGAGAAAGTGGCAAAGATCCTGTATAGTTTTAAATTAGAGATACGATGGAAGCCAAAATGTTGGGACAAAATGAAAAAGGGTAAATTAGTAGGACAAAAATTTGGAGATATAGAGAAGATAAGTCAAATTTTAAAGTTCTTATTATGGATAAAACATAGTATGATTTACTTTTATACATGATTACTCTTGTTTCTATTTCTATTTTTATTTTTTTTAATTTTAGAAGAGTTTTAGATTTATAGAAAAATTATAAAGATAAGATAGAATTCCTGCATACGCCACCCCCAGTGTTCTCTATTATTAACATTTTATATTAATATGGAACTTTTATTACAATTAAGACATCAGTGTGAATACGTTATTAACTAAAGACTATAGTTTATTTAGCTTTGCTTAGTTTTTTCTTCATATCCTTTCTCTGTTCCAGAATATCATCTAAGTTACCACATTACATGAAGTAGTCATGTCTCCTTAGGCTCTACTTGGCTATACTTTTCTCTGGCATTGTTTTTGATTACCTCAATAGTATTGAGTAATCTTCAAATGTCTTATAGAATATTACTCTATTAGCATTTGCCTGATTTTTTTTCTCATAATTAGACTGAGTTCATGGGTGTTTAGGAAGAACACCAAGCATGTAAACTGAGTTTTCTTTTCTTTACTTACCTTAATGCACTAACTAGATACTCCAGCATAGTATTGACTGGGAGAAGTAAGAGAAGACATTATCACACTATTGCTGATATTAGGAGAAATACATCCAGTTGCTCACCACAGGTATGATGGTAGCTATAGGATATTTTATCAAGTTGAACAAGGTCCCTGTAGCCCTAGATTTCTGAGAGACTTTTTTAAATTTTTGTTTGTTTTTTTAATCATAATTGGGTGCTAAATTTTGTCAGTGCTTTTCCTGTATATATTGATATAATCTTATGATTTCTGTTTTAGTTTGCTAATGTGCCAAATTACATTGATTGATTAACTAATATTGGACCTGCCATGCATACTTTCCTACCTGGAATAAAGCTCAATTGGCTGTGCAATATTGTTAAGTAAATTGTTGGGTTCCATTTGCTAATAGTGTGTTGAGAAATTTTGCAACTATGTTCATAAGAGTTATTAGTGTGTAGTTTTTTTCACCTTTATTTCTTTATTTCTTATTTATTTTCATGGATATGGACGTAGTGGATAGAATAGTTTTTCTTTCTTGAGATGTCTTTATCTGGTGTTGATATTAGGTTAATGCTGGCATCATGGAATGTTTCTATTTCTTGGAAAAGACTGAAGATAATTGGTACCATTTCCTCCTTGAATGTTTGGGAAAATCCACTGGTGAAACCATCTGGTCGTGGATGCTACTCCTTTTGGAATGTTATTGGTTATTTATTTAATTATTTTAATGTGTGTTGGGTTATTTAGGTTATCTATTCCTCCTTTTTTGAGTTTTAGTCATTTGTATCTTTCACAGAAAAGGTCCCTGTATTCTTGGTTTTTGTTTTAAAGATAAACTTTATTGTGCATATATAAGGTATACAACATGTTATGAGATATATAGATATAGATATAGATGATATAGATATAAATGGTAACTATGGTGAAACAAATAGACATATACATCATTTCACAAAAAGTGGGTGGCTAACCCATTTTTCTCCTTGTGGCAAGGTCAAACATAAACTACTTATTATCAAAAGTTTGGAATACAGTACGCTTTTATTAACTATAGTTCTCATGTTATATATTTGGTTTTTAGACTTGTTCTTCCTACATGTCTACCACTTTGTATCCTTTGACCTACAACTACCCATTTCATCACCCCCACCCTGGCCTTGGTAACCAATTTTATTCTCTATTTCTGTATATTTGACCATTTTCATATAAATAGAAATATTCCATCTAATATATTATATATATACATATTCATAATTTCTTTATCCATTCACCCATCAAGAGAACCCTGGCTTATTCCCCTACCTTGGTTATTGTGAATAATGCTGCAATGAAAATGGGAATGAAGATATCTTTACGAGGTAGTGATTTCATTTCTTTAGCTATATGCCCCAAAAAGGGAATGCTGGATCATACGAAAGTTCTAATTTTAATTTAATTAGGAACCTCCATATTTTGTTTTCCATAATATGGCACCAATCTATATTCCTACCAACCGTTTCATCTAATTTATCAAATTTGGGGGCATACAATTGTTAATTGTACTCCTTAATTGTATCCTTAATGTCCATTGGATATGTAGTGATGATTTCCCCTTCATTATTAAATATGTGATATGAACAGAAATATCAGGTCATGTTTCAAAATTTGGAGTCTCCCAAGCTGGGAGAAAGGTAATCACCAAGTTTAGTTATTCAAAAGTCCCTTCGGGTTCTAGGGAAAAAATTAGGGATTCTGGAGGATTATCATTGAATTGATCTGTCATAGATTTTGCCTCTCCTGCATAAGCTGGAATCTTCAGTCTGTAGTGGTATGGTAGTCACAAAAATTGTTCTGTTTTTATTTTTTGTAGTAGGCCTTTTATCTGAAAAGTGAGCTGAATCCCAGATTGTAATACTCTGTGTCCTACAACTGACAACCCATATCATAAACACTTTGTCTCAGATAATGGAATTTGTCCAGTGGGACATTATGCCCCTTAGTAGCACAGATTTGTAATAAAGCCAAAGTATCAGTTTTGCATTGCTTTTTAGTTTCTGAGTCTACCAGCAAATTTGAAGCTACATTTTGAATTCTAATAAGTTTATCTGACAGAACAAACTTTTGTAAGATTTTATTTGAAAGACTAGATAAAATAGTGGGGGAGTCTCAAAACCATTGCCACAAATAGTGGAATTCTTCATAAATCAAAACTAATAACAATTTGAACTCTTCTTCTAGAGAAGCAAAAAGAGAAAGGAAAGAAGGAAAGAAGGAAGGGAGGAAGGGAGGAAGGAAGGAAGGTGGAAAGGGAGGAAGGGAAGGAAGGGAGGAAGGAAGGGAGGAAGGGAGGAAGGTGGAAAGGAAGAAAGGGAGGAAGGAAGGGAGGGAGAGACGAAGGGAGGGAGGGAGGAAGGGAGGGAGGGAGGAAGGGAGGGAAGGAGGAAGGGAGGAAGGAAGGAAGGAAGAAAGGGAGGATGGAGGGAGGGAGGGAGGAAGGAAGGAAGGAATGGAGGAAGGAAGGAGGGAAAGAAGGAAGGGAGGGAGGAAGGAAGGAAGGAAAGAAGGAAGGAAGGAATGGAAGAAGGAAGGAAGAAAGGAAGCAAGGAAGAAAGGAAGCAAGGAAGGAAGGAAGGAGGGAGGGAAGGAGGAGGGAGGGAGGGAGAGAGGAGGGAGGGAGAGAGGAGGGAGGGAGAGAGGAGGGAAGGAAGGAAGGAAGAAAGGGAGGGTGGAGGGAGGGAGGGAGGAAGGAAGGAAGGAAGGAATGGAGGAAGGAAGGAGGGAAAGAAGGAAGGGAGGGAGGAAGGAAGGAAGGAAAGAAGGAAGGAAGGAATGGAAGAAGGAAGGAAGAAAGGGAGCAAGGAAGGAAGGAAGGAGGGAGAGAAGGAGGAGGGAGGGAGGGAGAGAGGAGGGAGGGAGAGAGGAGGGAAGGAAGGAGGGAAGGGGGAGGGAGGAAGGAAGGGAGGGAAGGTAGGAGGAAGGAAGGGAGGGAAGGTAGGAGGGAGGTAGGGAGGGAAGGAGGGTAAAGAAAGAAAGAAAGAAGGAAAAGGTGATAAAGATTTCCAAACGTAGGTTAATTACAGAGAATATCTTTGAAGACATCAATACCAAAATCAGAGTAGTTGCACAGTTACAGAGAATATTGGATAAGAACTTGTATAAATCTACACAGTCAATAGCAGCAGAAGGCAGACAAATTCCTAGGCAGATGGAGTGGGTCCCCAGTGAAACCTGACCTTCAAGCTAAAGACAGATGAAAGCCTGAAAACTAAGCTGCCAGAGTCCAGGATCAGAGAGGGAACTTCCTCAATGCCTTTTAGTCAATTGAATGGTGCTTTTTCCATGCCTACCCATGGACCAATCAGCATACACTCCCCTATTCTGAGCCCATAAAAACCCCAGACTCAGCTACACATTGGGACTACCTGACTTTGGGCCCCTGCTCACACAGAGGGCTACATGCTTTGGGTCTCCTCTTGTGTCGAGAGCTGTTCTGCTGCTCAGTAAAACCTTTCTCCAACCTGCTCACTCTCCAGTGTCTGTGTAACCTCTTTCTTATTGGATGTGGGACAAGAACACTGGACCTGCCAAATGGCAGGTGTGAAAGGAGCTGTAACACTGTAGCCCTTTCACCCTCCACCACTTCTGAGCAGATGACCCATGGGATGGGAAGTGATGGTGGTGGCAGGGCCAGGAGCTGTGGGCTGGAGCAGGGTGGTGGGACTCAGTGAGCTGTGACATGCCCCTGTTTGCTGAAGCATGTGGCTGGCGGGAACAAAGGAGCTGTAATGTGCCCCCTGTTTGCCACACAGCAGGTAGTAGGAATGAATATGAACTGTAACATGAACAAGCCTATCACTCTCCCCATGGCCCCCCATTTGCTGCACCATGGATGGAGGGAAGGAGAGGGAGCTGTAATGGTCCTTGGGGCTCAGACCTTGGGACTCCCAGGCAAGAGCCATAACACACCTTGGGGCTCACCAGTTGCTAGCATCTCCAAGATTACAGGCACCATCACCTTCTCCTTGTCCTTGTCCAGATGTAGGCACCCAAGGCAGAAAGCAGGTTGTGACAAGCCCGGGGCTGACCAAAGCCCAGGCAGGGGCCCCACTAGCTATGTGATTTTGCCTTGCCAATAACTCCAGATCTTTCTTTGGCTTGCAAAACTAAGTAGGCTTGTGGTCTGAGGTGTCAGGTGGAGAAGGACCTGCCTTTGCCTGAAGTTGATGTAGCAATGGCTTGATCCCAGGTAGCCTGACAGATGAATGAGTGTTAACTGGAAAAAGTGCAGTGGACCCCATGAAGTCCTGTGCACTTTTTGGCTAGCTGCTGATCTGTTCCTAGGTTTTTCCAAGACTTCAGCAGCACGTTATCTCCTAAGTAAAAGAGTGAAGAGACTTATCCATGGAATGTGTAGACCTAGATAAAGAAAACTGCTGTGTCATTAGTGATATCTGCCCCAACTGTCATACATACAGTTTAACTCTAGATTCATGTATTCACTCTACAGGTGGAATTTTCAGGAAGGGTGTCTGGAAGGATTTTTCATGATTTCAAAAGGATCAACCCAAGCACACTTCAGGGCACTACTCTGACATGGAATAAGACAATTTGTAAAACTTTATTCCAGCTTAAATCTGTTTCCTGACAGAGTTTTGCCACTGTCTTCTTTAAGGTGTGGTTCATTTTCTCCATCTCCTCCTTGTCAACTGTGGTCTTCACAAGTTTAACTTCCATTTGATCTGCAAAGCTTGACTTACATTTTGTGTGATTTCAGAAATAAAATAAGGGCCATTGCCACATTGTATAGAACAAGGAAGCCCAAGCCATGTAATTATTTCCTTTAATAAAACTTTAGCTACCTCTGTGGCTCTTTCAGACTTAGTGGAGTAGGCTTCAACCTGGCTCCCTTTGGATGTTTGTGAGGCAACTTTATGATGCCCTGGACAGCGCATAATTGCCTGAGCTGGTAATGTGACTGTATCTCATAGGGTGAGCATCTCTGTCAGATGGTTAGTGTTCTTGTTTCCTGAGGTCAGGAGGCCTATTTTCTTCCACACAGTCCCATGAGCTTGCACTACCAAAACTGTGTACTTAGAGTCAGTGAAAATATTTACCTGTTTTCCCTGGGATATTTCCAAAGCTCTGGTGACAACATTCAGTTCAGCTTTCTGTGCTGAAATGGCAGCAGAATGGGCATGGGCCTTTACTGCCTTATCTGCAGTCACCACAGTGTACTGAGCTTGGCATCATTATTCTTACTTGAAGCTGCATCTGTTGGTGTAAAGCTCGTAGTCTGGAGTGGCCAATGTTTGGTCTGACAGGTCTGGCCTGCTAGATTAAAATGCATCATGAATTTCCAGGCAATTGTTTCAGTTCTTGGTTGGTTACAGTAGCCAGGAGCAAGGTGACTGGGTTTAGAGCAATGATGGTTTGCAAGGTGATATTTGAGTCATTCAGTAGGATGGCCTGGTATTTGTCCATTTGCCCTGCAGTAAGCCAATAGCCTCCCTTCTCCTCCAGCAAGGTTAGCACCTGATGAGTTAAAAAATGGTGACAGCCTATCTCAGGGTGAACATCTCTGCCCCTCTTAGCATCTCACAGTTGGCAGCCACTGCCCATAGGCAGGGAAGCCATCTTTTAGTGGTTTGATCCAGCTGTTTGGACAAACAGCCTATTGGTTGTAGGGTGTTCCCTAGCATCTGGACCAACACTTTCAGCCCTATATTCTCTTTCTCATAGACATAAAGCTTGAATGGCTTCTGAGGATTTGGCAGTCCCAGAGCTGGGGCTGACATGAACATTTCTTTAATAGTGTCAAATATTTGTTGGCATTCTGCTGTCCAGTTCAGGGCCTCTGAATCCAGCCCTTTTAAGGCCTCATAAGAGGGGCTTAGCCATAAGTCCAAAGTTGGGGATCCAAATTTGGCAGAAGCCTACCATGCCCCCAAATCCCTGTAGCTGCCTCCTGTTCTTAGAGGCTTTCTTTCTTTCTTTTTTTTTTTCTTGAGACGGAATCTCGCTCTGTCACCCAGGCTGGAGTGCAGTGGCACAATCTTGGCTCACTGAAAGCTCCACCTCCTGGGTTCATGCCATTCTCCTGCCTCAGCCTCCTGAGTAGCTGGAACTACAGGTGCCCGCCACCACGCCTGGCTAATTTGTTGTATTTTTAGTAGAGACGGGGTTTCACCATGTTAGCCAGGACGGTCTCGATCTCCTGCGTGATCTGCCTGCCTCGGCCTCCCAAAGTCCTGGGATTACAGGCATAAGCCACCATGCCCAGCTTCTTGGAGGCTTTCCTAGTGGCTATTGGTTAGTTCCTATAGGGCATTAGGCCCCTCTTCCCCTGCTTTAATTGTAATCCAACATGGGTCACTTCCTGCTTACAGACTTGAGACGTGTGCAAGAGGGATACCTTTTATCAACACTGTGTTAAATGATTCAAAACCAAAATAGCGTGGGACAGACATTGGTCTTAGTTCAAGCTTGCTATCAGCAAGTCATCTATGTATTGTAATAATACTTCTCTATCGCCTTATAAGCTTAAGTCCTTTTCCAGTATTTCACCATAAAGGATGGGTAAAATTTTAAATCCTTGAGATAGCACTGTCCAACAATATTGGAAAGTTATCTCTTTGTCTGGGTCTTGCCATTCAATGGCAAAGAACATGTGGGCCTTTTCGTCAATTTGGATGCAAAAGAGGGTATCCTTTAAGCAGTTAGTAAGGTCAATTCTACCCAGGGCTCCTGTGGGAATATTTTAATTGGCTCTGAAAGATTTAGGGAAGCCCTTGGGAATTCTCATTCTTTATTGGGGTCACAATCCTCTTCCACCATCTGCCAGTGAGCCTTCTCCCTGGCAGCTTCTTCTTCTTTCGGCCCTTGAGTCCTTTCTTTTTGGGGCAAACAAACTTCCAGTGATCTTTCTCATTACAGTATGCACACTGTGACCCAAGGCCTTACCTGAGTTTCCATCCTTTCTTTGGTCTGGGATTTTTCCTACCATTCCTAAATATACTGTCCCTGGCCTTAACTTCTTAGCTTCTGAAGAACAGTATACACTGAAAGCAATATCTACTATCTGGGAGGGAATCATCCCCAGTGTCCCTTCTTGTTTTTCTAATTTCTTCTTCATGTCAGAAGCACTCTGCTAGATGAAGGTGGTCATGTAATGTATCATTCTCAAATTTCAAGGAGCCTTTTGGTCTAGATCAGTAATTTTTTTTTTTTTTTTTTTTTTTTTTGAGATAGGATCTCATTCCGTCACCCAGGCTGCAGTGCAGTGGCAAAATCGTGGCTCACTGAAGCCTTGACCTCCTGGGCTCAAGCAGCAATCCCACCTCAGCCTCCTGAGTAGCTGGGACTACAAGTGTGCACCACCATGCCCGGCTAATATTTTTATATTTTTTTAGAAACAGGTTTTCACCATGTTGCCCAGAGTGTCTCAAACTCCTGAACTCAAGTGATTTTCCCACCTCAGCCTCTCAAATTGCTGGGATTACAGGTGTACACTACCATGCCTGGCCTATATCTGTATGTTTATGGTAAATCTGATAAACACATTCCAAATATTTAGAAGGGCCAATCTTTGAATAATTGTTTGAACTTTGTTTAAGCTTTTTTGTTTGGGTACTCCCTTTCTGAAAGTTGCTAGGATGCCTGTCCTATAATATTCTAGTCAGGCTACATCCCTATGGTTAGGGTCTCAGTTGGTGTTCTCACTATAAAACTAGAGAGAAATGGGGAAAAATAAGTTCTAAGATTTATTTTAAAGTTGAAATACTTGGTTACACTAAGCCCTGCAACCATTTGAATGGACCACTCAAGTTTTCAAGGTAAACAATAACTAGTCCTTAAGTAAGATAACTTAACAGTCTTTGTGGCCTCTGGGCCAAGGCGACTTCAGAGAAACCTCAAAAATATAAAATTTGTAGCCATCATGGGAATGGGGGTTGGGCACATTGCATCATACATCCTCCCTTTTAAAGTTTAGGTACAACTGAACTGACCAGCATTAACATTAAAATAGAGATCATAAGGTGGACAAAACAGACTTTTTGTGGCTATAAAATACCAATTCCAACCTGACTCTGGTGTAGCATCACAAGACGAACAGCAGACCACCCCAAAATATATTTCTTTGACATATTTTGAAATGGTTCTGTAAAGCTGTCTTTTGTGGAGGAAACTTACATCTGTAGAGAATCTCCATTAATACAGCCAAGACTTTCTAGGATCTAGGAGAGACTGACTCCTAAGAGTCTGACATCTTTTAAGGTCTAAAAAAAAGATACTAACTATCTAATCTTTTGGTAGATTGCCACCTGGAGGCTTCATCTACATAATAAAAAAACTTGGCCTCCCCAGCCTGCCCCTGTCTTAACTCAAAGGTTTCTTTCTACTGACTTCAAGTTCTTGGACAAAGTTTAACTTTTTCAACCAATTGCCATAAGAAAATCTTTGAATTCACCTATGACCATCTGTAACACCTCCAACATTCCCCCACTCCACCCCAACCCCATTTGGAGATGTCTTGCCTTTCCAAGCCACCAAGCCTATATATCACTTACATGTATTGATTAATATCGTTGTCCATAATTTCTATCTCCCTAAAATGGAGAAAACCAAACTATAACCCAACTGACTTGGGCGCACTTTCCTGGGACCTCTTGAGATTGTTCCTCACCATGGTCACTCATACTGGCTTGGAATAAAGCTCTTTAAGTATTTCACAGAGTTTGCTTTTTGCATTGACAGTACCTAGTTGCTCTCCTTCATAGCACTCAATCCAATTTTAACTAGAAAATGTATATAGGGCTTTTTCAATTATCTCTATCCCCCAATAAACTATGAGTTTTATTAATTCAGCAATCATATTTCCTTTCTCACTTTTTCCTCTCCACATGGCACAATGAGGCATACTTGTTGAACGAGTAAATATAAGAATGAAAAGAATATTTAACTATTTTGGTTACTGCAGAACTGCTTCAAGCAACCACAGGCAAAAATATTGCTCACTTGTTCCTGTGCAAACTAAATGTACATTCTTTAAAAGCCAGTAGAGGTTGAAAAAATAATGAAGTCATTCTATTCAATTAAAACAGAAAGGTATTTTTTTGCTTAAAAGAGTCATTATGCAAATATACCACATCAACATGCTGGTAATAGCAAATGCCTTGTGACAATTAAATTAACTTTTGCATCTCATTGATTAAAGTTAACATTGCCTTCACACATCATTGAGTTCTTATGTCATAAACAATAATTAAGATGTTAATCATAGGGATTTTCAGATGGCATAAGTTGTGTACATGGTGAGGCATCCTTTCTTGTTCTTTTTTTAAAAAAATTAAACTCACCTTCTTACATTTCTAGTGAGAATTACAACCAATATGATCTAGAGATTAAACACACCCATATAATCATTTTCATAAAGCCTATTATCCAGGAGTGTTCCCTGTTTTCATTTAGGTCATTTATTTGCATAGCGACAACTTACAGTGTAAGCCGTAACAGCTCTTCTGAAACTACTTTTTTTTATATATAATACTATTATTAGACTTAGTAATGTAATTGCTTCTATAATTAAAATTATTTCTTACTTGCCAAAGGGAAGACAAACAATAGAAACAAGAAGAAAAAGAAAAACAAATTTGGAACTTGATAGCTTCACTTCAAATAATATCACATTTGAATGCAAGTTGCTTATAAGTGTTATCTCATTATGGATTCTCAGAGCAACAGCTAATTCCACTAAGCAATGAGTTGGCAGCAACAGTATGTGTAATGTACGGAGACACTTGCTATTGTCGCAAAGCGAATTGGGCATCAGTGCATAGAAATGTGATTTTTAGCTGGCAAAATGAAAATTTTTCAACTACCATGAGTAGCCAATAAATTTTTAGAATTTAAATATAAGGAAACTATAGAATGTGAATAAAATGTTTGTATTTTATTTTATTTTGGGACAGAGTTTCACTCTTGTTGCCCAGGCTGGAGTGCAATGACGCAATCTCAGCTCACTGCAACCTCTGCCTCCTGGGTTCCTGTGATTCTCCTGCCTCGGCCTCCCAGGTAGCTGGGATTACAGGCATGCAGCACCACGCCGGGCTAATTTTGTATTTTTAGTAGAGACAGGGTTTCTTCATGTTGGTCAGGCTGGTCTCAAACTCTTGACCTCAGATGATCTGCCTGCCTTGGGCTCCCAAAGTGCTGAAACTTTTTTAAAAATTATTTTACTAAGTGAAATAAACTCTAAACCAAGAGTGTGCTATGAGCAGGCTTGTGTGGTTGCTGGCATTGTTCATTTCTTTGGTTTTACTTGAGTCTGAATAAATTAATGTCTAACTCTATTAGTTTATTATCCAATTAAAAAATAAAACTTTTGTCTTGACTATTTACAGTTTTAATATAAAATTTTCTGATTAATCACTTTTAGATCCTCTGATCAATAATGTGCATATTGAATTAAATTATCTCTAGGAGCCTCTAAACAACTTTTCGTATTCTAAGAATTGAAAAACTGGTTTTATGTGCAGGGAAGAACGAGTTGATGTTATTCTCAAAGTGAATATGAACTTAATGTATGTTTGACTGTCTACACAGGTACCTTCAAATCTGGGACACATTAAGTATCACTCCAAAGGAAGAGTATTCAAATAATAAATTAACAGTTGGAAGAAAATGGAGGCACAATATAAAATAATTTTCTGAAGATTTTCTATGAAATTATAAGCAGAAAACGTTTGAATAACAGAGGTTGCTATTCTCTTGTACTACTTAATGGCATTTTCACCAAATTAATATACTTTTCTATTTCTGGTTAACATTAATTCTTTGTCTTTCCTCCATTGTCTGTTCTCTGGGTCTACAGTCCAAAATAACAGTTTGTAATTAGGTATCAGTGAGATAGTTGCAGGTGATTTTGATTACTATAATGGGAAAAAAAAGCCAAACCCAAACTCTCTCTAGAAATACACTTTTCTGGATACTTTCTGACTACATTGATATAAAAATCATGTTGTGTGTTTCCCAAAGCAGGAAGAAGACGAATAAGAGAAGGAGAAGGAGAAAGAATAAGAGAAGAATTCAATTTTGGAGCTTTTGATTTTTCTTTAGTTAGTGGATGTTATATAATTAATGTAGTATGAGCAGTTCTATCAGCAGAATGGCATGAGTAATTTGCTTTAACACCAGGTATTTGATCTTAGCAAGTTAAATCATTTCCAATTTAACCATCATTGAATTAATTAGGAATAAAATTATTGCCTTACTCAAAGAAGTATGTACTGTAAGAATCTAATAATAATACATGTGGAATTCCTTGAAATTTCTAATACACGGGACAAATGCAGGCTAATAATGCTACTGTTGTGTGCAAGTGTTCTGTCCATCTAGTTTCACACAAATTCTAAATTATTTTCTTTGCTCATATTTTCCCCTAAAACTAAATGGGCCAATTCCTAATCCATTTCTATCACACTAAACCTTTTCCAGCATTCCTCACAGTTTTGAAAGATTTTATGATGCTTGTAGTTTTACTCTACGTCATTAATTTCCCTCTTATCAAGATATCACGGTCTTCCATCTGAAAGAGAAAATAGAGATTAATAGAATGTAGCTCACTGGACCTAGAGAAAATGTAGAGAAATTAGTCACAAGCAATAAGAGATTAACTTTCTGTTGTGTTCACTCACCTCTAAACCTATCTACCACTGAACACGCCACATAATTTTCCCCCTACTCATGCATCTTGCTCTATAGCTTAATCTGAATTTCTGTAGTTCTAAATCGTCTTTGTTACTAAATGTCCGTTAATTAGCATATAGATTTCTCAACCTAATTAAATAGTAACTATTTATCAGATGGACTGATATATCCCTTTCAATTTCAGGTTCTAATTACTTTGGACTTTATGTCTCAGTTTCTTCAAAAAGTCATGTGCATTACTTGTCTTCACACCCTTACCTCCTATTATCTCTTTGTGTTAATTTGGGCTGTTTGTATGTTTGTGTGTGTAATACTAAAACATAGAAAAAGTTATAAAGCATACATATGTAGTTTGACTAATAACTATAACAGGAACATTCTTGTAATCATTACTCAAATTAAAAATAGAAAGTGAATAGGACTTCAGAATTCCTCCTCCACTGTCTGACTCTTCCAATAACAGCTTCTCTCCGTACCTGCCACTATGTTCTAAAATTACACTGTCCAATAAGTAGCCTCATGTGTGTATTTAGATTTAAGTTACTATAGATTAAATTAAATTAAATTAAAAATTTAGTTTTCGCTCATACCAAGCCTCAATCCCGGTGCTCATGCATGTCTAGTGGCTCACATGTTGGTTAGTGCAGAGAACAGCCTCATTCCTGGTGCTCATGCATGCCTAGTGGCTCATATGTTGGAAAGTGCAGGAGATATTTCCGTCACCAGGGAAAGTTCTACTATTCTCATAATTAAACAACTCTAGAATAGAAAATCTAAAACTAAAACTTCATTATTGCATGCCTAATGAAAGAAATAAAATTGAGCAGATATGATTAAAACTAAAGAAATTTGATTAGTATATATTTTTAAAAATATTTGGCCGTATTTGAAAATCATTTTGGCACCCCTTAGAGGCATCTCTAATGACATTAGCTTATCTATATTTGTATCTTTCTCTCTCTCCATTATCTTTTTAATCTATCTTTTGTCATGTCTGTCTATCATCATTTCTTTTCTACATTATTATAATACCTATGAACTGGTTGCCTTGCCTGCTCTCATGTTCTGTTACAATACACAGTTGGCCCTCCATCTCTGTCGGTTCTGAATTCACAGATTGAACCAACTGTGGGTCAAAACGATAGTTAGGTCTATGATGGTTGAGTCTTTAATGAACATGCACGGCCTTTTTTTTTTCTTGTCACTATTCCCTGAACAATATAGTATAACAACTATTTACAGAGCATTTACATTGTATTAGGTATTGCAAGTAGTCTAGAGCTGATTTAAAATATAGAGGAGGATGTGTATAGGTTGTATGAAAATGCTACGCCATTTTATATCAGGGAATTGAGCATCTGTGGATTTTGGTATTCGGGGGGATCCTGGAACCCATCCCGCACCAGACACGGAAGAGCGATTGTATGTTGCAAAGCAGCAGAGTGACATTTTAAGGTTCCATCTTCCCCAAACTCTCCAACAGCATCCTGTTTTATTTAGAATGAAAACAAAACACCTTCCAGTGGCATATGTTTAGTTTCTGTCACCTTTCTGACATCATCTTCTCTTCTCATCACTTTCTGTGGCCATCCCAGTCTCTCTGCCTCTTCTCAAGTGTTCTTAACCTGTGCCAACCTCAGCATGTCAGCTCTAACTGTTCCTCTCTGTCGTACCCCATCTCAGGATATTAGTATAATCTCAAGTCCTCGTCTCTCCCAGATATTTTCTCATGTGTCATCTTATAAGTGGGACTCGGAAATGAGAATACCATACAGATTTGTTGTAATTTGAATTTTCACATCTAAAAATATAATTTCCCTGAGAGTAGGAACTATATATTTTCTTCAGTTCTGCCTCACTCTGTCCCTCATACAATGTTTGGTGCATAAATGGTATTTAATACATATTAATGAGATAATTTTTGTCAATAAAATCACTATGATCCTGAATTTGTTCCTGAGTTGTGCAGTATCAAAAATACATTTGAATGTACACCAAGAGTAGATCCTTGGGGGTAAACTCAAAGTATATAATCTGAGAGGAGAAAGTTACATAACCTACACTGCCAATATAGTAATTTACAAGGACACATTACATTCAGTTGAATCGGATGTATGTGTTGTTGTAACCAATAAGATCTTTCCCTTTAAAGAACAAATGAAAATCAGGCAAATGTCAAATGAATAGCTTCTAAGAATAACATTAGAACAAGTGTGATTCTTATATGTTACCAAGTCTTTATAACTGATTCTCAGGTTTACACTCTCATTGTGCAGTTGACAAGTTGTTACTTATTCCATTCCAAACACTGTGTTTGAAATTTAAGTGAACTATTTTCAGGTTGAACCATTTAGCTAGACTTCCCAAAGTTTAGTAGAAAGACATTTGCTTATCTTCACTAAATTATGATTGTAAAAATAAATATGGAATTTTATGGACGACGTTTTAAAAAATGCTAAATAAAAATGCTGTGATAAAACATACCATTAGGAGTTAAATTCAGAGAAACAAAAAAGGTTTCTGTGTGTCACACAGATTTAATTAGTTTGTATGGCTGTTTAGTATAAACTTCCTTTTACCCAGTATTATGTTTGAGAAACCATAGTGTTTGGAGACATATTTAAAGAAAAGCAAATAGCTACTACTGTGCCTCCCATGATAACGCAGTGGAGAGTAACTACCTATCTATTCTGGACTATTTATCTACTTGACTGCAATGACATGAGACAGAAATATACTTCTACTTTTATTGTGCATCTCCATTTTTGTATCTCTTTGTGAGAGCAGCTTAAATGTATTCAATCCTAAACATAACTGGGAAATAAAACATGACTGTTTATAACATATTTCATTCTCTTTTTGCTTAGTGAAAAATTACACACACACACACACACACACACACTTCTGAAAAGTAAATATAACTTTTCTTCACTCCACCAACAAGAGGTGTTTTATTACTATAATTCAACGAAAGAGAGTCTATTGCTTGGCATGCTAGCATTCTTCGAAGGTAGTGTTCTTTATTAAAGGAAATTTTAATAGTCAGATAGAGTAAAGAAAGAATTAGGACTAATCTTTAATAACATCATCTTGCTTTTGTTTAAAGTTTTCTTTTCAGAATCAGTATTAGTTGCTTTCTTAATAATTCCAAATTTATATTAGGCATTAAATATTTATTGTTTAATTTATTTCAATTGTTTACCTACCATCTCTCACTGAAATAGGAGTAGATATAGTAAACAGGTTTTGGTGATTGCTGTATTTTAAAATAGCAATTTTTCCAATAGAGTTGGAAAAATATAGTGTATACTGAATAACATTTGTAAATATATTTAAATAGACTTCTTTTTATAAAAGCATATGATATGGTTTTCTGTAAAATTTGTCATTGTCATACAGGCAAAATAAATTTCTGGCTCAAGAAATGGGGATTTAAAGTAATTAAAATAGAAAGATTATTATGAATAAAATAATTGAACATATTTTAAATTAGTGAAAAATATGGAATAAAGTAAAAAAAAGTAAAATGATAAAAGAAGTAATGACTACAATATATTTAATTCAAAAAGTATGTGCTATATTTCAGGTTAAGCCAATATGCATATCTGTCTGATTTGCAGACATGTGCACTGAAAATGTTCATCTTTGAATGATGAGAAAATAATGGTAGAGATATAAAGTCTAGAGATTTGATGATTGTCTTGATTACAGAAAATATAATAATTAGATAAAATTATAAATTAGGTTTAAAAAATAAATATAGATGAAAAGAACAACTATTTTGTGTTGTGATAGGCCTTACCTGACTAATTAAGATATGAGGAAACACCAATTATTATTATTTTAATTAGTGAAGGTTAAAATAGACCTGAAATGGTAAAGACATTTTGTTCAATACAAGCAAAATAATATAATGGTTCAAAATTCAACAGTTTATTAGAATGTTAAGAAATTCCAATCTTAAATAGGCTGAAATTGAAATATGACTCAAATATTTAGGAAAAAAAATTAACATTTACTGAAATTACAATGGCATTCAAAGTATCCACATTTGATCACGATAGAAAAATTATACAAATCTATACTTGAGTAAACATTTACTAATGAAGCAAATTTTCATGATTTCTTGTATATATTTCTTACATTATCAGGCTTTTAATCTACATATGATCCACTTTTTCCCCCATAATCTAGTGGAATTTTGAGAATATATGAAAACATTTGGAATGTTAACATTACTTTTTAAAATCTGATTCCTGTAGGCTGTACTCTAGTTAGCCAGATCATTTTTTAATAACTCTAAATTAATGCAAATGCAATAATCATCTGAAATATTCCATCTTGCTACTAATAGCCTGCTAAACATATTTATATCTCAAAAACTCGTTAATTTATGACACGCATTATGTACTATGAAACTAAATCACTATAAATCAATGTTAGTGTGACTATTAATATTTAGAAGTAAAATGAATACAGTTAAACTTTTATAGGTTCTACAGTACTAATTAATTTTACTAAAATACATTAAGGGAGAACTTAAAAGTAGATTTATCACTGTGTGAGCTCAAAGAACTCTTCACAGCTATTGTTAGCCTATTTTACTTTTCATTGCCAAACATGATGTAGTGCTATCATCCCAACTGGCATTAGAAATGGGGTTAGAGGAATTACCAAAACACTTCAGTATACAATTTGCATAGCTAACTGAAATCTCATTTCTGTTTAAAGTTTAATTGAATTCATCAGTGCTCTTCACTCAAAGACTGCCAGGAACATACCTATGGGAGAAGAAGTGAGGTTGATTACTCATTGCAGTGAAGGAGAACACATCATAATAAGAGACTGTTAGAAAGGGTTAATTATAGAATTTGGGCTTGTGCTAGATAATTCTGGGGAGAGTTCAAGGAACCAGGGCTTTGCTCAATATTGGATGCCATCAGAATATGGAGGCATTCAGTGTTTGCATATCTTAATAAATCTTGTCTATAAGGTGGTTGTAGTAACAATTAGCTAAAGCTGTAATTAAAATATAATTTTATGCTGTCACTTTCAAATATGTATTATTTGATTGTAATATTTTAAAATTTACAACATTTAACATTCAATTTTTCCTCTAAAGAAAACTTGCAACATACCATGAAATGTATAAAGCTTAAAAAAGATACGAACTACCAAAACTTACTCATGAAGAAATAGAAAGCTTTAATATACCTATATTAATTAAATAAAATTAGTTCATAATTTCAAATATTCCCAAAGAAACATCACCACCCACGTCACTTCACTGGGAAACTCTATCATATATTTAATAAATAAATAAGGCCAGGTATGGTGGCTCACACCTGTAATCCTAGACATTTGGGAGGTGAAGGCAGGAGGATTGCTTGATGCCAGGTGTTTGAGACCAACCTGGATGACAGAGAGAGAGCCTGTCTCTACAAAAAAAAATAAAAAAAAAATAGCCATGCATAGTGGTGAGTGCCTGTTGTCCCAGCTACTTGGTTGCTAAGGCAGGAAGATCGCTTGAGTCCAGGAGTTCCAGGCTGCAGTGAACTGTGATCATGTTGCTGCACTCCAGCCTCAGTGACAAAGCCAGACTCTGTCTCTAAAATAAATAAATGAATAAAATTTTTCCAGAAAAAATAATAAATAAATAATATTTTAGAATTTAAAACATAATTGAATATATAATACACGAATTTCCAGAAACTAAATATTATAATGCCAGCATTGTTCTGACAATAAAATGGAAAAATGTATCATAAGGGGGAAAAATATACCTCACCAATACAGATACAAAAATCCTTATCAAAGCTGTAGCATCCAAATCCAACAATATATAAAAAGGATTATACACTATGACCAAATGCCATTTATCCAGGAATGCAAAGTTAATATAAAATTGGCAAATCAATCATTATTACTCATTAAATTAAAATAATGAAGGAGAAAAACCATATAAGTATTTCAATATATGTAGAAAAGATATGTGAAAAAACTAAACATTCATAATAAAACATAGGTATAGAAAGTAATTCACTCATTCTGATTAAAGCCATATGTGAAAAGTCTATGGTTAATTATATACCTTATATTTAAAGATTCAATTTCTTCTGCATAAGATCAGGAATAAGACGAGTATACCCACTCTCAATACTTTCATGCAACATTGAACTGAAGCTTCTCACCAGCACAATAAAGCAAGTAAATCAGGCTACCGTAACCAAAAAAACATGGCACTGGTACACAAACAGAAACACAGAACAATGGAGCAGAACAGAGAACCCAGAAATAAAGTCACACACTTACAATCATCTGAACTGCAACAAAGTCGACAAAAACAAGCAAAGGGGAAAAGACTCTCTATTCAATAAATGATGCTGGGATATGCAAAGAATGAAACTGGACCCCAACTTTTCACCATATACAAAAATTAACTAAAGATGGATTAATGGTTTAAATGTAAGCCAAAAAACTTAAAAATCCTAGAGGAAAACCTGGAAAATACCGCTGTGGACATAGGCCTTAGCAAAGAATTTATGACGTAGTTCACAAAATCAATTGCAACAAAAACAAAACTTTACAAATTGGACTTAAATAAATGAATGAGAATTGGCACAGCAAAAGAAACTAGCAACAACATAAACAGAGAACCCCAGAATGGCAGAAATTATCTGCAAACTATGCATCTGATAAAAGTGTAATATCAAGAATCTATAAGAACCTTAAACAATTCAACAAGCAAAAACAACCACCCCATTGAAAAGTGGGTGAAGGACCTTTGTCAGATGGATTTGGTGCTTTTAACACATTGTCTGCTTTTCCTGGAAGGCAATATGCCATCCAACTTCAAACTATATTACAAGGCTACAATAACCAAAACAGCATGATACAGGTACAAACACAGACACATAGACCAATGGAACGTAATAGGAATCACAAAAATAAGACTGCACATCTACAGCCATCTGATCTTTGACAAACCTGACAAAAACAAGCAATGGGGAAAGGATTTCCTATTTAATAAATGGTGCTGGGGAAAAAAGGTTGCCATATGCAGAGAATTGAAACTGGACCCCCTTCCTTACACCTCATACAAAAATTAACACAAGATGGATTAAGTACTTAAATGTAAAACCCAAAACTATAAAAACCCTAGAAGAAAATCTAGGCAATACTATTCAGGACACAGGCATGGGTAAAGATTTCATGATGAAAATGTCAAAAGCAATTGCAAAAAAAGCAAAAATTGACAAATGGGATCTAATTAAACTAAAGAGCTTCTGCAAGGCAAAATAAACTATCATCAGAGTGAATAGGCAACCTACAGAATGGGAGAAAATTTTTGCAATCTATCCATCTGGCAAAGGCCTAATATGTATAATCTACAAGGAACTTAAACAAATTTACAAGAAAAAAACCCAACCCCATTAAAAAGTGAGCAAAGGACATGGACAAACACTTCTCAAAAGAAGATATTTGTGGGGCCAACAAACATATGAAAAAAGCTCAACATCATTGATCATTAGAGAAATGCAAATCAATACCACAATGAGATACCATCTCATGCCAGTTTGAATGGCAATAATTAAACAGGTGCTGGCAAGGCTGTGTTGAAATAGGAATGCTTTTACACTTTTGGTGGGAATGTAAATTAATTCAACCATTGTGGAAGACAGTGTGGCGATTCCTCAAAGACCTAGAACCAGGAATACCATTTGACCCAGCAATCCCATTACTGTGTATATACCTGAAGGAATGTAAATCATTCTATTATAAAGATACATGCACGTGTATGTTCATTGCAGCACTATTCACAGTAGCAAAGATGTGGTATCAACCCAAATGCCCATCAATGATAGACTGGACAAAGAAAATGTGGTACATATACACCATGGAATACTATGCAGCCATAAAAAGGAACAGGATCATGTCCTTTGCAGGGTCATGGGTGGAGCTGGAAGCCATTATCCTCAGCAAACTAACACAGGAACAGATAACCAAATACCACGTGTTCACACTCATAAGTGGGAGCTGAACAATGAGAATACATGGACACAGGGCGGAGAACAACACACACTGGGGCCTGTCTTGTGGGCAGAGGGACAGAGAGCATCAGGACAAGTAGTTAATGCATGTGAGGCTTAATACCTAGGTGATGGGTTGATAGATTCAGCCATCCATCAAGGCACATGTTTACTTAAGTAACAAATCTGCATATCCTGCACATGTATCCTGGAACTTAAGATAAAATTTTGAAACAAAAATATATGAATTCTTAAAATGTAACTTTTATAATATTTTAATGATCAAAGAAAGCCTGAGGAGGAGGGATGTATCTCAAATGTGCATGCTTTACTCGTTCGTTGCCACTCCCTGAGTTTAACTTCACAATGTATCTTTCTTAAATTATTATAATGAATCAAAACAGAGTCTCCATGCTCCCTTTGTCTGCTTCCAATGAAATTTCCATCCAGCAGCTCAAGAAATAATTTAGGAACTAAAAGTGAGCATGTCATTGTTTTTCTTTGAACAATATAAAGATTTCTCATTTCATTAAGGATAAAGTAAGACGTCCTTGATTAATGTACAAGCCCTGAAAAATAGGAACCTTATCTGACGTTGTAAACTACTCTACGAATCTTACTCAAATTACAGCCTCATGTTCCTCTTACACTTCTCCAGTAGAGCAAGCATTTTTTTTTTCTATAGCAGGAACAATTTTTTTTTCATTTCATGGAATGCTTTTTGTTCCATTTTAGTCTGTCTTAATCATTTGTCAAATGTCAACTAAAATGTCCCTTCCTCAGAAAAGCCCACATCCTAAGAGTTCTTCAAGTTCTATGAAGTAAATGGGCTTCCCTTTTATATTTTCTTAGAACACTTCTATTTTCCTCTGTAGAATTTACTACAGTTTTGAATTTTATATCTGTGTTTTAATTACTGTTTCCTAAACAGGAATAAAAGCTCCAGTGAGGAGATTAGAATAGATATCAGTATTTTTCATCATATAACAGCCCCACTGTGCCATGTTGATATCCTGTGGATGTTTAGTGAATCTGCCAGGTGGAAAAAAAAAAACTAATATTTAAAAAATTACAATTGACACATTATTTCAAATACACAAAGCAACTCAAATATAAGGATTTTCCAAATATAGAAACTTAAAATTTAATGTGCATTAAAATAATAAATCAAAACAAAACAAAACTAAACTAAAACTATTTTGACTGGAAGGAATCATCCATCTGACTGGCCAATTATCAACGCTGGTCTATTTTCCCAACATTGTAAAACATACCACAAACTTTTAATATTTGTTTCAAAACGAACAAAAAACGTTAGGACTATTCTGTTACTTTCTTGTCCATTTAATCATTTTATGCTGAAGCATCTTTTAAAAAGTATGTTAAAACTGGTTGGGAATATTTATTTATTTATTTATTTATTTGTTTGTTTGTTTAATTTGAGACAGGGTCTCACTCTGTCACCCAGGCTGGAGTGCAGTGATGAAATCACCGCTTGGCTCACTGCAGCCTCAAGCTTCCATACTGAGTTTATCTTCCACCTCAGCCTTCTGAGTAGCTGGGGCTACCGGCACATGCCACCATATTTGACGATTTTTTTTTTGCTTTGTAGAGATGGAATTTTGCCATGGTGCCCAGGATGGTCTCAAATTCCTGGACTCAAGTGGGAATATTGAGATCTGATATAGATTTCTTGTCTTTTAAAAAATTTTAAGGAAAGTTTGAAACATTTAATTGTTTCTGATAGGCAGATATCTAAAAAGTTACAAGCCAGGATTTCTGGCATTTGCCTTTGAACTGTATAAAATAGTATTATGTATTCCCCAGCAACTTGCTTGCACTATTCTTGGAGGGTTAGCAGCATGTAGGACATGCAGAAAGATGGCTGAAGTCATGTCTTCTCCCACATGGTCTGGCATTCTTTCCCCTGTTGGATGTATCAATGACTAATTTTTAAAAGGCTGACATTTGGCTACCCTGGTCACAAAACTACAGGGAATATGATATTTTAGTAAGTTGCTTGCATTTTTCTCCCTTGGCTCATATCTTAATACTTTGAAGGAAATTTCTGGGTTGCTTAAATAAAAATAAATAGCCAAAATATTTGGAATTTGTTTAGGATAACCTTTGACTTAGCCATGCTTTTCTAGGTCTTAATAAAATTAACCAGGGTTAAAATAAAAGAGCATTATCTTCTCAACACACACCCCCTCTAAACCAGCCTTTCTGAACATAACGAGTTGCAATTACCACAAGAAATCTCTGTCAAATTGTATACAAAAAGATTTCAAAATAATTTTCTCTTAAAATTTTGTTTGCTCTGCTAACTATATCAGTGGTTAATACTGCTGTCCTTTTTAAAAACCACTTTCTAATAACAGCTAATATGTTATGCCAAGTGATGTGCCAAGCTCTGTGTGTCGAGCAAGTACTAAATGTTTTGACCACTTAGCCCGTAACTGAATAACCAAATCCATTAGATGAAATGCAATGAATGAAGCTAACGTTTACTGTATAACGATAAGATGGAGCTCTATTTTTCCCTTCTTTACGTGGTTGAGTTTTTCTTGTCATTATTCCTGATGCATTGTTGAAGGGAACAGTATAAATTACTTTTCTTCGAAGAAGAGGATAATGAAGATGAAGGAAAATGTATTGTCTTATCCCAACAAAAAGGAAGAGAATGCGTGCTATAATGAAGAAAAGTGTTATCAAGGTTACTTGAATAAAGATCATCTGCCATCAGTTTAGTTATTCTTCAAGTGAAATCTGACAAAGGACACAGCAGAAATCAGGCTTTGTGTAGAATGAATTAAATAATTCTATCTGTCAATCCTACTTAAAATCAATATATTTTTTAAAAATAACATATTAAAACAATTGGTTAATATAAGACAAGTTTCATTTAGTATGTACAATGTGGGGTAAAAGTGATTTTATTGCTAGGGATGACACATTGCAACTCAAAACACATGTATGGATTACTTTTCAAGAAGATATAAGCTATAAATTTTTTAAAAAATCAGACTAATCATAATATTAAGATTGTATAGCATTGAATATCTTTATTAATGTTCTGCATTTGTTCTTAGATTATGTAAGAATTTATGTTTTTTTACCTATTATTCCCTTATGCACAGTATAAAACATTTAATTTATGAGATACACGTATCAAAGAACAAAAAGAAAGACATACGGACAACAGAAATAATATTCAACTTTTTAAAGTTAAGAAAAAAACAAATTTCATTATGAGTTATATGACATACTTATTATTTTATGTATAATAATCTACCTAAATAAACCACTTTTCAAAAAATACTAAGTTTTTTCAGTCTCAAAAATATTAGTTTATCCCATAATGGCACAATGATTTGTTTTTAGTTGTACACATATATGTCTGTCATGCCCTCATTTGCCTGCAATCAATTTTTCTTCCTTTATGACGTGAGGGAAGAGGAGGGAAACAAAAGTGGCCTTCTCTAATCTTCTTGCAAACTTACTAATAAACAGCAAGCTATTGATAATAGCAGAGGTGCAGTTTTTGTCTATAGAATTGTGTTAGCAGGATGGCCCCTTTATTGGACTGGTTATGGTAAACAAACGTAGCATCTATGGTTTTATAGAACAAGGCTCCTTGGAAAATGACATGTAAGCTATATGCTTACATAGATGGAAATGAAGATTTCATAAAATAGAATGCTCCCTTTCACACGAGGTGATTGCACACATGATTAGAGACCTCATCTTTGAACCCGGGCCCGAAAGCACAGGTGGGATGTGAGGAGAAAAGACCTACGGAGCCACACTCAATGTCCTAGGCCTCCTAGCTTGCTTGTGAGTCTCGTTGTTAGTCAGAAATTATTAGTAAATAAGATTCGATAAACTCTCAGATTCATCTGCATCTGGTTTGATGATGTGATCTTTGTGTTAGTGAGCACACACACATCCGCACCAGCTCTGGTCTTTTCAATGTTCTGTTTCTTCTATGATCTTTCTTCACCTTGGTTGTCTTTCACATTAGGTACTTCTGTCAAGCATCCCCTGAGTTTTGGCTATTTATTCACATGTAAGATGAGGACATTTTAAAGCTAACTCGGAACTTTGTCTATATGTGTGGTGCCTATTCAGTTGCGAGCAATGCATTAGGGCGATTGGTGGGATTTTCTCTTTTGCAGGTCATGATCCTCCTGCACCTGCACCCTTCAGCCCCAAGAAGTCTCCTATCTCCTACAGAACTCATAATTTGGCCATTAGTTTTCTAAAAATCATGTGCAGGAAATAGGAATATAACTTTTCCATGTAAATTTTACCTAGTTCCTGTATTTTCACTATCTCTCTCTCTCACACACACACACTCACACACACACACTCTTACACACATATCTTCAATGGTGTCTACTCTCTCTAAGGCCAGAGAACACAATAAACAACTTCTCTAGAGCATAGCTTATTCTAGGCAGTAAGAGGAACCGAAAAGAGGGAATGAATCTGCAAATTTATCTTTTCTTTGGAATTTTTTTTTCCTAATACTTCCATTTCTAGTCCTTTCCCTCTCCCTCCCCTCGTAGGTATCTTCAATTCTGGAGGCTTTCATGGGAACACAGGTGGTGTGTAGTCTGTTCTCACATTGCTATAAAGAAATACCTGAGAGTGGATGATTTACAAAGAAAAGCATTTTAATTGGCTCATGGTTCTGCCGGCTGTTCAGGAAGCATGGTGCTGGCATCCGCTTAGCTTCTGGAGGTCCTAGGAAACTTTCAATCATGGAGGAAGGCAAAGGGGAAGCAGGCACATCTTATATGACCAGAGCAGGAGGAAGAGTGAGTGGGGGGAGGTTCCACACATTTTTAAACAACCGTGGGAGTAACACTAAAGGGATAGTGCTACACCATTCATGAGCAACTGCCCTGGACAATCACCTCCCACGAGGCCCTACGTCCAACACTGGGGATGACAAAACGACGTGAGATGTGGGTGGGAACACAGATCCAAACCAGAGCAGATGGAAATCAAGTTTCTTCTTGTTGAGTTACTTTCCTAAAAGCATAGGTTTCAGCTTTTCCTGGCTTGTTGAGAAAATTACAACTTGTCCATCTGCTTTTCAGTTTTCAAATTATTAATATGTCTCCTTGTATATATCTTTTGGGGTTTATGCCTTTTTAATCATATTATTATTTTTAATTTGAAAGTATAAATAATAAAAACAGGTGTTCTTGAACATACGTGTTGTTCATTTTTCATAGCAAATTCCAAGGATCAATTCCAAAAAGTTTAATTATGAAGTCAAAGCACAGGTGAATTTAAAAGGCTTTTGGTGCTTATTGAGAAATTGTGCTCCAGGTAATAGGGGTAAAGTTGCACTTCTACCAGAAATATGTTTATGTCATTTTCTTTGTACCCTAAAATTCTTATCAGTAATATAGTTTTAGCTTTTAGAAACATATGTAAAAATTAATTATTTTGGAGTATATATTAGATGCCAAGGACTTTTCAAAATGTGTTTTATTATTAAATATTTTAAACCTTACAATAACCCTGAGATAGGTACTATCTTTAACGCCATTTTGTAGATAAAATCGCTGAATCAAAATTAGGGTAAGCAACTCACCCGTGGTAATAATCTGAGAAGTGGCAGTCAGGGTTCAACGCGGGAACTGCACCTCCTTTCAACTATTGTGCTAGATTGCTTCTCTTACAAAGTAACACACACAATGTATTCACGCCATGTCCTGATTGATCTTAGCATTGCCACTTCTGCCGAATCTTTGTTCATATCTACCGAGCATGTCTTTATTCTATTTTTTTTTTTTTTTTTAGACGGAGTTTTGCTCTTGTTGCCCAAGCTGGAGTGCAATGGCGCTATCTTGGCTCACTGCAACCTCTGCCTCCCGGTTATGCCTCAGACTACCGAGTAGCTGGGATTACAGGCACCCGCCACCACGCCTGGCTAATTTTTTGTGTTTTTAGTAGAAACGGGGTTTCACCAAGTTAGCCAGGCTGGTCTCAAACTCCTGACCTCAGGTGATCCACCCAGCTCAGCCTCCCAAAGTGCTGGGATTACAGGTGTGACCCAATGTCTTAATCTTTTAAGTCTTTTTCTTATTATCTAACTTGAGCAAGTCTATTGTTGAGGGCAATTCTTATTTTGCCTTTTCAATGCCTGAAAAAACTTTCCAAAGATAGGTAGGAGAAACTCTCATCTGTCACTATGGTGGTAAAAAATGGGCAACAATTCCTTGCTCTGCCCCTTGATGGGTATGACATGGGCGAGGAAGAGGAACACCCATTGGTAGAGGAGCTGGAAACAGCAGGGTTTATTCTAGGCTGGTTATATCCAGTGGATTCTGTGAGTGCATCTTGGTCTTGCTTCCTGCGATTCTGTGAACACACTTCTGGCCTTCTTGTTAATTTCATGAGGCACTAAATAGCCTTCTAGTAAACTTTATGCTTCAGTTAAACTGAATTTAAACTGAACTTATTTCTTTATGTTACTTTTGGAATCAATGTGAGAAAATTTTTTAATAAAAATGTGTTTATTTATAAAAGTTTTCACTCCTGAAGAAATTTTAAGAGGTAACCATCTAAGCATGTATGATCAAATTAAGCACACTTATTAAGCTTCATTTCTGTTTCAGAGTTTATTTTTAAGAAATAAATTGTTACAGATGTAACATGTTCCCTTTTTAAATCTTATATGTAATTCTTTTCTGAAATTAGTATATTTCATGTATATGATTTTTAAAAAAACTTTTATTACCAACACATATATCCATGTAACATACATTATTGCTTTGTGGGTTTAAACATCTGCATTAAAATATCATGTTGTATATCAGTTTTCATTATTTAATATTGGATATCTGAAATTCATGCACAATATTACATATAGAACAAATTCATTTATTTTTAATGTTGCATAATTTATTTTTTACTAAATAATAAACCACAGTTTGTTTATATGGTCCCCAGTAAGACTGGATAATGGTTTCTCAGATGCTGTTAACTCTTCTAAATATTGTAAACAGTCCTATAATATCTTCTTGTGCATATATGAATAAGTGTTCCTGCAGAGTAGACATCTATATTTGTAATTGCTGCTCTTATACTGTGTACTACTCACTGGGTATTTACAAATGGCTCTTCTAAGTAATTTTATTCAAAGTATATTCCAATGATCAGACTCATTTGCCAATTCTCATATATTGTAATAATTGATATGCTAAAGATAATTATCTTAATAATGTTAGTAGTAAAATTTTATTGTCTTATTATTTGTCAAGGACAGAGCATTTCTAGTTTATTATAAATATCTTCTTAACTTAATTCATCTCTGATATATCCCAGAAAACTTTCTGGGTTTCATTACTAATATTAGCTTTTTTCCCTTATGTTTATCACATATACTCGGTGACTTGTGATACATTAAAATTAATTTAGAAAACTACATCTTTACAAAATTCAGCCTTTCTATCTAGGATTATAAGTAGGCTTCTTTAGCATTTATCTTGTACTTAGAAGATTTACTGAACTTTCTATACATAAGTAATTTCTCAATTAAGCCCATTAAAATTTTTGAGTCTGTATTTAAAATGTTTTCAAATAAAATTTAATTTTCTTTTCCCAAATTACAGCATTCATTTCATATTTATTTTATTGGTCAGAGTCATAATAATAACTTTTAAAAATATGAGGTATGGTAATATCCTTTTTATATTCTTCCTTGGAATGTTTCTAGTATGTTTTACTATCAGTTTAACATTTAAATTTAGAATATTTCTATTTATAGATGCACAAATATATAATAAACACTCCACTCTCTTCAAAACTCAAGACAAACTTGATCCCTTTTCTAAATTTGTTATTGTTTCCAAAATTATGCCAAATAAATTTTGAAATAGTATTATATAGAAGAAAGAACAGATTTCATAACAAAATATGCACATGGTGGTCATTTTTATGTCCTCGATTTTTAACATTTTCTTTGTTTTGATAATAAAGTTGTGATTTTACAGTAAACTGAATGCCCTACCCTGTTTTCCCTAAATAGAACTGAAGAGACTTTTGTTGTATACAAAGAGCGTATTATCATTGTTGAGTTATTATATGGCTATTAACAAACAAAATAAATGTAATCAAATATAAATAAATAATTAACATACAATGACGCCACTGAGATATGAAAAATTTTACTTAACAAATGACTTGGCCCACTAAATTGCTATGATTAACTACTGATGCAAACAAAATCAATTATTGATACAAATAAAGATTAATACCACTCTCTCTCCTAGTAGATGCAATTCCCTGGTTATTTCAGTTGGAAAATAAATAGTACAGAATCTGCACTTTTTCACAATTATTATTATTTAGCTTGATAATAAAAAAAACAGGCTGAATTTTAGGAAATTTTATTTTCATTCGCATAGGGATTTCTTACTAATACAATCAAGCAAATTGTCAGTCTATTGCTAAATATGATTTTTACATGCCTGTTAGATGATGTGCATCATATTACTACCCTTAACACTTTTACAAATAGCATCTTGCTAATTTTTTTTGTTATATTTTACATTCAGAAGGGGTTTAAGAAAATAGAAATGGATTAATTAGACTCTGGATTCATGCATGGATAGACCCAAACCATGAAGCAAACTATAAACTTCTAGCCAAAAAATAAGTCAGGAATTAACATCCAGTTTCCAAAATGAGGTAAAAAAAATACAAATGTTAGAATGTGGCCTGAAACAGATTTGGTACATGAGAAATGAGTATTCCCAAATGCACAAAAACAACAATAATTTTGTCTAAAAATAATTATCACCGGGTCCATTACACTCTGAAATAGTCAGCTGCACATTTAAGAATAGCAAGGTGGTGTTTTTTAAATACAGGATACCAAGGAAAATTCTCTAACAATGTAAAACTTAGTATCATAATTAGAAAGAATGTTTCAGTAGATTTGAATAAACAGACCATAACATCAGGGAGAATACTTGTATGAAAACATGCAGTCAATGTCTTTATACAGTAGTTACGGATTTGATGAAATTAGTTTCTTTAGTATCGAAACATAAGTTAAAACATCTCAAACATCTTGAATACATATTTATAAACTGTCTTGATAATCAGAATATTTTCTTCAACAATAAATTCTGTTGATATTTAAATAAATTATTCCAAACATGTTCATTTAATAACAAACATTAGCTAGCAAAAGAGGATTTTTTTGTACTAATTTGCATGATAAATAGTATTTTATGAATGCTTACACTGTCTTATATGCTATAGCATATATTCAAACATCTGATAAAAATTGCCAAATTGAGTCTGTCTGTAGAGTTGAAATAAAACTTCAGTTTTCAGTTGCACCATTTTAATTGTCAAAATAAAATGAAAAAGTAATGAATATCTTGCCAAGTTAAACGAAATCTTTACAACTGAATAGTAAGTAAACCAATATTTATTAAAATATTAGTTTATCTTTTCTGCTGAAAAGTAATTTTTCGGGTCAGCTATTTTTTTGCTTATGAAAGACCTGAACTAATACATCAAGAACTTTGTAATTAAGGAGGGAACAAATTTTAGAAATGAGATTTGAGTAATTTTTTAAAATTATATTCTTTGTGAAGTGATATAGCAATTCTCATGTGCCATTTGTTTCTTCTATTTTACCAGTTTTTAATGTCATGATTCATACTTATAGGATCCAAATTTATTACTTTAAAAGTTTGAATAGGTTCTTATTAAATGTATGAGAAGCTAAAAATATATTTGGGTAAGTGCCTCTTTGAGGCTTATGCTGTAAAAAAGTAATAAAACCCAATATTTATAGCACAATGTGTTGAAATAAATCTCAAAATGCCAAATTTAATCTTTTTGGCTCACAGTTAAAAACCATATAACCATTTTTCATTACATTTAAGCAGTTCTTTAAAATTTTATTAAATTAAAGTTGTAGTTCTTTAAAATTTCATTAAATTTACAATGTGTACATATTCTCATGAATCATAACTTAAGTCTATGGTCACACTGCCCTGAAGGTCCCTGGTGTCCTCTGAATCATAGCTTAATAACTTCCTTCCCATGCCATCCCAAAGCAGTTTAAACTATCAACTTGGTGAAGAATTACCATTCTTTGTTATTTTAATACCAACAATACTTTCTTGAGAGGCTATGCTATGTTTGTTACTGGTCTTGTCTTTTCTTTTATAATACATTAATAAATCTTAATAATCTGTTGTCAATTTAGTCATACAATTTTGTCTTTTAAAATTATCAAGGTTATTGGAATACATGGAGTAAATGTCAATATTATATAAATAATTATTTTGGGACAGGAAAGTCAGGCTTTTACCGAAATATAAAAATTCAAATTTAAAAATGAAAAACTTATATTTTGAATAAACATTTCTGGCACCTTTCTGACTCAGAAATAATAAGAGTGGAACAACAAAGTGTTATGAAAGAAAAAGAAAACAATTTTTGTGGTAGCAATGGAAGATATTACTCTCACTGTATTTTAGAAATATTGTTAGATTTCTGCTCAGGATATTTTAGGTTATTGCATTTTCAGCATTGTTTTAGTTGATTTAAGTTACTTATTTTCTCAATTCAATCATGAACACTATATCCAGAAACCCCTGAATTAATTATACTTAGAAGTATAATTCTGCAATTTAGAAAAGTATAAGTGCTATTAGGTTTGCTTAGCTCAGGCTGCCATAACAAAATACCACAGACTGAGTGACTTAAACAACAAGTATTTATTTATTTATTTTATTATTTATTTAGTTATTTATCTTTGAGATGGAGTCTCACTCTGTTGCCCAGACTGGAGTGCAATGGCGTGGTCTCAGCTCACTGCAATCTCTGCCTCCTTGGTTCAAGCAATTCTCTTGCCTCAACCTCCTGAGTACCTGGGATTACAGGCAACCGCCACCACGCCCAGCTAATTTTTGTGTTTTTAGTAGAGACGGGGTTTCACTATGTTGGTCAAGCTGTTCTCGAACTCCTGACCTCATGATCTGCCCGCTTCCGCCTCCCAAAATGCTGGGATTATAGATGTGAGCCACCGCACCCGGCCAGTTATTTATTTTTCACAGTCATGGAGGCTGAGAAATCCATGATTATGGTGCCAGTAGATTCAGTTTCAGGTGAGGTAAAGATACTCTTACTGGCTTGAAGAAAGGCCACCTTCTCACTGGGTCCTCATACCACAGAGAGAGAGAACATTGGTCTCTCCTCCTCTTATTATCAGGGCATTAATCCCATCATGCTGTCCCACCCTTATGACCTCATCTAAACCTAATTACCTTCCAAAGACCCCACCTCCAGCTACCATCCTATTGGGAGTTAGGACATCAACACATGAACTTTAGGGAGACATAAGCATTTGGTCCAGAACAAAGGCTAAAGAGAATACTATACTTAATATAACATTCATTAATCATAGCATATTGAGGGATAAGAAATATCTTTTGTCAATACTGGAAGTCATGGGAATCAGGAGAACTCTTTCTTATTAGTTCTCTTGTATTGGGTAGTCGCTTTACTTTTGTAGTCCTCAGCTTCATCCTCTGTAAAGTTGAGGGATGGAGTAAATTACATTAAGGTACTTTTCAACTCTAACGTTTATGGGCTTGGAAAAATTTATATTGACAATTTTTGCTATTTGTCTTAGTCTGGATGTTATTAAACATGTTTAAACATCTTGCAATTTTGAAAGCCATAAATTACTTAAAACACACACTAAAAGCTCTGAGCTCCTGAGATAAACCACTTCTTGTTTTTTCTTCTCATTTTATTTCTTCTGTTCTGATTTTGCTTCCTAAAACTTAATCCGTATGCTATTTAATCCAAATTTTGAACTACCGTATGTAGATATAAATTAATTAAACTTTTTAACCATTCCAATGTTTTTCTATCCACTAATAAACATATTTCCAATATCTAATACTTATTTATAAAGGACAAGCATTTCTTTTCCCTTTAAATCACAACAAGTAATGCTTGTCAGTCTTAACACCCAGAATGTCAGTAAGACTTGCAGAGGCAACCATAATGGCAGCTCTCAGCTTCAGAGTAGATGAGAAACAAAATCTGTCACGAGACTTGAAAACTTTAGACATCACCACAGTTAATTTAGCAGCCATGACCAGTATATTAAAAGCCTGTGCTACAACAAAACTCACCTTTGTTTCACCATGAATATAAAAGCTAACAGGGATTCAAATCTAGTTCTTTGTTACTTTTGCTAAAGTAACACACCTTTTGCTATGACACTGTTACTAAGAATGCGGGCTTATTTACAAATTAACATTGTTAGTTTGCGCAATTCTTCTTTATGAACATTGCACGTTCTTTTTTATGAACTGATGCTGGTGTTTCTTTATTTTGCCAGATAACTTTAACAAGGTGGAAGTTATAGGACATTAGAGCCGTGTTCATGCCTATGTCCTATTGTGGCCTGTGCAATACAGATGTGATTGCTCTCAGGACATTTCAGCTGCCCTTTCATTCTTGGGAGGCTCTTGGCTGAGTGTTTGAATGATTACAATTGAACATAGAGGAAAAATAGATTGTAGAAAATACAAACTCTCTGCATGGTCTCTATTGAACCCTTGTAAAATACTCTGATTCCAGAAAAAGATTAGGTAAATTGTAATTTGTGAAACTGTTATAACTTACTTATTGCTTTTTCCAGAGCTATTTCTTTAATATGGGAGTCTGATCTTAGCAATTTGGAAGACTGAGGTGGAAGGGTCATTTGAGGCCAAGAGTTTGGGACCAGCCTGGGTACCATAGCAAGACTCCAATTCTACAAAAAATAAATGTAGCCAGGCATGATGCCATGAGCCTGTAGCCCTACCTACTCAGGAAGCAGAAGCAGGAAAACTGCTCGAGCCTAGGAGTTCACGGCTGCAATGAGCTATGATCGTGCTACTCTACTCCAGCCTGGGAAACAGAGCAAGACCCTATCTAAGAATAAATAAATAAATATTGAAGTCTGAAAACATATACAGATAGAAGTATATTCTGATGTGTGTGTGTGTGTGTGTGTATATACACCAATTTATCCTTTTTCCTATGAAATATCTTTCTTTATAAATTTTCAGCTATGTTATTTATTTTAATTTTTTAAAATCAGAAGTATATTCTGATGTGTGTGTGTGTATATATATACTAATTTATCATTTTTCCTATGAAGTATCTTTATACATTTTCAGCTGTGTTATTTATTTTAACTTTTTAAAATTACAACAATTACTAACCCTATTATTAATTTTATCATCTTAAAGGCAAGTTTACAGTTTTTCAATGTCACCAGAAGATAACTCTGTACTATTACCATATAAACACATTACACCAGTAGTACAAAAATTTTTTATTGTATATTAAATATATGAGCTGATATTAAAGAATAATTATCTGTATCAAAGATATTCTGTGTTTATGATTTAGAAGATTTAACATAGCTAAGATGATAATATTCCCCACATTAGTCTATGTATTCACCAACAAATCTATCAAAACCTTAACTGACCTTTTTTTGTATTTTTGCAAAAATTGACAAGCTGATCCTTAAATTTATATGAAAATGTAAGAAACTCATAATAGCCAAGACAATAATAAGAAAGAACCAAGTCTGAGGACACTTTTCCTAATTTTAAATCTTACTACGTTTCTTAGCTTCAAAGCTTACTACAAATCTTCAGTAATCAATTTTGTATTGTACTAGAATTAGATATACATAGACAATAGAATTGAGAAACCATAAATAAATACTTATATTTATAGTCAATTTATTTTTGACAAGGGTACCTAGACAATTCATTGGCGAAGAACATTTTTTTTTTTCCAGCAAATGATTCTGGGACAAGTGGAAACCCACATGAGAAAAGTAACAATGTTGGACTCCTATCTAATACTATGTACAAAAACCGACTCAGATAGATAAATACATAAATATAAGATCTAAAACTATAAAACCCTTTAAAGAAAATATAGGTGTAAATCTTTATGACATTGGATTAGGTAATTGTTTCTTAGGACTGACCCTAAAAGCACAAGCAACTAAAAAAAAAAAAATAGATCAATTGGGCTTCATAAAAACTAATGACTATTGCCCTTCAAAGAGTAGTATCAATGAAGTCAAAAGACAATTCATACAATGGAGAAAACATTTGCAAATTTTATGTGAGTCCAGTATATATAATATTTAAAGAAATTGTATATCTCAGTAATAAATAGACTATCCAATTAAAGATACATGAAATACTTGAATACACATTTTCCCAAGATGTACAATAAGTTTATGAAGATATGTTCAACAACATTAATAATTAGATAAATGCAAAACAAAGTCACTATGAAATGCGAATTCACAGCCACTAAAAGAGTTATAATAAAAAAGTTGGTCACCGACAAGTGTTGGCAAAAATGTGGGGAAATAAGAACTCTCTCACATTACTTGTGGGAATTTACATGAACTCATGTATAGTAAACACAGACACAGATGATAAAAAAGTGATTAGATAGGTGTGTAACACAAGTTAGTATAGACACATATAATTGATTGTTCTGTCTGCTGAGAGGGCCTAGAAGCAACAACACCACGGTAGTAATCAGCACAATTAGTGACCAGCTCTTGTTTTTTTTTTAAGACGGAGTCTTGCCCCATTGCCCGGCTGGAGTGCAATGGCGCGGTCTCAGCTCACTGCAACCTCCCCACCCCAGGTTCAAGAGATTCTCCTGCCTCAGCCTCCCGAGTAGCTGGGATTACAGACATGTGCCACCATGCCTGGCTAATTTTTGTATTTTTAGTAGAGATGGAGTTTCACCATGTTGGCCAGGCTGGTCTCCAGCTCCTGATCTCAGGTAATCAGCCCACCTCGGCCTCCCAAAGTGCAGATCTTGGTTTTAATATTATTCTCTAATAAAAGCAGCCAGAGCATCCTGGATATCTGAAACACAAAATATATAAGATGATCCTGGACCATCTTATAGGGCCAAAATGTAAGAAAGTGCCAAACAAAAAAAATTGAGGTATATCCAGGAGATACAGTACCTATCAGAAAGAGTCTTTGTAGGCAAATCTAGAATACTATGAACAATAAATAAATAAATAAATTTAAATTGAAGAATAATGAAAACTATAAAATAAATATAAATGGATGTATACTGCTACAAATTAAGTGGTTGAATAAGTAAATAATTAGGGTAAAATAGACAAAGCTCAAGTAGAGAATTCCAAATAATGTATTTATGTACTCCAACACCAAGGAGGCAGAGCATAGCTTCCCATCCTTTACATGCCTATTGTCTAATGAATATAGTATGGAAATTTGGAGGAAAAGTATGACTTCATCCTGGGCAAACAAAGGAAACCTGACACGCCCGACCTCAGCCAGGTCGGAGTTAACACCATCAGTGATGTGTTGATAGTATGTACCCTTGATATGATGTGATGAGAATGGCCTTTCAGCTCTGTGGTCTTCCTCCTCAAACTACTACACAAGTCTAATCATGAGAAAAAGTTGAGTAAAATCCACATCGAGGGACATTATGCAAAATGTCTACCAAGTACTACTCAAAACTGTCAAGATCATCAAGTAAAGTAAGTAAAATCTAGAAAACTGTCACAGCCAAAGAGTAGCCTAAAGAGACATGATAACTACATGTAATGTGGTATCTTAGATAAAAAGACATTGTATTAAAAACCAAGGAAATCACAATAAAGTATGTACTTGAGCTGATAATTGTGAATGAATATAGATACACCAGTTGTGACTAATACACCATAGTAATATTAACAATAGGGAAATCTGTGTGCCAGGTATATCTAATGTGCTTGGATATGACTGCAATTTTTCTGCAAATATAAATCTATCCTAAAATTAAAAGTTTATTTAAAATACTCAATAGGAGTAGGATGCAGTAATCCCAGCTAATCAAGAGGCTAAGTTGGAAGGATCACTTGAGCTCAGGAGTTCAAGGCTAGCCTGGGAAACATCATGAGACTTCTTATGTAAAACAAAGAAACAAACAAAACTTATTATTAAGAAAATTCATGGTCAAACACAAAATTACAAAATGATTAAAAAATTTGAATAAATACTTCATCAAAGAAGATAAATAGATGGCAAATAAACACAGGTAAAGGTCATCAATCATTAGTTATTAATGCAATAAAAACCATAATCAGATACTTCATACCTTTTAGAATGGCTTGAATTAAAAGCAGACTTACCACACGAAGTGTGAGTGAAAATCTGGGGGTAGTTGGACAACTTATACACTACTGGTGGGACTGTAAAATAGTATGAAAACTTCAAAAAACAGTTTGTGATAGCCTAAAAAGTTAAATATGTACCTCTCAGTTGATCCAGCTATTTCACTCCTAAGTATTTACCTAAAAGCAAGTAAAGCATAGGCCCATACCAAGATGTGTCCATGAATATTCAAATTGGCTATATTTTTAATGGCCGTAACTTAGAAGAAACAACTTAGAGGCCCATGAATAGTTGAGTGGATAAACAGATAGAGGTATATACGCATGACTGGATACTACTTGACGCCAAGGGATAAACTATTGATACATGAAACGGCATCTATAAATAATTATAGTAAATGAAAGAAGCCATACCAAAAAGTATATATTGTATGATTTCATTTATATAAAAACTAACAAAAATCCAAACTATTCTATAGTAACAGAAGCTCCATCTGTGTTTGCCTGAGGAGGAGAGGTAGGAAAAAAGTGGAAAGAAAGAATTAAGAGGATTAAGAGAAACATTTTGGAGTGATGAGAATTTGCTTACAGTCTTGACTTTAGTCATGGTTTCAAGGATGTGTACAAAGGTCACAACCCATCATGTTGTGCATTTTTAATATGTGTAGTTTGTTGTATGTAAATTATACCTCAATCAAACTTTAGAAATGCTTTTACAATAACACTTAGCAGTCACTATGCATCTCAAATCCATATAGATGTTACTCCTTTTGGGTATGTATGTAGAATTTGATTCCAAATAGTTAGGTTAAATATCAAGACATGCTAGGAAGAAATAATTCCTATGTATTTCTGTCTCGCATATTCATTTCTTAGTGTAATTACATTAAGAGATCTGGTTCTTTTACCAACAGAGAAATCAAGATAAATAAAAACATTTTTCTTTTTCTAAATTTTCTTTAGAATAATTTCCTGTGTTGATCTCTTGGTTTCCTAGAGACTGTCAAAATGAAACAGATTCTAAGAAAGTTAAATAAAGACTTCTTTTTATATCTTAAAGAATAAGTAGTCTCTTGGGCATATAAGTTTTAGTGACAAGTAAAGTCAGCAATTATCCTTAGAAAAAATTAGTTAAAATATTCTTCAAATTACAATGCTAGTATAGAGTGAGATTATTTAAAATTTTTATTAATATAAATATTTCTTCAATCATTATCAGTTTCTCCTTAAAAAGGTGTTTGTTGAAAAGTTGATTTACTTAACTTCACTGTATATAAAAATATAAAGTGATACAAAAACGTTGGTAATAGATTTTTACAGAATTATTTCTGTATTCATAAATTTTTTTATTTTGCTGAAGTATGAATACTTACAGTAAACGCTACAGATGTTATACAGTTCCATGAGAGTTTTCAAAAGCATAAGGCAAACTACATACATCTCTACCAAGATACAAAACATTTCCATTATCCCAGAAACTTCCTTCATGTCCCTTTCCAGTCAATCCCCTCGAAGCCTAGAGACAGTCACTTTCCTCAAATTTTGTCAGACATTGATTATTCTTGAATAACAGATTAATTGTTATTAATATCTTAGACATTCAAAGCTATGAAAACGCAATTTCTCCTAGTAAATCTGTTGAGTTATTTTCTTTCTTGGTCAGTCCTGTCTTACTGTGTCTTTATCATGAATATGAATTATGAAATTGCGGAAGCAATGAATAGAAAAAATATTTACGCTTATAATTTCTAATGTCAACCTCTGAATTTAAAGATAAGTAAAAGATGATTGAAAATAGTTTTATTTGCCAAGAATAATCTAAGCATGGAAAACAATAAGCACATGAGTGCTCCTGTCTGAAAGCTTCTACTTCTTTATGCCTAAAAAGGAAGGTATTATTTTGAAATATAATGATATATGAAATGTGAAATTTTGAAAAAGCACAAGAAGAATGGGCTGGAAATAAAATCCAGTAGCTCATTTTAGAGTAATGAAAAAGTTTTGTAGAAACAAAAAGAAAAGCTAATGCATACAGAAATTTCATATTAATTTGCTACACCTATGAAAGAAATAGACTTTTAGGTCTTCTGTACCTGTTTGTATGTAAGTGTGGTTTTTTGTTTGTTGGTTTTGTTTTTTACATAATCTTAGAGTCGTTGTTTAGCTCTGGACTTGAGAGTTACTGCGCTAGATTTCTGATGCAAAAACTTGAAACCCTCAAAGGGATAGATCTATCTCAGAGCCTACCAAACTCTTTAAAATTTGCATATATGGGAAGATGTCTAAAATAAACAAACTGTCCCTACAATTACAATTTTCTTTAATATTTCTAATACAAATAAGAGATGCTATGTTGTGTAATAACAAAATATTTTATATCCTTGATCTTATTCAGCTACAAAAAAGATAAGTTATATCAACTCAGAAAGAAAAATTTGTAGACCACTAGAGGAAATATGTTTAATATTTTCAAGGGTGTAGTCTATATTCAATTCAGACATTTTAAAAGCCCAAAACTATTTTATTATGTTTCTTTCAAAGTTATGACTCGTGATAAGTGTAAAGAAGACTTAATAGAGATACTTTCTCTCCCTGTTTTGGCTGGGATATCAAAGGAACTAGAGATTGGAAAGCTAGTTTTACCCTGTCAGTGATCACCTAGTAAAGAGAGTAGACAGAAGAGTGAGGATTTGTCTGGAAAAACTTTTCCATGTGTTCTCTGTTCCTAAAGCCCTACTGCCACACAGAGAAAAGAAGGCACCTTTCCCTTTCATCAGATGAAAGAATCTTCAAGCAAAATACTTACTTCCTGGAATTTTTAGTTGATAACAGAGAAAAAAATGGCTGTATTATAAACCAACTGCAGTATAAAACCTATAAGATTTATTTTGGCAAAATGTACCTGTGATAGGAAGTAGATTCATGTTAGACTTACACACAGCCAGAAAATTACTTAGAGTAATGGTTCTCAAAGTGTGGTCTGTGAACCAGCAGCAGCAGCATCCGCTGGGACCTTGTTATTCATGCAGATTGTTGGGCCCTACCCCAGATGATTGAATCATAAGCTTATGATTCATGCAAATTGTTGGGCCCTACCCCAGATGATTGAATCAGAAGCTTGTGATTCGCAAGCACTCTAGGTGATTTTGATGCCTATTGATGTTAGAGAGGTGGTGCTGGTGGAGAGAGAGTCTGTATGAAGAGGATGACCTATGGCCTGAGGCAGAGAGAGGAGTCCACAGCCAGCACCTAGAATACGGATGTCAGAAATCCATAACTGTAAGTTCCCTCAGAGAGGGATCCAGGACTGATAGATCCAGCCAGTTGTGACTTCATCTTCTAAGGGAATGAACTCTAGATTCCAGTTGCTTTGGATTTGCAAAAGTGTTCACATTCCCTAATGCAGGGCCCCTCAGCCTGACTCAGGACCTTGGTAATGGACATGATTTTTTTTTTTTTTTTTTTGCTGAATACCCATTAAAACCAAGGTCCTGAGGCACTTTATAAAATACCTAAGCCTGATAAGTTAAAATTGAAAGTGTGGGTAAAGTTCTGTGAATTCTGATACACTAAGAGGTGTGAGAGGTACTGGACTAGTGAGAATCTGAGGAGGCAAAAATATAAACAAAAGAAAAATTCCAACTTCTTCCATCCTATCTCCACTGCATGCATCTAAGCCTGAAAAATTCCATAAAAGGATCAGGTAGAAGGTAGAAAAAGAGAGAAGTTTTGCTGAACAGGACTTTTAAACTACTAACTCCATTAATATTTCAATCCACTCCACAAATATTCATTGAGTACCTACGTTGTCATATGTACCCTTTGTCAGGTTCTAGCCCACACTGAGGTCCATGGGAAGTTGGTGGGCAGGTGGCGGGTAGCTGGAAAAACACCCAAGAAATCATAGGCAGTTGCAACATGGCTTTATTCTCTCTCCAGTTGCGAGGCTTTGTCTTGGCTGCCCACTCCAGCCACAGGCCCTCTCAGCACAGCACCATGGTTCCTGTTCGTCCCCACACCTGCAGCTGTGTTCCCTGGTGTGCTTGCCATTTCCTGACTCTCCCCATCTGCCTGCAAGGTGGCCAGCTCCATTATGCACATGCCCTCTCACAGTATCGGTGATACATTTATGTAACTTACAGACAATAGTGGCTCAAAGCCAGGTATGAGTTCACACAAACAGGTCACATAATGCATGGGATTGTGCGCTGGCACTCCAAACCTGCTGTGTCATGCTGTACTGAATGTTTATTTCAACCCATTCTTGACTGCAGCACATTCATTTTCCTTACACTCCACCCCTTAGGCTGAGGGAGTTCTTTTAGTTGGGAGATGCGTCCACAGGGTGGAACACTGAAACCATAGGCCATAACAGCCACACAGAGAGCAACAACTTCAGGCTATGGTAGGCAATCACCCCATGGTGACATTATCCTAATGTTGCTCTATACATCGTGGTACCTGTGGTGGGGGCACCAGGTGTGTTTCTATCAGCCAGACCTACCCATAGTAAATTCTATGGGTCAGCCAAGGGGCAGGTATGCTATTAGTTCTGTGGCATTCTCTATTCAACCCTTGGCATGTTGCATTCCAGGCATTAGCCATGGGACTCCAAGTCTCTAGCCATGTCCAGTTCTTCGTAGAATGTGGATGTGTGTGCCAGGACACACACAGACAATGCATATGTTCCCTGGAGGAGGGTTCTTTTTCTGGTCATTCCTCTACTAATGGTTAATCGTGGAGGGCATACATTTAATACCCAAGGAGTAACATGTAAATTATACTGCAGGTCCTCCCCCCAGGGAGTTACAATGGCTAACCACCTGCAATGGGGGGTGGGAGGCTTGGAAGGTCCATGGCTGAAGCCAGGTTTTTTGTTCTCCTAACTTTAGGGGCATTGGGGCAGGCAAGAACAAATTGCTGTTTGTTCTCATACCTGGTCAGAGGAGGTCATCCTTCCTCACATAGGTCTTGCCACATGGCTTGCCCTACATGGGTTAGGGACCAACTAGCCAATTCTGTAACTTCCAGGTAGTCAACCACAAGGTTAAGCCTTGATAAACTGCCCAGCTATTGGTGCAGATAACCATAGGTGTCACCTTCTTGGTGATCACTACTCACCCCGCTCTGAGTTTAGCCCATTGGCTACTTTGTGCACACCCAGTATTAAACCACATGGTGTCAGTACTAGGCTGGACTGTGACAGCAGTCCAGGAAGCAGCAGCACCCCAGGTAGAGCCATCTGTCTACCATGACCCATCAGCGATTGGGGGGTGGCACTTTTCCTTAAACAGTGATGGCTTAGGGTCTAGGGGTGCCTCAGGCCCCATGGACTTATCTTCCATTAGGGCTTCAGGTTCCAAGACTTCTTGTAATTCTGCTGCTAAGGGGCTTGTGCTCAGCATACTTCACTGTTCTAAGTAGGCATCCCACTTTGGTAAAGTGGATGTCTGTGCTGTCCCAGTCCGGGAAGTTGTTACCCGTGAATGTACCCACCCTGCTATTGGGTAAGTCATCCACCCAATGACTATAGCCCGTCCTGTCACACTTTCACAATACTGAAGGGCAGCATATGCAGCTACTGACTGCTTCTCTATCAATGAATACCAGAGCTCAGCTGCCTTCTATAGTTGCCACCAAAAGCCTATTAGAGTTTTCAGGCACGCCATATGTTGCCACAGGTGCCAACTGAAACCATCTGGTCATATGCACATCCAGCGCAAACTGGTATCCCTGGTCAACTACCACAGGGCTTGTGCCTGCTGAATAGCCTGCTTGGCTGCCAAGGAAGGTGGTCTCAGCTGCATCATCCCGATCCCTGGTTAGCCCCCCTTTTTTGTCAACCGGTACACAAGTTTTATCACCTGAGCCAAATGGGGCACAAATGTCCACCAATATCTCAGGAGGCCCACAAAGGTCTATAGCTGCCTCACTGTGCTGGGTCAGGATTATATCTGAATTTTCTCTTCGATGGCCTCTTGTATGACTTTCATCTTACCTGATCAGATAACTCTCAAGAATTTGGCAGACAATCCAGGCCCTTGGACCTTGGATTCATTGATAGCCCAACGGCATGCTGCCAAATGTTGTTGCAAGAGGGGTGCTACTGCTTCTAAATCAGCAAGAGAATCACAGGTTAACCTAATGTCATCATTATAATGGAATAGATGGACCCCCTTTGTACATTTCCAGGTGGCTAAATCCATGACAACGAGACCATGACATATGGTGGAGCTACGCACATAGCCCTGTGGCAACACTGTGAAAGTCCATTGTCATCTGTCCCACGTGCAGACAAATTGTTCCTGGCTCTCTAGAGCAATGTCAATTGAGAAGAATGCATTAGCCAAGTCCATCACATAGCAGTATTGTCTCAATTCCATCGTCAAGTGGTCCATCAAATCTGTGATAAACAGCACAGCTGCCAAGCTGTGTAAAACATCCAACCCCAGCATGTATTCAGGTATGGGAGAGATATACACAATGTATAAATGGGGAACCAAGTGGCCAGTGTCAAGGTGCAAAGATATAGGTTTCACTTTCACTGACTGGACTCCATAACTGTCAATGAATGCAGCCTTGCCTGGAAACTTATCTGGGTTCCCATAAACAAGGCTGCAATCTACGCTGGTGTCTGCCAGCACCAGCACCTGATGTACGTTGGTGGGGGATCAGTGGATTGCCAATTCCATGTGGCCTCCAGTCATCTGGTGTCCCCCAAACCTGGGGACCTCAGCCAGTTTCCTAAACAAACACAAAAGGCTCTGGCTGAGCATTTTAGTGGAATAAAAAAGAGAAGACACTAAGAAGAAATATGGAACAGAGAAAGAGAATAAAGATGGTATGAGCTTGCTATTGCACTCAGACTGGTCAGGAAATATTTCTCTGCCCAAGAAGGCTGATATTTGCAAAGAAACCTAAATGAAGTAACACCTAAATGAATCAAAATGTGTTGGTAGCTGTAAGAGTCTGACTTTTATCATCTTTGAATCCCTGGAAAATCAATGAGATTTATTCTAAGATTTTTTTCAAGAGCAGAAATAAACTGAAAAATGATTTTAACAGGGTATGTTGGGAAATAGTAAAGTTGTTTTGTATTAAGAATTTATACAGTGGGTGACTTCTTTAATAAAAATGCTACATATATTTAATACACACACATCATTATAACAGAAGCCATTCTCTTTTTACACAAAGATAGTAAAAAATATTTTTCTGCTGAGAGATTTTTTTCATACCTGTTTTTTGACATTTATGCAATAGGTATACAAGATTTAATTATACTGTTTGACTCAAGTTTGGATTCATTTGAAAATACATATTGTGTCCTTACAGTGTTCTCAGGAGGCACTCTGGGTTAAAAAAAAAAAATTAAAAATCCATGCTTTGGTCCAGGCTGTCAAGAAACTCACTCACAATGATGGGCACATTTAATAGAAGAATTGGAATGCTTTCATTCATTACACAATTATTTATTGACTGTCAAGAGTCCTAGAGTAAGATCACACACACACACACACACACACACATATCACACACACACACACACATAACACACACAAATCAGGTAAGAAGAAGAAAGGTTTATTTCAGACTGACATTATCTCAACCTTCTAGAAGTTAATAGATACTGTGTGTGCCACTAGCACTTAGGTACTCAATCAGAAAAAGGGAATCAAAAATTAGTAATATGAGGTGAGTGGGCAGATTAATTAAGATCCCTTAGTTTTTGGAAAGATAGTTTAAGTCTAAGCAATTTAGAGAATAAGTACAATCTGAGGGAAATTACATTTTTCAGTTTAGTTTCGTAAAGAAAATACAACAGTAGGGTCAACGATTTTCAACTTTATTATGGAAGGATTGTGGTCTTAACCTCCTACGTGATAGCAGGTCTCTAACTTCATAAATCTTGCAATATAAATACTAAAGAAGAAAAGCAGTACAATGTAGTTATTATGCACCTAAACTTAAGGGTCAGACTGCCTGGGATTAAATCCAAGGGTTTTAATCTACTAATTTTGTTTCTCGGTGTTTTCATCTGTGGGTTCTCTATTATAATAGTTTGTAATGCTGAATGTTATTAGAAAGAAAGAATGTGTTAATACTTGAAAAGGCCTTTACATTATATATAGAATATGTCAATATTCCAAAAATATTAACTAATGTTATGTAATTGAGAGGATAATTTAAAACATTATAAAGCAATAATGCAGTTTAATTGTAATGAGATAAATAATGTTTAATTCTGATAAGTGCTATAGCTGGAATGATTCATCATGATAAATTCATAAAGTCCAGGAAGGGAGGTTTTCTTCATAAATCTTCAGGAAGAAAACACAAAAGCCTGGAGTCTAACTTGTTGGAGTAAAATACCGGATAAAGAAGAATAACCTCAGCTTTTGTAAATTGAATTGTGCTCCACCACCACATACACAAAAACACTCTGTCTTCTAGTCCTAATCCCCAAGACATCAGAGTGTGATTGCATTTGGAGATATTTATTTATTTATTTATTTATTTATTTATTTATTTTGAGACGGAGTCTCGCTCTGTCACCCAGGCTGGAGTGCTGCAGTGGCGCAATCTCGGCTCACTGCAAGCTCCACTTCCTGGGTTCATGCCATTCTCCTGCCTCAGCCGCCCGAGTAGCTGGGACTACAGGCGCCCGCCACCATGCCCGGCTAATTTTTTGTATTTTTACTAGAGACGGGGTTTCACCGTGTTAGCCAGGATGGTCTCGATTTCCTGACCTCGTGATCCGCCTGCCTCGGCCTTCCAAAGTGCTAGGATTACAGGCCTGAGCCACCACACCCGGCCGGAGATAGATATTTTTAAATAGGAAATCAAGTTAAAATAAGGCCATTTGAAGAGGTCTAATCTAATCTGAATGATATGCCTATAAGAAGAGGAAGTGTGGGCACACAAAGAGACATCAGAGATGTGTGCACAGGCAAAAGAGGCCATGTGAGGACCGAGTAATATGGCGGCCATTTGCAAGCCAAGAAAGGAGGTCTCAGGAGAACCCAAATCTGCTAACACCTTGATCTCAGACTTCCAGCCTTTAGAACTATGAGGAAATACACTTCAGCTATTTAAGATATCCATCCATTCTGTGGTTTTTAGTTATGGCAACTTGAGCAAACTAATTAAAATTGAAATTGTAGGTGAATTCTGATACACTAGGAGTTGTGAGAAATTCTGAACTAGTGAGAATCTGAGGAGGTAAAAATAGAAATGAAAGAAGAATTCAACCTTCTTCTCTCCCATCTCCATTGCATGTATCTAAGTCTGAAAGGCTTCCTAGCAGGGGTGGTGTAGGAGGTAAAAGAAGAGAGAAGTTTTGCTGAATGGAAATTTTAAACTACTAACTATATTGTTATTTTGATTTACTCAACAAATATTTATGGAGTACCTACTTTGTCTTCTAGGATGTTGGGGTACATCGGCAATAATGACAATAGCAAACCCTTCCCAAGTGCTGTGGGACTGTTTCTTTATCAGCAAAAACAAAACAAAATTTAATACCTTACTTGACTCTTCTGTCCCACTTCTGATGAGGAAGCAATATAGGAGAAAGTGGAAGAATCTCCATAAATCTCATGCTCCAAGGTCTCATTTAAGCTGAAGCCAGTCAGATAAGGAGAATCCAGTCAATTGATGGAGGCAGATGAAGGGTCTATCTAAGTAGGCAAAACTGCAGGCCTGATGGTTTTGAAGAGTAAAAACTGTCTTAAAATGGAAATAAACTGGTTTTGTAGCTAAAGATGTGTAAAGCAATGGAGAGTGGGATGCAATAAAAACACAGAAACATTTGGAGCATGAGAACAACATGAGAAAATTGTCTTTTCACACAATTATTATGTGTCAATTATAAATAAAATAAAACAAAAAAATTCCATTCATTCAGGCAATCTGGGTCTCCATTCCTTGCAACCTGAACACATAACTAACACAGAGGTTCGAGGCAAAAATATTTTTCAGCTAACTTGTGCACCAAACTTATTTGATTACAGATTCCAGAAACTTATATAAAGGTTTTATGAACCTTTCTGCGTTCTTTTTTAAAAGGAATATAAAACTAATTACTGACCACTGTTCACCAGTAAGCAAAACAAAGTAAGCAATATACAAAGGAAAGAAAGAAAGAAAGAAAAAGAGAGAGAGAGACAGAAGGAAGAAAGGAAGCAGAAAGAAAGAAAGAAAGAAAGAAAGAAAGGAAAGAAAGAAAAAGAAAGAAGAAAGAAAGAAAGAAAAGAGAAAGAGAGAGAAGGAAGGAAGGAGAAAGAAAGAAAGAAAGGGAAGGAAGAAAGGAAGCAGAAAGAAAGAGAAAGAAAGAGAGAGAGAAGGAAGGAAGGAGAAAGAAAGAGAGAGAGAGAAAGAAGAAAGAAAGAAAGAAAGAAGAAAGAAAGAAAGAAAGATGGAAAGAAAGAAAGAAAGAAAGAGAAAATCCTTTCAGAAAGCTACTTTGGCCCTTGTATGTATAAAAGATTAGACCTGGAGAAGATTAGAAGTGAGAAAACAGTAAGGAAGCCGTGAGATAGTTATGGTAAGATAAAATGATAACTTAGACTAGTATAGTCTCAGGGTACTGAATACACATGTGAGATATATGTCCATGGGAAGTAAAAAGGAAGGATTGGCCAGTGGTTCAGCTATGGAAGTTCAGGGATAGAGAGAAATAAGTGATTACGACCAGAGTTCTCACTTAAGACCTGGGTGGTTGCTGCTGAGTAACCAGAGGTGTTTTAGAACTGGTTGGTTATATTCCTAGGATGACAGTTATCTTACTAAGCTAAAAAAAAAAAAAAAAAAGTGTTGTTTGTATTTTATATGTCATCTACCCCTAGCCTTTCATATTATCTATAGATGTCATTGATTTTATGTTGACTTTTTGATGATTTCGATTTTTGGTTTCTGCATTTTATGGCAAATTTCTTGTATTTTTCTAATCTTTATCTTTCTTCACAGTAGAGTAAAAAACATATTAAATATTGAAATAATACTTGCTTTGGAAGCTGTTTATTATTTCATCTTAAACATATTTCCTGGATCCACTGACTTTCCGCTGACTTGATTCACTGAATTTTAAAAATTTATTTTAATGTTTCAAAATTAATCTTGGAGACCAGGCACAGTGTCTCATGCCTGTAATCTCAGCACTTTGGGAAGCTGAGACGGGAGGATTGCTTGAGTCTGGGAGTTCAAGACCAGCTTGGGCAACATAATGAGACCCTACATCAACAAAAAAAAGTACAAAATTTGGCTGGGTGTAGTGGCATGTGCATGTAGTCCCAGCAACTTGGGAGGCTGAGGCGGGAAGACTGCTTGAGCCCAGGATGCTGAGGCTACAGTGAACCATGAATGCACTACTGCACCAGCCTGGGCAACCGAGGGAGATCCTGTCTCAAAAAAAAAAATAATCATCATCATCATCATCATCTTGGAATTCATTTTTGTTGTTATTCTAGATACTAAATTTATATCTCCTCATTCACTGAGCTAAATTCTTTTTAACAAAAGTGGCACAAATATTTGTGTTTTCGTGCTCCCAGCAGTTCCCTATTACATTCCTTACTCAGTTAAAACAACAACAAAAACAAAGCCTTCCCCTCTGAAGCCCATTCCAGGAACACCTGACATCTCTCCCAATCCTGCAGCCCTTGATCTCTCTCGCTGGTTTTGTCGTGTATTTGGCTATGAGTCCCTTATTATCCTCCTTCCACCATCCACAAAAATGAGCTTAAATCTTGCAGGCTGAAAAGGGGTAAAATTTACATTCCCTTTATTTTCTGTACTACACATTACAGGATGCACTCAGTAAATTATCTACTGATAGATTATATTAGAATTTAAATTTTTAAAAGGAATATTTGAAGGTAATCATAGCCAAAGAAAAAATGTGGCTTCTAACAATCTACCTAAGTAATATCTTTTATTTTCTGATTTATTCACTTTAATATTTATTGATTTTTAATAAATGAAAGCACATATTAATGTTTTCAGCTTCTAATTTTTTCTTATTTCTAACTTGAATAAAAATTTGTATTCAATTTATTTTAATATGCATTATATATGCACATATTCATCTTTTATTTGTAAACATGTATAAATGTCTATAATTTATTTTAATAAATAAGGTTATGCTGCTTTAACTTGGGATAAAAAACTTTTCTCATGAATAATATTTATATGCCTAATGCAGTAATAAAATTTAGCATTGCTCTTGGCATGATTATGAAACATTTTTCTTACAAAGAGTGAATATTCCTGGTGAACAAGGGAATCTTAAAATATTTCTTTCTGTGTTACCTTAAGATGTTATTTGCTGTTCTATGCCTCAGTTTCCTTATTTGCAAAATGGGCAAAATAATAAAGTCTCTCTCCCAGGTTGGGAAAATTGAATATAAATTTGTACGTAAATGCATACGACTCCGCCTGGCACAATAGCTATATCAGATATTTGTTACATGTAAAGGTTAATATGTTATTTTTTAATGCAATGCATGTTATTCAAAAGTTTGTGAAAGTTTGGTAAAATGAATTGAATGTTAGATAATAAAGAAAGAAACTTTGCTTATAAAATTGATTTATAAAGAACACAAATCATTGGAACTGAAAACACCAAAATGAATATCAGTGGGATTACATTAAAGAAATAGAGCAGAATTATTATCATATTTCATACTAAAAAAGTATTCCTACATATATTCTATACATAGACAGCATATAAGTTAGCTGGAGGAATTAAATTCCAATTATATTAGATTTATATGATTTACCTGTTTTTAATATTATTGAAAATCATCAAGTGCAAAGATCCAGTGCTATATACTGTTCCCTTGCTAATTGCTCTATTTTTCTCATTCTTATTCCATTGCTTTGTTTTTTTCTTTGCCTAATACTTTTGCAAATGACCATGCTTAAAGTAGAAGTAGGGTAGAATTAGATGTGAAATCAACAAATGTCCCAAGTAACAGAGTAGGGTTTAATTTAGGTTAGTGAAACCAGTTATGCAATGAAGAACATGACATTTGATGAAGAATGAATGACAGATGATGCCACAGTATACTGGTACAGGCTAGTCATTCCTGATTAGATCACCCTATATCAGGATCATAGCCAAACCACCACCAATCTACATACCTTTCAGCTGGCTGCTTAATATCTATGCAGCTTTGTGTTGGTTAATTTACCCATCTAGTCCCTTCACTCCTTTCCAGTTCCCTCCCCTTTATTCTCTCTTCTTTCTCCTTCATAGTATCAATTTTTTTTTTTTTAGTTCCTAAGGCAATTAGTTATATCCACTAAGCCCCTGACAAATGACTACCATTTATCATACTAAATATTTTTAATACATAGAAAGGACTAGTCACATTTCATTATTATTCCAAATCTGTAGAATAAGATTTATATGTCAAAGCCGGGCATGGTGGCTCATGCCCGTAATCCCAACACATTGTGAGGACAAGGCAGGCAGATCACTTAAGGTCAGAAGTTTGAGACCAGCCTGGCCAACATGGTGAAACCTCATCTCTACTAAAAATACAAAAATTAGCGTGTGTGGTGGTGAGCGCCTGTAGTCCCAGCTACTTGGGAGTCTGAAGCAGAAGAATTGCTTGAACCTGGGTGGCAGAAGTTGCAGGATTGCAGTGAGCAGAGATGGCACAATTGCACTCCAGTCTGGGTGACAGAGCAAGTCTACATCTTAAGAAAAAAAAAAAAAAAAGATTTATATGTCAAGACACAGGGAAAGCACGAATTGTATAGAGATAAGACAATAGTTAGTCTTAAAAATCTTAGTCATAGATTATGTAACTATATTTTTTCATGATCTATTTAGAAATGTTTTTTTTAAAATCAGTCATTCTTCCTCAAAGGAAACATACTAATGACTCATATAGCAGAGATTTATTTTACGATCACAAGTTAATGCACAAAGCTTTGATTAGAATATGTTCTATCCATTATGACATTTTTATATAAGGAAAAAATATATACTTCAATGAAATCTGGAGCCAAATAGATATTTTTTGTGCTTCAGCAATTTAGTAACTTCTGATTAATATGGCATTAGAATTGGAATTAACGTCACTTTAAAACTACATTAATTACATGGCTGACAATAATAAAAATAACAAATTATAATAAAAACATTCTAATAGGTATTGATAATTATTTTTCAATTTACTTTTTTTGCTTTGAATAGGATTCTAAGCTTTACACTTACATAAACAATGTTTGGTTGAAAGTTATATGAAACTTGCTTTTATTCCTGGAAATACAAGAAAAATACCCTTATATTGACTGCATTTTAAAACAATGGTTGTGTGCATATTTCCAGTACAGAAGAAAACTGGATACTAAGTTTGAAAAAAATAGATAAAATTAATTCTGATGACGTATTATAGAATGGAGTTGAAACATAACGTATCTATGCACTTTATTGAAAATTTTTATTTCATTATTCTAAATTTCTAGATAATTAAGCCATATAATACAAACTGCAAAGGCAAGAGAAGAACGTAAATTAACTTTATTGCTGAGTTTTCTGCAGTTCAAAGCACGTGGGTTATCATCGAGGTTGGAAGACACGGAGTTGAGAGGGTGATCACAAATGTTCTTTGGTTGGAACATTTACTCACAATTGAGAAATGGACACTTTGATGCTCCCCTTTAATGAGCAGTCGGCGCCACGTCTTTTAAATATTTTAATTTCATATGTTAAAAGTGTATTTATCCATATTTTTTAAATAAATAATTTTCATATGCTCTCTTTGTGTTTTGCTTTATTTTGTTTTGGATTTTGAGTCAGAGTCTGACTGTCTCCCAGGCTGGAGTGCAGTGGTGCGATCTCAGCTCACTGCAACCTCTAGATCCCAAGTTCAAGGGATTGTCCTGCCTCAGCTGCCTGAGTAGCTGGGATTACAGGCCCATGCCACCACAACTCACTGATTTTTGTATTTTTAGTAGAGATAGGGTTTTGCCATGTTGGCCAGGCTGTTCTCAAACTCCTGACCTCAAGTGATCTGCCTGCCTTGGCCTCCCAAAGCGATGAGATTACAGGCATGAGCCACCGTGCCCAGTCCATATGCCCGCTTTGCAACAAGAATATCAGACGCTCTCTGAAATCCTTGTCCTCAAAGTTTGGGAACAGGGCTATTGAGATGCCTTCTTGTTATGACTCCAGGGTAACAGATTTTTCTTTTTCTTTCTCCCTCTGTTTCTGGAATAGACCTTCAAATTTAATATTTTTATACCTTTCTGTGTCCCTTTTCCCGAGTACTTTTTTAACCAAATTTTTATCCCATAAACAAGGTCTCCATCTCCGACTCAAACCTTTAAAAGCAATTTAGAAAATCATCTGTGCACTTGCTATAATAAAATATGATTCTGACACTTACCAAGGAAAGCCAGCAAAAGAAATAAGAGGTACATGCCTCCCTTCCTTGTTCTCTTACTTTAGGCAGTTTCCTCACATCTACTTAAAATGTACAAACTGACTTAACGCACCCTTTCTGCTCAAAAGGCTATAGCCTTCTAGATTCTGAAAACAGCATGCAGAATGTTTCAACAAGTGAACAAATAAAAATCTAAACTAAATTCAAAGGGCCCTGCTGGCATATCTGCCTATCACCCATTTTAAGTCAAAACCTACCAATATAAAGATCACGGGAAATGTAAATAAAAAATACTCTTTACGTTAGGAGATGTTCACTTGTGTTTTTTCTTTTTCTTTTTTCTTTTTTTTAAATTTATTATTATTATACTTCAGGTTTTAGGGTACATGTGCGCAATGTGCAGGTTAGTTACATATGTATACATGTGCCATGCTGGTGCGCTACACCCACTAACTCGTCATCTAGCATTAGGTATATCTCCCAATGCCATCCCTCCCCCCTCCCCGCACCCCACAACAGTCCCGAGAGTGTAATGTTCCCCTTCCTGTGTCCATGTGTTCTCATTGTTCAATTCCCACCTATGAGTGAGAATATGCGGTGTTTGGTTTTTTGTTCTTGCGATAGTTTACTGAGAATGATGATTTCTAATTTCATCCATGTCCCTACAAAGGACATGAACTCATCATTTTTTATGGCTGCATAGTATTCCATGGTGTATATGTGCCACATTTTCTTAATCCAGTCTATCATTGTTGGACATTTGGGTTGGTTCCAATTCCTTGCTATTGTGAATAGTGCCGCAATAAACATACGTGTGCATGTGTCTTTATAGCAGCATGATTTATAATCCTTTGGGTATATACCCAGTAATGGGATGGCTGGGTCAAATGGAATTTCTAGTTCAAGATCCCTGAGGAATCGCCACACTGACTTCCACAAGGGTTGAACTAGTTTACAGTCCCACCAACAGTGTAAAAGTGTTCCTATTTCTCCACATCCTCTTCAGCACCTGTTGTTTCCTGACTTTTTAATGATTGCCATTCTAACTGATGTGAGATGGTATCTCATTGTGGTTTTGATTTGCATTTCTCTGATGGCCAGTGATGGTGAGCATTTTTTCATGTGTTTTTTGGCTGCATAAATGTCTTCTTTTGAGAAGTGTCTGTTCATGTCCTTTGCCCACTTTTTGATGGGGTTGTTTGTTTTTTTCTACAGAACTCTCCACTCCAAATCAACAGGATATACATTTTTCTCAGCACCACATCACACACTTATTCCAAAATTGACCACATAGTTGGAAGTAAAGCACTCCTCAGCAAATGCAAAAGAACAGAAATTATAACAAACTGTCTCTCAGACCACAGTGCAATCAAGCTAGAACTCAGGATTAAGAATCTCACTCAGAACTGCTCAACTACATGGAAACTGAACAACCTGCTCCTGAATGACTACTGGGTACATAATGAAATGAAGGCAGAAATAAAGATGTTCTTTGAAACCAACGAGAACCAAGACACAACATACCAGAATCTCTGGGACGCATTCAAAGCAGTGTGCAGAGGGAAATTTATAGCACTAAAAGCCCACAAGAGAAAGCAGGAAAGATCTAAAATTGACACCCTAACATCACAATTAAAAGAACTAGAAAAGCAAGAGCAAACACATTCAAAAGCTAGCAGAAGGCAAGAAATCACTAAAATCAGAGCAGAACTGAAGGAAATAGAGACACAAAAAACTCTTCAAAAAATTAATGAATCCAGGAGCTGGTTTTTTGAAAGGATCAACAAAATTGATAGACCGCTAGCAAGACTAATAAAGAAAAAAAGAGAGAAGAATCAAAGACGTAATAAAAAATGATAAAGGGGATATCACCACTGATCCCACAGAAATACAAACTACCATCAGAGAATACTACAAACACCTCTACGCAAATAAACTAGAAAATTTAGAAGAAATGGATAAATTCCTCGACACATACACTCTGCTAAGACTAAACCAGGAAGAAGTTGAATCTCTGAATAGACCAATAACAGGATCTGAAATTGTGGCAATAATCAATAGCTTACCAACCAAAAAAATTCCAGGACCAGATGGATTCACAGCCGAATTCTACCAGAGGTACAAGGAGGAACTGGTAGCATTCCTTCTGAAACTATTCCAATCAATAGAAAAAGAGGGAATCCTCCCTAACTCATTTTATGAGGCCAGCATCATCCTGATACCAAAGCTGGGCAGAGACACAACCAAAAAAGAGAATTTTAGACCAATATCCTTGATGAACACTGATGCAAAAATCCTCAATAAAATACTGGCAAACCGAATCCAGCAGCACATCAAAAAGCTTATCCACCATGATCAAGTGGGCTTCATCCCTGGGATGCAAGGCTGGTTCAATATACACAAATCAATAAATGTAATCCAGCATATAAACAGAACCAAAGACAAAAACCACATGATTATCTCAATAGATGCAGAAAAGTCCTTTGACAAAATTCAACAACCCTTCATGCTAAAAACTCTCAATAAATTAGGTATTGATGGGATGTATCTCAAAATAATAAGAGCCATCTATGACAAACCCACAGCCAATATCATACTGAATGGGCAAAAACTGGAAGCATTCCCTTTGAAAACTGGCACAAGACAGGGATGCCCTCTCTCACCACTCCTATTCAACATAGTGTTGGAAGTTCTGGCCAGGGCAATTAGGCAGGAGAAGGAAATCAAGGGTATTCAATTAGGAAAAGAGGAAGTCAAATTGTCCCTGTTTGCAGACGACATGATTGTATATCTAGAAAACCCCATCGTCTCAGCCCAAAATCTCCTTAAGCTGATAAGCAACTTCAGCAAAGTCTCAGGATACAAAATCAATGTACAAAAATCACAAGCATTCTTATACACCAAAAACAGACAAACAGAGAGCCAAATCATGAGTGAACTCCCATTCACAATTGCTTCAAAGAGAATAAAATACCTAGGAATCCAACTTACAAGGGACGTGAAGGACCTCTTCAAGGAGAACTACAAACCACTGCTCAATGAAATAAAAGAGGATACAAACAAATGGAAGAACATTCCATGCTCACGGGTAGGAAGAATCAATATCGAGAAAATGGCCATACTGCCCAAGGTAATTTACAGATTCAATGCCATCCCCATCAAGCTACCAATGACTTTCTTCACAGAATTGGAAAAAACTGCTTCAAAGTTCATATGGAACCAAAAAAGAGCCCGCATCGCCAAGTCAATCCTAAGCCAAAAGAACAAAGCTGGAGGCATCACACTACCTGACTTCAAACTATACTACAAGGCTACAGTAACCAAAACAGCATGGTACTGGTACCAAAACAGAGATATAGATCAACGGAACAGAACAGAGCCCTCAGAAATAACGCCACATATCTACAACTATCTGATCTTTGACAAACCTGAGAAAAACAAGCAATGGGGAAAGGATTCCCTATTTAATAAATGGTGCTGGGAAAACTGGCTAGCCATATGTAGAAAGCTGAAACTGGATCCCTTCCTTACACCTTATACAAAAATCAATTCAAGATGGATTAAAGACTTAAACGTTAGACCTAAAACCATAAAAACCCTAGAAGAAAACCTAGGCATTACCGTTCAGGACATAGGCATGGGCAAGGACTTCATGTCTAAATCACTTGTGTTTTTTCAAAACACTGTTTCTGTGTAATCTTTTTGAATTGATGTGCAGACACATGTTTTCAAGTCATTTGGGTAAATACCTAGAAGCTCAATTGTTGTAAAGTGTGGTAAAATTATGTTTATCTTTGTGGGAAGATGTCAAAATTTCTTCCAAAAGAGCTGTACAATTTTTCATACTCAACAGCAATGAATGAGAGTTCCTGTTGCTACAGCACCTTTACCGGCAGTTGATATTGCCAGGATTTTTGAATGTTAGCCATTGTAATAGGTGCATAATGATATCTCATTGTTATTTTAGTCTGTAATTCTCTAATGAAAATACAACTGAGAATCTTTTCATATGCTTATATTGTATCTGCATATATTCTGTGGTGATGTGTTTTTTTCAGATTGCTTGCTTATTTTTTAAAAAATTGAGTTGTTCATTTTTCTGTGTAATTTTCAGAGTATTTTATAATTGTGAATCTTAGTCTTTTATTATATTTATTTTACAAATATGTTCTCCCAGTTTCTGTCTTGCTATTTGATTTTCTTAACGTGTTTTTCATAGAGCAGAAGTTTATCATTTTAATAGTGTCCAAATTATCAAAATTTTAAAAAATGGTTTGTGCTTTTGATGTTAGATGTAAAATCAAATTGCCAAATACAAAGTTACCTAGATGTTCTTTTCTCCTTTCTTCTAAAATCTTTTTAGTTTTGAGTTTTATACTTAGGTCTATGATACATTTTAAATTAATTTTTATAAAGGTATAAGGTCTGTGTCTAGATTCATTGTTTTGCCTCTGGATATTCAGTTGTTCCAGCACCATTTGTTGAAAAGACTCCTTTCTTTATTGATCTGCCTTTGTTCCTTTATTAAGACAAGTTGGCTATATTTGTTTTGGGCTATTTCCGGGCTCTATATCCTATTCCATTAATCTATGTGCCTGTTCTTTCACTAGCAATATGCTATCTTTATTTCAGTAGCTTTTCGTGAGTCTTAAAGTCAGGCAATATCTGTCTTTAACTTTGTTCTTCATTACTGTGTTGGCTATTCTGGGTGTTTTGCGATCCCACTTATACTTTAGAAAGTTTGTCAATGTCTACAAAATTGTTTGCTGGGATCTCGATTGGGATTCAATTTATAGAAAACATTGAGAAGAACTTACATTTTAATAATTTTGAGATTTTTAATCAATGAAGACAAAATGTCTCTTCATTTATTCAGATCTCATATTTTTCCAGAGTTTTGTAATTTTTCATATATATATTTTGTCAGATGTGTGTATACCTAAGTATTTCTCCTTTTTTATTATGTTGTAGAGGTATTGTTTTTTATTTTGAATTCAAATTGTTTATTGCTGGAATATAAGAAAGCATTTGACTTGTATATTAACCACGTATATTGTCATTTTCTATAACTGCTTATTAGTTCTGGAAGTTTTCTTTTATTGTTGCTTTGGGATTTTCTACATCAACAATCACATCATTTGTGAATAAAAATAATTTTGAATATGGGACAAGAGACCAGAATATTGAGTAGAACAGCATACTCTGAACAGATCATCTAAGAGAATGTCCTGAGAGTGGATGGAGAGATGACGTAGACACCAGGGATGAAGGGGAAGGAACCTGGGACCCCTGCACTGAGCTGCTGAGCTCTGGGACTTTTTCCTTGCCCTGAACAACCCCTAAAGAAGGGGTGAGTGAAATAACTGTGGAGTGGCACACTCTTGCCATGAACCTCTGGGATCCTAGCTGCAGGAGATCCCACGACCCCCATTAACATTTGAGTTGACAGGGGTAATTGCCCAAACAGTCAGAAGAGATGGAGCCTGAGTCTGCGTGGAACCCACGGACTTTTGACACAGGGACAGCTGCAAAAGAACAAGGTACCTGCCCCGCAAGCGCTCTTCATACTCCTCTAGGAGACTCTAACCTTTGTTAATTGTCAGACTTAGAGAGAGCAGGGCTGTCTTTCCAGTGGGACCAAGGTGAGTCTGATTTGCACATCCCCTTGTCTATCAGCCTATTTTGGCGTCCCTGCCTGGCCACACCCTTGGGAGCTCCCACACAGCACAGCTTTTACTGCTCTTCTGGAGTGCTTTTGACAGTGATCGTTGCAATAGAGGCTTTAGCAGCAGCCTCTGCTGCCCTGCTGGAGCAATTTTGCTGGTGTCCCTTAACACAGAACTTTTGCCAGTAGCCTGGGAGCACTTTGGTCCCCCAGTGCAGCTGGTATCTGACCTCCAGAAGCCGGAGGACAAAGCTACCAACCCAAGGTTAAAGCATGCAGCCCAGGAGTGCTAAGCTGAGACTCATCCCTCTGAAGCATCAAGAAACAAAGTCAATCGACTAAACCCAACTAACACAATATTCAAACCCTTAAGAGAAAAAAAGAACATAAAAAATAACAAGCTCCTTCTAAAGGACAGCAACTTCAAAGGATAAAGGAACATCAGCCCTCACAGATGAGAAGGAACCAGCACAAGAATTCTGGCAACTCTAAAAGCCAGAGATTGTTTTTATGTCCAAATGATCATACTAGCTTCCCAGCAAGGATTCTTAATAATATTGAAATGATTGAAATGACAGCTGTAGAAGTTAGAATTCCAATGGCAAGGAAGCTAATGAGATACAGGATTTCCAACAGAAGAAAACCAGCAAAACCATCCAAGAGTTGAAAGATGACATAGCCATTTTAAGAAAGAACAAAATTGAAATTCTAGATCTGAAAAATTCACTACAAGAATTTCATAATTCAATCAGAAGTATCAACAGTAGATGAGACCAAGCTGAGGAAAGAATACCAGAGCTTGAAGACCACTCCTTTGAATCAATGCAGACAGACGAAACAAAGAAAAAATAGTTTGAAAAATTAACAAAACTTCTGAGAAATATGGTATTATACTAAGAGATCAAACTGATGACTTGGCATTCCTAAAAGAGAAGGAGAGAGAGTAAACCGCTTGGAAAAAACATATTCCATGGTTTTGTGTATGTACCATACTATGGGTGTATGGTACATATGCATCATACTACTCAGCCATAAAAATGAACAAAATTGTGTCCTTTACAACAACCTGAATGCAGCTGGAGGCCATTCTCCTAGGTGAATTAACTTAACATAGGAACAGAAAACAAAATATGGCATATTCTAACTTGTAAGTGGGAGCTAAACATTGTACACGCATGGCCAGAAAGATGAGAACATAGACACTGCGGAGTATAAGAGGGGGAGAGAGTTGAAAAACTATTGGATATTATGCTCACTACCTGGGTGACGGGATCATTTTTATACCAAACTTCAACGACATGCCTTTTACCCATGTAACAAGCCTGCATACGTTCAACCATATCTCAAATAAAAGTCAAAATAATAAAAAGTAAAAGAAAAAAGAAAATAAAATCCTCAAAACTTATCATTCAGAAAAAAAATGTCATTTTTTCAGTATGTATACCTTTTATTTTATCTTCTTATTGTATTACCTAGGCCTACTCTCCATTACTACATCTCCATTTATTAGTTGAAACTGTATTGTAGAGAAAAACTTTCCATTGTAATTTATTTAGATCATTATGGACTCAGCGATTCCATTTTACTTGAGGGTTTTTAATTATTTAATATTGTGAGCTGATAATTACCCAACAGACCTCTGAGGAAAATCATTTATCAAACAATACCAGAATTAGTAAATTTTCAACAAAAGGGAGAAAGACATATTGGCAAAGTCTTAGTATTATATGGAGAAAGTCAGGAGAAGATACTGATATCCTTATATGACAAAAAGCCAGCAATTTGAAGACATATTTTATAATTTCTAGAAATAGTTAAGGTTAGGGGAAGTTTATGAAAAAAATAGCTTTGGATTGATAAACTCAATGACATGAAGATCTTGAAGTGAGTATTGACATCAAATTGTTAGTCTCAAAAATTAGGCAACATATTGCTCATTTTTTACTTATTTTGTGTGTGTGTAGATGTATGCATTTTATTATCTCAGTATAGTTTAACAGAAAAGTATGTGCAATCCTTATATTGTTGAATACAGATAGAGTAAATTATGTTGGTGTCAGTTCTCACTATCATTATCTATATTGATTATTTATCAAAGTTCCCCTTTTTTGGACAGTAGGAATCCTTTCAAGCTAGCTTTTGTGTTCCTTTTGTACATTATATATTATTTATGTATTTTAAATATCCTTCCCCGTCATTATTTGTCACTACCTGTCTTCCTGAAAAAACAGGTGGTCTAGGCTTATCTTCAAATTTCCCTGCTTCGGCTCTGGAATCAGCCATTTCTCTGGGGATCCCTGGTCCCCTGAAGGGGAGAATGGTATTTAAATTTAATGCGTGAGTAGTAGATATGCTCATAGATATTGGAGTGTTGTTTCTTTAGGACCTCTCGATGGACAGAACCGGAGAGTGTGACATTTATACCTATTTATATCTCTTTATTCGCCATCTTATCTATCTAAATATCACAAGTCCACAAGAATATCTCCAATTCCAAATCAAAGCACAAGTGTTTATTCTAGTTTCCCTCATTTCCATATTGTAACTTTCTTCTCCCACAGTGAAGGAACCGGTCCCGTTATCCTCACTATATTTCTCTTTTTATCACTGTCACATAGATTTCCACCTCAGACACCTCATTCTGGGCCAATGCCTCCAGCCCCTCTACATAGATGTGCTTCTTATCTTTTTCTGGTTCAACATTTCTGCTTGTGGTCATTACATCCAACTTGCATGAATGACCTTCTTACATTTTCCAGGATCTGCACTCAGTAAAGAGCTGCCATTGCTCTCCTTTCTCCCCCCACCAGTGCTACTATGTAGATGTCTGCTTTGCTCAATCTCAAGGAATATTTTCTGATGGAATATTTCGGAAAGGCATAAAGGAACTCAATAATAGAAAAAGAAAGGAAATAAGAGGGAAAGAAAGGCAGGCAAGAAGACAGGAAGGAAAGAAGGGAGAAAGAAGGGGGTATATATTACTTTATCTTTCAATACAATATTATTATTAGTTTGAGCATGTTCTCACACTTTTTTTGGCCTTTCAAGTTTTCTCTGATAGAAATTCCATAGTCATAATACGTGTACTTTTGCAAAAGTTCTTATATATTCCAAAATGTAGACTGTAAACTCCTTGAATTTTTACATATTGTGTTTTATAGGACTTTATATGCTGTATTTTATAGAGCAAATATCACCTCATTATCTGTTTTCTTATTCCGTGTGATTTTTTGAGAAAAAAATGTAAATTTTGATGTAATTTAATTTATTAATTGTGAGACTAATAGTTATGTTTCTGGAAATTTGTTTGAAAAGTTGTTGCCTAACCTTAGGCTACAAAGACGTTCTCTTGGATTTCATCACTTCACTTCAGTGGGATTTCATTTCAGTTTTATTCTTCATCTTCTAACTGACTCTGAGAGTGAAAAAAGCAAAGAATGCTGAGAATGTGTAGTTGTTCTTTTCCTAATAAAACCTCGGAATTGGTTGTGGACTCTCCTGAGGGAGCTGTGGCTTTGCCCGTAGAGTTTGGCATGGGCCTCAGGAAGGAGATTTCATTGTTACGATCTCTGAGTAAAATGGGGACTGGTGTTCCTGCAAGTTTACCATGTAAACAGAGGATTCTGCTGTGGGAAGCAGGCAGTAAAACTGCAGATTCTGTGAAGTTTGTAATGTCTTCCCAGTGCTCACTCTCATCTTCCAAATACTGAGTGTCTGGGGTGTAATTTATTACATGGTAAAGCAAATATTTGTTTCTGCTGTTATTGTTAAACTTGTATAACAGTTTTCAAAGCTATTAATTATCTCATTAACCACATTGTCTTGTTAATGTCACATATTGACAAAACTGCATTGTCTCTAGGGAAGATGAAATTTGTTTTTAGTGCAATGGTTACTTGAGCACTGAGCATTGAGCTGATGTTTTATGATAACATGTTGAGATTTATTTTCACTACAAAATGTTAAATTTCCGTATGTCTGCTACATTGTAATTGAATGTGTTGTCTAATCAAAATCTTTTATGGAAGAACAGTCTATATTATACTTAAGGAAAGTATGATTATCAACATTAAGAAAGCATATTTTCTATCATCGTCTAATTTTCAGTTAGTCAAATATTTTCTTTGATCTTTATTTCATCTTTATTTGAAAGGAAGAGTCTGAATTTTGCACTCTTGGTACAGAACCTTGTGATTATCCTGAGGATATACTCCAGCAGATGCTTATATGATACTCCTAAGATTGATACATGACCATCCAGATTTATATGATTCAGAAATTGACATATGATATATTTTAAATGTTATTCCCTTACCCCTTTATTTTGAGTAATATTAGTGTATGTTTACATAAACAGTATTTGAAAGTGAAATGAATTTGAATTAAGAGTAACATAGTAGTTCAAATTAAAGTCTGAAAAAACAAAAACTGGAATCTGCTAAACACTCATGTATTAAAGGGAGAAGGCACAATGAGAACATTACAAAGGTACCTACTGGAGTGAGAATCTTGGAGCCTCCCAGTGGCGTCTCTTTACAAAGGCAGTCAACTAGCTGTGCTCTGTAGGCCTGGCTCTTTTCAACTCTTGTCCATCTTTTTCAATAAAAAATGTGACTGGCTTCTGGATTTATTTCAACTGCCCTTGAAATACTGAAAACTATGACATTTTGTAATTGCTCTGTCATTTCAGTCCTTTTCAATCTTCTGTAATCCATTCCAAGTCTAGTCTTCATGATTTTTGGAAGAAAGAGAATTCTGATAGCACAAAGGTAGCCTTGCTTTTACTCTTAGTACCATGGCCACGGTTCAGGGTCAGGATTATTACTTTCAGAGATAATTCCTTATTCTATCTTCTTTTCCAAATCGCAAAAGATGTATACCACATAAGCCATTAGAAAATACTAGCTTCCCATGTTTCTAGCAGCTATGCACAGATCCATGCAAATGTAGATTACATTTGTCATCATTCTGTGTGTCCTTTCTCATTTATTCATTTATTTTTCAGAGTACAAGAAACAAACAAGCTGACTTCTACTTATGCATTGCTCAGCTCTGCGCTCTATTGTTCTTTCTCTCTGATCATCAGTGTTAAATGATGATAGTTGGAAGTAATTACATCCTACTCTCTCTTTTGGCCAGGAAGCAGTTTTCAAATTGGGAACAGCTTGAAAAACATTCACCATTACACAAAAACCACATCTCAATGATCCCCCCTGGATATCAGTATTAGGCATCTTCCCTGGCACTGGTGAGGGCAGCTCAGATTATCTGGTGAGCCCCTGCATGTCCATTAACATATTGGCCACAGAAATACTGTTCATGTCACACTTTACCACCCAGGTCAACATGCAACTCCTGGAATTCCTCCAGATTACATTATTGTATCCCCACTCTAAATTTCTAAAAAAGGTTACTGCTGGTAACATTCTTTAATACCTAGTGCTATACTTATAGGTGTGTAAGATGTCTGTGCTAATGATACACCAAGAATTCCGGAGTAAATGCTGTTTCTTAAAGATCATTACATCCCCTAGAGCTGAGCTATTTGTAAAGGACTTTTCAGAAAGTATCACTTAATACATTTTAAATTGGATTTAATTGTACCCAGGATGCACGGTGTTTTTAATATCACTCACCAGGAAATAAACTTTAAAAGTGGGTTAACAAATGAAATGCTCACGGCAGTGTTAATTTCCCCTTTCCTCAGGCCCTAGGCAAACTCTGCTTTTAATCATATTTTATTGTGCTTGCCTATTCATGTCTGTTTTCCCTGATGGGCAATGCATTTCTTGAAGACATGGGACTGTGTCTTTCTTCTTTCTTTCCTTTTTCTCCTCCTCTTCCCCTTCTTCTTATCCTTCTACTTTCTCTCTCTTCCTTTCTTTCTCTCTTTCTCTATCTCTCTTTATCTCTCTATGCACACATATAAAATATATGCACATATCTGTTTATATTTATATATATCTCTAGTCCACGCAGTAGCACATTGCTTATATAAATTTGATGTCTAGTTCTTCTTGAATAAATTATTCATTTAGATTTTAAGCTTGATACTAAATATTTAAATTTTTACTGTGCATTCCATTTGTCACACTTTGTTTGCAATGGAGAGAAAAGCCAGTGAGTTGTACGTCTTTATTAATAAACAGACTGCATCTCTGCTTCTCTTCTCACCATGATAACCTGAGTTGGAGAACCTGACAAATGATAAATGGAAAAAGTGATGGCCTTTTTTGTTGTTGTTTTCTTTCTCCTAAGGCTGTGGACTCTAGAGATAACCACAAAAATATATTGAAAGTTCTATTTTTTCTTTAAATCTCCTTCACTCTGCTTGGGTGTTTTAACATCTTCCTAGGGAGAAAAGATTACCAGTCACGCCTCTTTATCTCTTCATTCATGTAACAAACGCTTATAGAATTCCTATTGTGGGCTAGGCGTGATTTTAGTCCCGCAGGCAATTGCTAGTTTATTAACAAGAAAATAGTATCTTCTGCTGTCAAGAAGGGTTCAGGGCAGTCGCAACCCACACATTACTGGGCCTGTTTCTTAGGCCAGTATATGATATCAACAAATAGCAGCTCCACAAAACAGTTCTTTGAAGTAGTTAATAGTATCCATATTTCACAGATGAAGAAACTGAGTCAAAGAGAGTTTCCAAGACTGGAACATGACAAATGTCCAGCCCGCCTGATTTAGCTCCTAACCAGAGGAGGTAGTGTTCTGTTGTGTTTTGATTTCATTCATTAAATGACAAATCTCTAGTGAGGTGGTTGTTGTTCCTTGTAGGCTGTTCTTTTCTTTCTTTTCTTTTTTTTTTTTTTCCACCATTTCTACCTCCCTGGAGTTGAGGTAGTTAATATTTCTGAGCTGGTACTTTCTTTGCCAAACCTTTCTCTTTTTCCATTGTGTTGTGAATGCCTACCTTGTAACATATTTGAAATATAGAATGAATGAAAACAAACAAGCAAAAATACCCCAAACATTTTAATGAACACAAGGATTTTAAAAAATATATCCATATCAATAGATACCATAATAGACCCATAGGAGGGACAAAGCAAATGTTAGTCAGATACATTAATTTAAAAAAATGAATTTTATTGCAATATATATTTAAGTATTAGAAGAAAGAAATGAATGTACACCACATACATATGGTACTTCATTTTATTCTCACTCAACCATGTAATGTTGGTGTTATGACTCTTCTTTGCCTCATGAGTAACTTGAGGTTGCACAGATCTTTATAAATTCTAAAAAGCTTTCAATAAGAATAACAACCATGCCTCAAACGTTTCAGTATAGCCGGTGTTTATTAGGTGGTTTTAAGACTCAGGCTATGCAATTTTCTTAATACACATTTTTTTTTAACCCGACTTTCCTTTACTACTTAGACAGGTGTTCTGTAGATAACGGTTTTCTGTGTGCTGCTGAAGCATACAGTATTTCTACTATATAAAGGTATAAAACATGTTACATATGTGAATACTTCTGTTCAAAGCTCTGATTCTTGGGAAATAAAAAGAAACAAAAACGTGACCAAAATGATAAAAAGGGTCAAATTATTATAAATGTCTCATGATCAGGTAACATTAGTGAGTATATTTGCTTCTCCACATACATGCAAAAATCGCCTCATTTCTGCTATGCAATTCAATATGAAGCATAATCAAGCAATTCAATTAAAATGGAAATAATAACAAGATAAGGATGTTGAGCAGCTATACTCTGTTTGAACTTGAATATACTATATTTTCTGTTCAATCTTTTTTATATATATTCAGCACTTGATCAGTTCACATTACATCTTTCTCAAGCATAGTGAAATATTTTATACTTCGTCAGAAACATCTCACAGCCTTGTGACACTCATAATTCTTTGAAAAATTTTAAATAAAACAATCAAATTACCAACCCTTCCATAGCATCTCTACTCACAAATTCTCTACATCTGTTCAGCAATGTTGACATGCAGGCTGCTGCTGCCCAGCTAGAAATAACCTTTCTGTTATCCCTTCCAAAATAAAACTGCTTTTCATTTCCATTGATTTTAGCTACTAGTTTATCAGCTCTTTTGTAACTTGGATCAAAGTAAAAACAATCAAATGTTCTATTTTACATTCCATGTGTCTTTATCTGAGTAGCACGATGAGAGATGAAAATCCTGTATCTTGATAGATTGCTTTATTATTTGAGAATTCCATCATTAGAAAAGAACCAAAAACTATTCCAAAAACCCCAACATAAAGAAACTGGACCTCTTCTGCTTAGTCCTCTTTTGCTTATATATATATTTTTTCTATTGTATCACTTCTTTTTTGTCCCCTTTTCCCTCAGAGTTTCTACAATAAAGAGCAAAGAGATTACCAATGAGAAAATTCAGTAAATGTGAATGTGGTTTTCAACTTTTGCCAATTCTCATTCAAAAAAACATATTTCATCTGTCATTTTCTTTGCATTCCATTGCCTGCATTCTAACATAAAATTTTCTGAACTCAGGTACACTTATATCTTTATTGACGTTCAAATAAAGTCTAACTTTTAAACTTGTATCCAAATATTACTTTGATTTTGCATCAAACTGTGTGCTTCTGGTCTAAACATATCCTTTACTCAAACTATACTATTTAGTGTCCTTGACTTTTCCTAAATTAAACTGAATGATACTTTCACTTCATTGCTGCATTTACATTTTACAAATTTATTTGTATATTATTTCCATTTCCGTCTAGATTGCAAGCTCTTGGACCCATATCATATCTTCATCTTTTTATCTCCCAGAAGGTCTTTCACCTTCATATAACCTGTGAGAGATGTTATTGTCTGATATTGACACAAAGATTTAAGAAAACTTTATTGTCTACTCACTGGCTGAGATTTTCATGAGTTAAATGAGAATCAGAACTGAATTATTTTGGATTAAGCTACAGTCTTATGACGGCAATGATCTAGGCATTTTAACATATTTTTATATGTGAGGAGTGAGATGTATCACCTCAGGACATCACATACAGAGGAGTCACACTGAGATACAATTTTGCTGCTATTTGTCTCAGGTACTATATTTAAATAATATTGCTGCAGAATGTCATATATTCTTTACTGGTATCTTATTTTTCTAGCACCCTGAGGTTTTGCTTTTAAGGTATTTAAATGAATCACATAAATAAAGGAAAACACTATCACTAAGGAAATTATAAGAAATCAAATTTGTACATGTAAAGGTAATATGTGATATTTCTTAGTGTTGTTACAATGGAATAAAATACATTTGACTTAATGATGCCAGAATATATTGCTGTCGGAAATATAAGGCATTTTGACTTAAACTGTGTCAGCAATAAACATCCTGTTTAGAAATAATCGTGGCTACTCATGCATGTCTTTACATATGTCAAATGGCAAAGTAGAGACTAGGGATGACATAACAGGGGTATTTATGGTTGCTTTAATTGCATTTTCCTATCTTATTTCAGGGCTGTCGTGTGGAATTGTGAAACCGCAACAGCTTTATAAAATATGATATATTCTGTCTAGTTATAGGGTAAAATTTTTAATGTTTTTTGCTGCAAATTAAAAGACATGATCGCTTTCTTAGTAATAATTTGGGAATTTTCATTGTTTTCACTTACTTTTTAGACTTTTAAGGAATTGTTTTTTTAAAAACAAAATGATATTTAATACTCACCTGAATTCAACCTCGCTGTTAGAAATAATTACACTTAATAGTTTGCAATGTGTTCTACCAACATTTTCAGCACATCTTCATAGACATATACATGCACACACACAAGTAATTTGGGAATGTATTTTTTTTTACATAAATTGAGTTATAGTACATGTAATATATGTGATTTGAAATCTTGAGTTAAAATGTATCATGAAGAACTTTCTATTTTATTTCTAATATTTTATTTAAACATGTAGTTTTCCATATATTCCACAAGAAATATGTTGTGATTGATGTTAAGTATCACCTATCAATGAACATGATGTTGACAACAATTTAATTAACTCATTTTAAGCAATGTTTTACTATATATTTATACTAATATTTATTCTTACAGATACACTTACATTTGGTCAGAGAGTTGTTCTGAATTGTAGTTATTAATTGAAGCATATATGTATTTTAAAATTTGATAGAAAACAGCAAGTTGCCCTTTACAGTGATTATAATCAAATCTTATAGCCATCAAAAGAGTAAGAAGGGTGTTCCCATACATTTTCTACCCAACTTAGGCTGACATAATATTGACAATTTTGTTATTTTTGCAGGGAGATTAAAATCTCTAAATTACATTTTAACTTCGATTTTTATTGAGCATTTTCATTTTTGTCTGAACTACTTTTTTGTGGCTTGATTACTAATTTCTTTGTTCATTTTATAGTAGTTTTTTTTTTTTTTTTTTTTTTTTACTTTTTGTTACTGAGACTATCATGGATATTAATCCTTATGGGAATCTGTGGTTTGTCAAGTAAACTTTTACATAGTTCCTTTCCATTCAAAAATACACTGTGGTTTATATTTCAGTACTTAATAATAATATGGTAAGTATAAAATCAGATATTATAACTGAATGTATATTTTAAAATAATTAGAATATTTTATTAATTCGTTAATACAACAAATACTTTTTTATGTAACAGGCACATTTCTGTACACTGCAAATAAAGAATGAAAAAGCCATGGACATTAACTTCAAAGAGATGTTAGTTTTGTGAGGAACAACAGAATTAAGCCAAAAATTAATACACAGCTATCGGGTGGAGGCTTGATGGACTTTAATGAGAGTATATGGAAGAGCACATAACACAGAAGGATGGAATGGGGAAAACATGAAGATTCAGAAAGACATGGTGAAGGAGGTATTTTGGCAGAAATACACTGAGCACATACAGTATGATATTTTACCAATTCTGAGAGCAGTTTGATACCTTGTAATTCCTCTAATAAATAATGATTACGTTTTGCGATTATGTGTAAAATAAATGTTTATTATCAAAATGCTAAATTGTTTTTCAGAAAAAAATAAGTTGTATGAAAAAATTGCATTCAAATTATAACAAAATTTGTATAAGTGAGTTTTTCAATTGAAGTATTTTTAAGTGACCTCCAAATTTCAGCAACATTACCTCAATTAAAAAGTCACACATTTGTTTTTATTTTTATTTTTTAAATGGTTGGGAAATTTCTAAGTGGTGAAGTAAAAGATGTGTACAACTAATTGGAAGAAGAAATTGAAAACATGCATAAGTGAGATAAAGGGAAATGTGTAATATTTGATAACTTCCCCCATTTCACAGTTATTTTTTGATACTAATACTTTAAAGAGGTAATATTAGAACAAATAACTTTTATTAGAACAAAGGACTTCGCTAGAATAAAAAAGCTTTTTTATTCAGTCTTAACATCGAAGGTTATTTCACCAGGCTCTTGTTAGTATCAATAGTTAAAAATGTATCTGTAGATTATTATCACTCATAGCTGTCTAACACTTCTAGGGAATAGGAGGTGGACACGTCGTATTATGTAAATTAACTGAATGTGTGCATTCTTTTGTTTGTGAATATATTTAAATGAATCTGCAACCTTTCAAATTTGTAACAGTTAATTATGTGAGGAGCAGAAAGTTATCTATGTTTACTATTTGATATAGAGCTATGATATTTGGTATTCCACCTTTGCCAAGTTTCAATAGGAAGTTGAATTCAGAAAGATGCTATTGCACATTTATAGTCTTCATGAAATAATTTATTACCAAAGGGGAAAATAATTTTAGCTTTAGTTTGTTTAAAAACTAAGCACCATCCAGATAATAAGTCCAGAAAATTATTTTATTCCCTAAGAAGTTAACATCCATAGCAACGTGTGCAATACAAATAAAACAGAATTACAGGAATAGATCATGAAATGGGGCAGGGAAGTCAATCAAATCAGGAAATTCAGAACCCATGTGCATTACCCTTATTCCCCTATTTCCTTATACTTATTTTTACTTTTTAGGCTGTTAATCAATTTTTATTTTTATTTTTTTTCTTTACAACTTTTGTTTTAGGTTCAAGGGGTACATGTGCAGGTTTATTACCTGGGTAAATTGCATGTAGTGGGGGTTTGGTGTACAGATAATTTTGTCACCCAAGTAATCAGCATAATACCCAATAGGCAGTTTTTCAGTCCTCATCTTCCTCCCACCCTTCACCGAGAAAGAGGCCCAGTGTTTATTATTCCCATCTTTGTGTTCATGTGTACTCAATAATTAGCTCTCACTATTGAGAATATGTGGTATTTGGTTTTATGTCCTGAATTAATTTGTTTAGAATTATGGCCTCCAGCTCCTTCCATGTTGCTGCAAAGGCCATGATCTCACTTATATCTGTGTAGTCTTTCATGCTGTGGATGTACCACATTTTCATTATCCAGTCCACCACTGATGGGCCTCTAGGTTGATTTCATGTCTTTGCTACTATGAATAGTGCTGCAATGAACATATGAATGCAAGAGTCTTTGCGGTAAACAATTTATATTCTTTTGAGTACATACTTAGTAATGGGATTGCTGGGTCTAATGGTAGCTCTATTTTAAGTCTTTTAAGAAATCTCCAGATTGCTTTCCACAGTTGTTGAACTAATTTACATTCCCACCAGCAGTGTATGAGCGTTCCCTTTTCTCTGCAATCTCGCCAGCATCTGTTATTTTTTTACTTTTTCATACTAGTCATTCTGACTTGTGTGAGATGGTATCTCATTGTGGTCTTGATTTGTATTTCCCTAATGATTAGTGGTATTGAATGTTTTCTCACACACTTGTTAGGTGTGTGTATGTCTCCTTTTGAGAAGTGTCTATTTAAGTCTTTTGCCCATTTTTTTAATGGGTCTGTTTCTTCCTTGTTGATTTGTTTGGATTTCTTGATATTAGACCTGAAATAGCCATACTGCCCAAAGCAATTTACAGATTTAAGGCTATTCTTATCAAACTACCAATAACATTCTTCACAGAATTAGAAAACAAAAATTCTAAAATTCATTTAGAACCAAAAAAGAGCCTGAGTAGCCAAAACAATCCTAAACAAAGTGAACAAAACTAGAGGCATCACACTATCCAACTTCAAACTATACTACAAGGCTACAGTAACCAAAACAGCATGGTACTGGTATAAAAACAGATACATAGACCAATGGAACAGGCCCGAGAACTCAGAAATAAAGCTACACACCTACGACCATCTGATCTTTAACAAAACTGAGAAAAACAAGCAATAAGGAAAGGACTCTCTGTTCAATCAATGGTGCTGGGATAACTGGCCAGCCATATGCAGCAGGTTGAAACTGGACTCCTACCTTTCACTATATACAAAAATCAACTCAAGATGTGTTAAAGATGTAAATGTAAAACCTTAAACTAAAATCCCTACAAGAAAATCTAGGACATACTATTATGGACATCAGCTTGGGCAAAGACTTCATGATGAAAACACAAAAAGCAATTGCAACAAAAACAAAAATTGACAAATGAGACCTAATTAAACTATGGATTGTCTGCACAGCAAAATAAACTGTCAGCAAACTAAACAGCCAACAGAATAGAATAAAATATTTGTAGACTATGCATTCAACAGAGCTATAATATCCATCTTTCTTTTTTCTTTTTTTTTACATTTTTTTAGGGATGTGGTCTTACTGTGTTACCCAGACTGGAATGCAGTGGTCTGATAAGAACTCACTGCAGCCTTGAACTCCTAGCTCAAGTCATCCTCCAGCCTCACCCTCCAGAGTAGCTGGGACTACAGGAACATGCTGCCACACCCAGCTAATTTTAAAAAAAATAGAGATCGGGTCTTGTTATGTTGCCTAGGCTGGTCTTGAACTTGTTATGTTGCCTAGGCTGGTCTTGATAGCCAATCCTTGTGATCTTTAAAGTATTCGGAAAAATCTTTGTGTCAAATAAATTGAAATAAGTATAAGAGATATAGTTTGCCTTAATTCATTTTAAATTTAAGATTAGAATATTATATGTCTTTCACATGTTCTCTAACCATTTATTTCGTTTTAATGCAAATTGAAATCATAGAAGTTTTAAATTTAGAAAATATCCATGGTAGTCTAGCGGGATTTCTGAACAAGCTCTGTGAAACCTTGGGGAATAAGTGCTGTAGGGGGTAAAGTGTGAGTATGGTAAAGTAAACAAGATGAAATTTTGCCTGGTTTTAACCAAAGAAATGCCTCTTTCTAATTAAGGCATTATCATAGCGAATATCAAAAAAACCCTGAAGAAACAAACAAAGCTGGAAAACTTGCATAAATCAGACCCAGTGGTTCTCGATCTGGCTGTACGTTAGGATCACCCAGGAAATTCTCACTTATACATGGGAGCTAAATGATAAGAACTTAATGAAGACACAGAAGGATACAAGACACTGAGGTCTACTTGGGGGCAAGGGTGGTAGGAGTGAGAGAAGCAGAAAAGAGTAACTATTGGGTTCTGGGCTGAATACCTGGGTGATAAAATCATACATACAACAAACCCCCGTGACATGTGTTTAACCTATGCAACGAAGCTTCACATGTACTCCTAAACCTAAAATAAAAGTTAAAAACAAATAATAGGACTCGTATCCAGTTTCCCACCCACAGACATTCAAATTTGATTGGCTTTGCTTGTGGCACAGACATTACCAAATTTTAAAAAATTAAAATATATTTGTAATATGCAGCCAGGATTAAGAACTAATCTCGCCTAAGCTTTTTACTTTTTAGTAAGACCAGAGAGATTTAAATAGGTAATAAAAATGTCACTTATATAATGCACACAACGCAAACTTTATATACACATAAACACACACATGAACATACAAACACACTAATTGAAATAAAATTAGTTTAGAACATTTAAAAATATGCACTAAAAAATGTAAAGAGTTATGCTAGTTAGAAGGTGGAAAATATATACCAGCCAGCCACTTGGGATAATTCCACAAATTGTTAATTAAGGGCAATCTCCTTTCTATTAAGTTTATTGTATTATCTCCTTATCATTTCCCCATCTTCACTCTTGGAACATAAGGGCTCTGGCAATGTTTTAATAATTATTTCAGCTCTACCTTTAACATAAGGAAAGGTGGGGTGTGTTAGAATGAAGAAGCCAGCCCATTTTCACATCTCAGATTGAATGTCTTTCTCAAGAGAATAGGGAAAATTCTCAGGGGACACCCAGAAGTATTGTTGCTATTCACATAATGAACTAAGTCCATTTACCATCTACTTGGTGAAAGGAACCCCAAAACTCACTAAGCAAAAGGGAAAAGTCAAGCTGGAAAATAGGTGACACAAACCTGTCTCTCATTTTTTCCATAAATTTGTTTTCGTAAATACCTCCCTTACACTTTGCTTCCAAGGAAATGCCTTGTGGGCTCCCAGATCTTTACACTAAAGTGCCTCTGTTGAATTTCACCGTGACAATATACATTAACAGCTTATCTTCACAGGTACGGGACAAAGGACATAACTGAAAGTCATCGCTCTGTCCACCTGAGACATGCATAGCTGACTGCCTCTTATACTCTATGATTATTTTATATTATGCTAAAATGCAGATTCACTGAGCGCCACTCAAATGTGCAATTGATTATGCCTGTCATCTCATTTCATGTGAAAAATGCGGATTCAGTGAAGCTAATCTAAAGACTCAAAAGAACGCAATCACTTGCCTCTTTTATCTTCTCTTCCTTTTTTCCTTTTCCTCTTTCCCTTACTGTTCATTCTTTTCCCTTTAAATATTGAGGTCCCCAGGTCCTCTTTGGAAAAAACATGGATCACAAATGTTTCCTGTGTTTATGTGTCCGTTTTTCCCAGGTGTGTTCGTTACTCTGCCAAAATAAACTTCTAAAAATGATTGAGACTTGCCTCAGTCATTTTTGTTGATTTACAACTTTTTCAGACACACAAATATTGAGCTTGGGTAATTGCTGTAGCTCTTCTATGGAAAAGAAGCAGTGTAGATTGTGTTTCTATGACAGCGTGGGCTGTGGCTCATGGTTCCTGGAAGGTTAGGCTGATGTATGGGATACAGCAGGTCTTTTCAAACTTTAATGTAAATAACAATCTCCCAAGAAGCTCATTGCAATGCAAATACTGACTCAGTAGTGATGAAACAGAGGCTGAATTCTGTGTTTTGAACAGCATCCCAAGAGATGCCAGTGTTACCGGATTGTAGATCACACTTTGGGAGAAAAAAAAAGTTCCAGTACAATCAGGCCAAAGACGTGTGTTGGAGTAACAAGCCACATTCAGGTCTATGTTCCAGTAGTGACCCACTTACAATGAAGTAGATATCCATACCTCCTTGCCCATATCTTGTCAGAATCCTCAATCAAGTATCTTCACATTTTCATGTATAATAATTGGGTAGTATCTCCAATATCATAGTCTCGTTATGATCAGGCGTTAGGACGTGATGTATTTTGCGCAATCTGATACCCTGAAGTACATTGCCAATGGCTGCTGATAAAGAAGTGAAGCTGATTAGTCTTGTCCACAATGATGGACATGCTTTCAGGAGCCAGACAGAGAGGACAGGTCAGTGACTCAGCGTTCACTCTTAGAAGGGCCCTGAATCCCTATTTGATTTTTCTAGAGTGTCAGAATGGAGTTCATCTTCCAGGTTATGTATGAACCAGTGAAGAATGTGATATATGGAAGAGCATCCCTAGCACAGGGACGGCAGGTGAGGCATATGCCAGGCGCTAGTGGCATAGAACACATCACTCATGATGACTATGTTGCAATTCTGCTCCAGTCCCTCATCAGCCAGCTGTTTCATCTTTTGGTGGAAATATTGAGTATTAGTTTGAAGGGAGCACTGAGGTCTCACCCTTACTCTGGAGTTCCCCTGCTTTCGAGCCTAAATGAATTTGGGCATTGAGGGCAAGATGTGTCAGCAGAAATAGAATCTTTAGGTAGATGTACTTTTGAATTGCTTTGGGCTACAGTGTGGCCACAGTCTCCAAAGATCAAGTTGAGGGCTGAAGAAGTAAATGTAGGCATGCTACAGACAACTAAATAGTTAGGGCTGGAGCTGAGGCATGGGCTGACCCTGTAGGCTGGGGGCTGAACCTCCAGCTTGGGCATCAGAGGAGAAAAATGGGGGCAGATTGTTGAGCAATACCTAGAGATATCTGGGCCTTAAAGGTATTGGTCTTGGTAATGTTCAGTAGAGAGGACAGAGTGTCTCTCTACAAGTCAACGCCACTCTCCTTATTGGGCTATGGTTTGGGTTGTTCTGGAGAATCAGTCCCTCTCTCCTCATTGAGCTGAGGTAAGGGACAGAAAGGTATAGAGGAGAAGGTGGGAGGGACACTGAAAAATAGCCTCAGGAAGGGGAAGGGAGGTGAGGAGAAACCTCGAGTGGATGTCATCAGCACTTATTCACCAAAACCATGGTTCTTTCTCGGATCTGGGGCTTAGGTGGGATTTGAGTCTTTGAGGTTACCACAAAGGACCTGTTGAGTTGTCACAATCTGTTACTAGTTTCCAGCTAAGACAGTTTCGGGCTTCACCTGTTTACTCATCACAGCTTCAGTGCACTAGTTGTGGCAGTAATCAATACTGCCTGATGATACTTTCAAAATTACTTCTTTGCCTTAGACAACCTTTCTGAGGAAGCAGTGTTGGGAGAAGGAACTCCAAGATCATCTTTTCATGGAGAGAGAGTTGAACCCTGCTGCTCATCTTTCTAAGTTATGATGCAGAAGGTCTTTGAAAAATTTACAAACACATTTTTTTACAGAATAGATATACGTATTTAATTGCTTTGAAACCTATATATCAAATATGAAAGAAACTGGTTGTTATGTTTAGAAACACTATGTGTTTAGAAATGCATCATGGAAAGCAGAATGTCCTGTTTCCATATTTACTAAAACTTTCTTAGTGCCCATCAATGGAGGAATAGAAAAAGAAAATGTGCTATATGTGCGCTGTAGACTATAGAATATTATTTAGCCATAAAAAATGAAATCCTCTCATGTGCAACAACATGGATGAAACTAGAGGTCATTATGTTAAGAGAAATAAGCCAGGCACAGAAAGACAAATATTGCATGTTCTCACTCACATGTGGGAGTTTAAAAAGTTGATGTCATGATGACAGCAAAATGATAGTTATCCAAGGCTAGAAAGGATATGTAGAGGTGGGATGAAGATAAGTTGATTAATGGGTACATAGTTAGATAGAAGGTATAAGTTCTAACGTTCGATAGAAGAGTAGGGTGACAATGGCTAACCATGTACATTTCAAAATAGCTGGAAGAGAGGACTTGAAATATTCCCAACACATAGAAATGATCACCACTGTAGGTGATAGATACCCTAAATACTCTGACTTGGTCGTTACGCCTTCTATGAATGTAACAAAATATCACATATACCCCATAGATATGTACAAAAATATGTATTAATATAAAATTAACAAGAGTGGTTATCTCAGAAAAAAAGAAACACTGTTTCCTCTAATAATCTTAAGTCTGTATTGATGTGACACTTTATACTTCATAATAATAGTGCCTATTATTTTTACCAAGATTGGAGAATACAATGGAAGCTATGATCTGTTGACTTTCTCTGGATTAAAAACTGAAATTTCATACATAAAATAAGTGACCAATAAGAGCCAGATTATAAATAATATGGAAAGATGGTTTACTGTTAACTAGTGAAGAATATCTACATCCTTTACACATCAGGGGTTTTAGATAAGTCCTTTCATATTTTGTGCTTTGAGTTATAATTTTTCTTCTTCACTGTTCATGAGGGAAAAATCAGCTCCTATATTAATATCATTACATTTAGAAATGGGACCTAAGAGAAAGATTAATATATTTATACAATGTTGAATTTATAATTTGATTAGCTGACATTATTATAATATCCATTACTACCTACAATAAAAATATAGGTTGAACCATATAAAATTGTCATTGTTGTTAGTCAAATAATGGTTGGCTATATTAGTAACTGTTATCCACTAATTCCAAACGAAGACTGCAGGAAAACATAGATCAGTTATGTGGCTGGTAAGTGAAACTGTCATTTTGCAATCTATTTGACTTTAAAACTATATGCTGATTCATTGTTATGCAAATTGACCACAAAAAAAAAAGACCTTAATGTAGCTCAGTTTCTATGGTTTCCTTGGTGGGACATCAGGAGAAAACGACCTTGCTTACTCAACATCGAATTAAAATGTTAACAAAATACTTTGCATCCTAACTGTCAATAAATAGAGCAGCATATCTCTTTAATCAGTGCCTTGCATGCTCTTTTTTCAGCAGATCCTTGAATTCATTATCACCCTTGAAGGATCTGTACTTAGGGGTTCTGGAGTCTGAGACCTTGCTGGAAAGACATGGACAGACCTTGAAGAAGAAAAGAGGCACAATAGGGAAAGAATACTCACCAAAATCCCTCTAGGATTTTCCCAGTGAAGCTTGAGAGTTATTACCCAAGGTTTTCTGAACATTAACAGATAGTACAACCTTGATTTTCTATAAATCTCAATAAGTCCCCAAGATACAGTGCTGTTCTGGCCTCTGCATATTTTTTATTGTTCTTTTGAACTCAGTGGCTGTCATTCCAACTTTCTAAATAAAATATTCTTCTCAAAACCTTTAATGGGCTTTAAACTGTAATCCATGCATGATAATATTCCTCATTTATAAAAATTTTCATTTAAATATATTACTTTTATGCTCTTTGTCATTTATACTTATTTTTCATAACCATAATAATTCACTCTGGGAAATTTTTATGGTCTGATAATGATGAATCAGAGTTGTTAGGGCAGCTAACACTCATATTCTTAACAACCGCTAAGGTGTATCCTTATTAGACTCTAATGTTCACACCGTTGTGTTTTATTACCTAAGTAGTGAAGTAAAAAAATCAGTGCATAATGCATTGGACAGCTTCATAGGTCTTAGGCAGTGAAGCTCTGAAGATGAACATTTTTAAGCTTAAGAAATTTTTATTCTATTTTCAGAAAAAAAAAATGTTCTCATAGGGACAAATACCAACTTAGTGACTAAACGAGAAGAAAATGTTCTAAAAACAGAGATAGAATGAATGAATTCCAGGGCTCCTTATCATATCCTAAGTCTGTGGCTTTTAGCTAGCATTGAAGATGGAATAAAGGTGACAACTGGTAAAAAGAGAGGATAATTTTGGAAAATGGAGATTTAAAATTGGCTATTGCTTTCCCCCAATACATTAAAAATATGAATACATATTTGCAGCTCACTAGGTTTACACTGGGTCAGATCAGCACTGAGGTCTGAGATGTAAAGAGTTATTTCCCATCCACAGGAAGTTAAGAGCCAAGCGGTTAGATTTGCTGAAGCAACCGCAGTAAAATAGAATCACCTCTATGGGCAACTGGCACATTATGATAAGGTTGCAAGGAAAGGATTACTGTGCCAGGTAAAATAAACACTGTGGGAAAGTAATTTAAGCCAAAATTGGAGAGCTGCGTAGGCCTTTCCAGCAACACGAAGCATAAGAGTGTTTTCTGCACAGAAACAGAGACGTGTGTGGATGCACAGTGCTGGGTGGAGTGTGGTGAGAAGGGCAGGCGGTAGAAGATGAGGGGTTTGCACAGGTACTTTGCTAAATATTTTACATTTAATATGCCCTTTAATTCTAACAGTGATTCTGTAAAATAGAATCACATTGCCTCCATTTGCAGCAAGGGAAACAGGCTTAAATTCTTCACATCATCCCTAACACTAGAATAGTAGATTGAGTTCAAATTCCCAGATGCCAGAGTTTTAGTCCTTAAACACTAACTTGAATCAAGAAAGCCCTCCTGTGACAATTAAAAAACATTTTTTTTTTTTTTCCTTGCTGCAGGGCTGCAAACCTGTAAGGTTTTCTTGCTACAGGTCAGAAGCTCTGTAAAGAGCTGAGTAGTAAACATTTTAGGACTTGAAGTTACATATGGTCTTTCCATTTGTAAATTCAAGTTGTAAGTTATCCTCCTTTTTCTCCTTCTCCTCTTTTTTCTTCTTTTAGTCTGTAAAAACCATTTTTAGTTCATGAGATATACAAATATAGCCCATAGGCTACTTTCGGCTTGGGGGTTTTAGTTTGCCAACCAGAAGGATATCCTGGAAGAGCTTTGAGTAAAGGAGAGAAAGGATACAAATTCTATAATACTTTTATATAATCCAATACTTTTATATAATAACGAACCATGCTTTAAATATGAAATTCTTAATAAAATGTGTCTATGTTAATTACACATTTTTGAGACCAGTTGCTTTTATTTTCCCAACCTGGTTAGTTAGATTTATTTTTCCATATTTTTGGGTTTGGCACATAATGACTGATTTTCTGGATCCGTGTAATGAGAATTGAGATCTTTTCCACTTCCAGGCTCTATTCTCATCTGAGGAGGTGGAGTGAGAGTTGAAGCAATAAATAGAATAGACAGGAGCTCTAATGTCATGGACTCCACATGCTAGAGCCACTTTATTCAGTAGCTACTTGTGGATATTTATATTTAAGTCAGCAACCCAAAAATGCCAATAGGCACAAACAGAAACGAGGAGGAAGGAGGGAGATATAAGACAGCATGATTACCTACCCCCCGCCAGGTCTGAAGGTCTCTACCCAGCCTTTCTTATTCTCTTTAACTTTCACAGTTTTCTGAGGCTCATTTTAGTTTTAAGTTTGCCCAGTAATTTATATAGAAATTCATTGTACGATGATGGAGAAGTAAATGATCCTCTGAAATGCATATTCTTTTTTATTTTTAATTATATTTACTTTATTTCTTTAAAATATTATTAATATATAGATTCAGACTAATATATAGATTCAGGGTACATGTGCAGGGTTGTTATATGGATATATTGCATAATGGTGAGGTTTGGGTTCTGTTGTACCCATCATCTGAATAGTGAACATTTTTCCCAATAGGTAAATTTTCAACCCTCATTACCTTCATCTGTATGTCCATTTGTACCTATTGTTTAACTGCCACTTATAGGTGAAAACATGCAGTATTTGATTTTCTGTCTCTGAGTTAATTCACTTAGAATACTGGCCTTCAGCTCTATCCACGTTGCCGCAAAGGACATAATCTCCTTCTTTTGTGTGGCTGCAGAGTATTCCATGATGTATATATTTCACATTTGATTTATCCAGTTATCCATTGATGGACATGAATCCATGACTTCACTATTGTGAATAGTGCCACTACAAGCATATGAGTATAGGTCATATGTGTCTTTATTATATAACGATTTATTTTCCTTTGAGTAGATATTCAGAAGTGGGATTGCTGGGTCAAATTATCTATCAATTTTTTTAAATTAATATTATCTTAAAGACATTGCCATTATGAAATTCTATATTAAATATGAGATATATCTAAGAATAATAAGATACAACTGAAATTAATAGAGTAATCTATTTTACTATGATTTTGTTTTATTTTGACAAACATGTGCTGCATGTTAGACAACTTTTTTGATGGTATAGTTTGCAATAATTTTATAGGAAGTAATGTATAGCTTTCCTTCCATACTTTACTTCCTATAAAATATACTTATTCCTTGTATATACCATATAAGGAATATTCCTTGTATATTCCATATATTATATATTATATATTCCTTGTATGGAATATATATATTCCTTGTATATACCATAACTCCTTATTCTTAAAATGATATCTTTAAAAAGTACCTTGATATTCTGATCTATGTAAACTGTATATTTTTCTCATGGTTAAACTTCAATCATACTACCTGCAATCTTGAAAATTGACCTAATTTATTTTGTAGCAAATACACTCAATAAATTCTTACTAAATGAATACATGTTGTTTTATTTAATTGATTTTTACAATTAGTAAGGCAAAGGTAAGTGCACCAACATTTACCTTTACTGAGCCCACTACCCGTGAGCTTATATAAGTTGTCTCACTTAACAGTTTTTGTAACTGAATTTCATCATGGAGATGAAGTATGAGGTCTTGCAGCCAAGTTGCTATGAAATCTACATCAGTATGGCACATCAGTCGATTTCATATATCTTTACAAATGACTTCTGATCCCCTTCTTTGTGTCTGTTTTTATCTGTTCCTTAAAAGTATCGCTTGAAACAATTAGTCGTCTGATGTCCTTAGGTTTCCAAACATTCACATTAAGCTCTTGTAAACCTTTACAGAGTACAAAATCAATGTTGAGACTTTGTCGGGATTATTTTGCCTGCTTCTTTTAAGTGTGCTGTTGAATGTGCCTCAAATAATTTCAATGCATGTGTGACAAGAACAGACTAAATCACAGACTGAGTCTATAGAGCTGAGGTGATTATTAGTAAATCCTAAACAGGAAGCTGGGATAAAAGGCTAAGTAATTTGAAAAGCAGACAAGCATGAAGATCTAAGACAAACATTCTGAGAATGTAAACAACTTGTTTAGGAAAAGAAAAAGAAAAAGAAAAGAAAGAAAAGGCATATGCAAAAAAAATAAAATAAATAAAAGCCCAGAAGTGTAGACAGATTAATTGGCTTCACAAAGAAGAAGAAATCACACAGCTGTCATATTCATTCAAGACATAAAAAATGATATGTGGATCTATGATAGACAAAAAAAAAGCATAAAAGCAATGGAAAGTGTCTGTGTATGTCAGTACCATTCTTTCAAATTGCATGGCTTAGACATAATCATACCAATTTAAAACAAGTGCCAGTTACAGCTCTGGAAAGTGACTATTTGGAGATCTCCATTACCCTTAGGTGACATATTCACAGCTTCTAGATAGGACATTATGTTGAGGGACTTATCATAAATAAGAACAGCACTCTAACATGAGTCAAATAATTCAATAGTGTATGCCTACACATAAGGGAGAAATCATTCCTATTCAAGCAAGTATACCAAGTAATGAAGGTAAAGAGAATGAAAGTTACAGAGCAGTCATCTTATGAAAGTGAAAATGCAAAGTGAAGCATGCTGCAACTTGTAAAAAACAATGAAATCACAGGAGCAAATCAGATTAGCAGCAACAAAAAATGGTTTAACCTGCTGACTCAAGTGCTTTGTTAAGCTGGAACACAAGCTTGAATAAGACAACCCCAGAATTACAAAATAACTTCTCTCTTTTCCTAATGCTAGACTTGCTCTGTCTTCAGCATATCAAGTTCCTTTAATCTTTCTTTTTCCTGAGCCCTTACTTCTTATTAATTACTTTGTGATATTGGTAATGTTTTTCACATTTTGAGAAATATTGTGAAACATTTAATTCAATGGAGTGTAGAAAGTTATCTAGCTTCACCCACATAGTCTATCCAGGTTTCATCTACCCATGTGATTCTGAATTTCTGTTCGCCAACCCCCAAATCATTTTCTCCTCTTCCCACGCAAATCCTTATTCTACAAATTATGAAAAACTACCATGATGGTTAAAAATCTATTCACACACCTTCATCACTTGAAAATAGTACTTTCACTGTAGTCTCTGTAATCAAGAGTTGCTCGTCAGGTATTTATGTGCTAGTCAGAATACTGACCTCTCCAAAGTGTCACATCTTAATAGTCAGAACTTGTGAGCGCATCATAGTACCTGGGGAAAAGAGGGACTTTGCATTTAGATTTAATTTTAGGGGTCTTAAAATAGAGATTACCTTACATTATCTCAGTGGGCCCAATCTAACCACATGAGCTCTTAAAAGCAAACAAAACAAAACCGTTTTTCCAGCTGGAGTTAGAGAGATGCAGCAGAAAGAGAAAAAGCCAAGAGGTTTGAAGCATGTATTTATGTCACCTGCTGTTTCTAGAGGGAGCCACATGGAAAGCATAAGAAGAAATGTGAGCAGTTTCGAGGAGCAAAGGCTGATCCCCTGACAACCAGTGGAGACCTGTGGTCTATGAGGACCTCAGTTCTACAACCACAGAGCCACAAATTTGGTCAGCATCCTGAATCAGCATCGTTTCACGTTCATCCCCAAAGCCTCCAGCAGCAGAGCCCTGGCAAACCTTGGTTTCAGGAATGTGAGAATCACCACAGACGACCCTGTTGTTCTACGCTGTACCCAGAATTCTGAGTCAGAAAACTTTGACTCAGAATAATAAAAGGTTGAGATTTTCAAACTCCATGAGGGTGGTAATTTGTTATGGAAGAAATGGAAACTGAATGTACCCTGTTTTCCTGTGAATCTAGAATGGGAGTGGATATGCTCATACTATACTGATTTTTGTTTGTTTGTTTTGTTTCTGTTGTTTTGTTTTGTTTTGTTTTGAGACAGAGTCTCGCTCTGTCACCCAGGCTGGAGTGCAGTGGTGAGATCTCGGCTCACCGCAAGCTCCACCTCCCGGGTTCACGCCATTCTCCCGCCTCAGCCTCCCGAGTAGCTGGGACTACAGGCGCCCGCCACCACGCCCGGCTAATTTTTTGTTTTTGGTAGAGACGGGGTTTCACCGTGTTAGCCAGGATGGTCTCGATCTCCTGACCTCATGATCCACCCGCCTCGGCCTCCCAAAGTGCTGGGATTACAGGCATGAGCCACGGCACCTCACCCTATATTGATGTTTTAAGATCATTCCAGGAAGATCCAGGAACGCCAAACTTACTTTTTGTCTTGCTGTCATTTTCTCACTTCTCTACAATTACTCTTTGTTAGGTATGAGAAGTCTCTACACTGTTAATATGTATACTCCTTTTTAATTACATTTTTAAAAGTGAGTTTTATATTAAAGATATTTCTATCATGAAATTATTAAACATGAGACACATCTAAGAATAACAAGATACAACTGAAACAAATTGAGTAATCCATTTCACTATTATTTTGGTATCCATTCCCCCCCCACACTATCATTCTGCCCATAGAATAAAAGCTCTCAAAGGCCACGTGCATGACATATATAATAGACTGGCCTTTCAAGTTATTTTTCTCCTTATATCCAGTTACTATCACATCAATAGCACTTTAGCCACTCAGTGCATTGTCGTGCCTTGTATTCAGCTTTACAGAAAACTGCTTTACTTTTGAATTACAAAATATAACAATCCCTTCTCTAGCCATATTTTCATATATTTCTCTTAGGAAAACAGTTCTTCATGGGTCTCTCGTGTTTCTGCCTGTGTTGTGACAATTTATATTCCATATTATCTTTGCAAGCAAGTTTGTGTAACAACCTTGAGGAATAGAGATATTGTCTCTTCTGGGACAGATGGCAGATATTTTGTACATTAGGATAATAAAAATGATGTCTTTTTCTAGCTTTCTTTGTAGCCTTCTTTTACATTTTTTAATATAGAGACTGAAGTCTTCATATTGAAGCCCAAATTTGGGCTTCCTAGCTGTAATATAGGTCGACTGTGGGTACAGCATTCCCCTGGAATGTTCCACATTCCCCAGCACACCTAGGGGGAAGGAGAAACATGAAGCTCCTGCTGCCTTCTGTGCAGTAAGTATTAATAATAAGTCTTTTGTTTTTATCTCTGCCTCGGGACTTGTATCTTCTGCCTACAGCCATGAGATTTGAACAGACTAAATTTTAGCTTGTAAACAGACCAAAATCTCAGACCCTTTATAGTTTTTGGCATCTTCTTGCTCTTTTGCAATCTTTAAATACTTAAACTTTCTCCCTTTTCAATAATCTCCTCCTGCTTTTAATTATTTCCTTATCTAGATATGTAAGGATGAGGCTAACTTACAGCTGGCCTGAGGTAGCAGTATGCTTACCTCCAGGGACCCCTGAAAGTATGGTATTGCTTTTGGTAAAGATAAAGATGAAATGTGCTAGCTAGTGATTCATACTGTGCTATTTAATGTTCAAAACTTCTCTGGACACACCTTGTGCTAGTATGTCTACACTGTTCAGAGAAAATGTATAAACTGATGGTTTGGACTTCATTTAATATGTTAGACTGCCGAATTTTATCTATGTGACTAACAGGGCATTAAAGACCCCCCAGTAAGCCTCTGCCTTAGTGTCCCTGAAACCAAGATACCTTATGTATTAGTCCATTTTCACGCTGCTGATAAAGACACACCCAGGACTGGGTAATTTACAAAAGAAAGAGATTTAATTTGACTTACGATTCCATATGGCTGGGGAAGATTCACAATCATGGCAGAAGGCAAGGAGGAGCAAGTCCTGTCTTAGATAGATGGCAGCAGGTGAAGAGAGAATGAGCTTGTTCAAGGGTACTCCTCTTTTTAAAACCATAAGATTTTGTGAAACTTATTCACTATCACAAGAACAGCACAGGAAAGCTCTGCCACTCTAATTCAATCACGTCCTACCAGGTTCCTCCTATGACATGTGAGAATTCAAGATGAGATTTGGGTGGGGACACAGCCAAACCATATCACCTTACATATGTCTTGACATCTCGTAATCTGAATACATGTGTGTCCTGTATGTTTGAGAATATATGAGAGGTGGACTCTTGAGTATCTTAATGATTGTCCTTGCTTTATTTCTTCTGCTGCACTGATCATGAACTTTTACTAAAGCCGACATGACTGTAGAGTCTCATGAGTCTTTTCAATTATTGAACTCTTGGATTATGAGGTCAAATATCTTAATCACTTTATTGCTAGAATCATCAATTTTATATTTCATTCATTTTTTCTTTCATCTCACCAACATGGCAAATCTTTAGTTATTATTTATTTATTTTTTGAGACAGAATCTCACTCTGTCACCCAGGCAGAAGTGCAGTGGCTCATTGCAACCTCCGTCTCCAGGGGTCAAGCAATTCTCCCACCTCAACCTCCCCAGTAGCTGGGACTAGAGGTGTGTGCCACCACACCCAGCTAATTTTTTTATATTTAGTAGAGACAGAGTTTTGCCATGTGGCCCAGGCTGGTCTCAAACTCCTGACCTGAAGTGTTCTGCCTGCCTCAGCCTCCCAAGGTGCTGGGAGTACAGGTATGAGCCATCCTCCCCAGCCTGCAAAACATAGGTCAACTCAGCTATACGCATTCAACCTGCCTACATAGAACATGGTGTAAGCATGGATAAATGCCCTCTGTTATGGACTACAGAGTTTGCGTCCCCCAAAAATTCATAGTTAGAAACCTCAATCCTCAATGAGACGGAATTAGCAGTTGGGGCCGGGTTTAGATGAGGTTATGAAGGTGGAGCCCCCGTTAGTGTCTTTATAAGAAAGAGACTACAGCTTTTTTTCTCAGTCACATGAAGATACAAGGAGAAGATGGCAGTATGCATAACAGAAAAATTGCCCTCACCAGCCACCAGATCTGCTAGTGTCTTGATTTTGGACAAACACGTGTTTGGAAAAATGGACGTTTGTTGTTTAAGCCACCCAGACTGTGGTATTTTTGTTATAATAGATGGAACTGGCTAAGGCTGCCTGCAATTTGAATTCAGTTCTTAATACTACCCTTGACATTTTTGAAGTGAATTTTCCTCCTTTTCTATCACTTAGTATTTAAGATAAATGAATAAAAGTAATATTTAATCAATAAATTTTGAAACTCATACCCAAAAGCAACAACTCCCATATTAACAAAGATGTTTATTGCTCACTAAAGGCATATCAAATACTTTTCATATAAAATTTCCACTGACTCTTATTGTGATAGACATTTATCAAGTCAACTCCTCCTATAATCATGTATATTGCACACAGTGATAGTTATTGGTGCATGATATATGGTTTTGTTAATCTGTTAATTCTTCAGATAGAGCCCATACCTTTTACCTTCACATGCTACCTTTTAACATTTTTTTTTAAATCTTTTTTTTTCTTTTTATTATTATTATTATTATTATTATTATTATTATTATTATACTTTAGAATTGGAAAAAACTACTTTAACGTTCATATGGAACCAAAAAAGAGCCCGCATCGCCAAGTCAATCCTAAGCCAAAAGAACAAAGCTGGAGGCATCACGCTACCTGACTTCAAACTATACTACAAGGCTACAGTAACCAAAACAGCATGGTACTGGTACCAAAACAGAGATATAGATCAATGGAACAGAACAGAGCTGTCAGAAATAATGCCACATATCTACAACTACCTTTTAACATTTAGATACATTACATTATAACTTCTTTCCCCAAACATTTTTTAAAGGAAGTAGTTCATATGTTATTAAATTCAATTAAACATATATTGTTTGATTATACATTTATGTACTAGGCATAATACTACTGCTATATACAAATTTACATAACAGTGAATTATCACAATTCTTAGATAGTAGATAATTTTTTGTAGAATCTATTAATCTACAAGAGATTGATAGATTGTATACAAAATAGCAATAATATAATGGGAAATGTAGTGTGCCAATGGTATAAACAACATTTTTTAGGATAACAAGAGTAACATATATTTCTTCTGGGTTCTTGAAGTGCTGGAGAAGAGTCAGTGTGACTAGAGACTCTAATGTGATTAAAATGCTGCACAGCAATGACACTTGAGATGAACATTAGAGGTCACTTTTTGGAAACAGGCAGTTTATGAAGAGCCTAGTAAGTTAAGAAAGTGCATTTCACCATACATAGATAAATATATAGGAAGAAAGTGCATTTCAGCGTACATAGATAAATACATATGAAAAAGGTGCATCTCACCATACATAGACAAATATATAGGAAGAAAGTGAATTTCACCATACATAGATAAATATATAGGAAGAAAGTGCCTTTCACCACACGTAGATAAATATATAGGAAGAAAGTGCACTTCACCACACATAGATAAACATATAGGAAGAGCCAGAAGTCTGTCCAATGACTACATTGCACAATGGTATGAATAGCAGCAAATGAACCTGAAACCTCACACTCCAATAAAGGAGGGGTCAAATTATGATGGACTTAGGTAACTTCCTGAGGTTTAGAAATTGGATTGTTTAAAGTGGGGGAAATTATAAAGCATGTTAGTAGAGAAAAATGACATTCTCTCCAGAATTATGAAAAATTGAAAGATGAATAGACTCTAGTATATCTAAGTAATTAAAAGATAAATTTTGAAATAGTTAATGTGAATTTTTTAAACGGTTAGCCATTTTAAAAAATGTATATGGTATGTAGTTTGTTAATTTACAACTTGAAATTTATTCTAGAGTCATAAAAAAGTTATATAAAATTTAAATCCGCTTCATAAATGCAAATTTTTATTCAAATAATCACTGTACAGAGTATGGAGTTCTATACATTAAAGGAATTAAGAAACTAGTAAAAAAGTATAAGTAACAAAAAAAGATGATATTTTCATATCAATTTAATTCTCATTAATAGCACTAAAATGGACAAGTAGAACATAAATTCAATAGTGTTTGCAAATAATTCAAAAACCAAATTATTGTTTACAAGATTATAACAAATTTTGCTGAAAATGGAAATGAACCATATTGTTTATTGTGTATAAAGTCAGAATGACTTCCCTGGAAGGCAAGTTGTAAAGACAGTATAAGAACTTCAAACAAACTTCAAAATAAACAAGACTCTGTCTTAGTTTATTCTCAGAAAATAATGGGAAATGCATACAAAGATTTATGGACACATATATTCAATATGTGATTAAGTAAAATAGAGAGTAATTAGAAAAAGACCTAAATTGCCAGCAATAGAATAATACCTAAAAGTCGTGGGACGTGAAGAAATAGGAAGAAATTTAAAAATTATATTCTTAAAGAATCTTTAAATACACGTATACTTGGCTTTATAACATGCATTAATAACATCCCATTCTTAAGCAATTTACAGAAAACTAATTCATCATAGAATGCTCCCAAGTGCCTCTTTGTTTTGCTTTTTATTTGTAATAAGCAAATACCACATTTTATGATGAGAAAAAAACAGATAAAAATTAAAAAAAAAAGATGCTGGCATCATATTTTACAATCAGATTTAGTTGAATAAAGGACAAATGACCTTGTCTCCTACTTCTTGAAGAAAAAGGAAATAATTAGGTAACAAGTCTTTTTGACTACTGGAAACATACTCCAAAAATCCAACATTAGTTTTACTCTCCTTGAATCATGAAACTTCCCACTTTGTCTTGTATGCCATTTCTTTATACCTCTTCTTAACTTTCAAGCCATTAACTACTTCTTTTTTCCTCTATTTGTTAATTTTCTCACTTTCTACTCTTTATTAGCACTACACATTGAAATATAGTCACATTCATCCCACACCTCCCAAAACCTGTTGTTTAACAGTGATTCCCTCTGCAAATGATGTTATTTTCATCTTCTGTATATTAAAATTATTTACAGGGTTTGTGCACATTGTCATTACTTACTCACTTTTCTCCTGAACTCATCACAATGCAATCTGACTTTAGCTCAACCTCTAAAACAATTCCTCCATCACAAGAGTTATCACCTTTATGGTGCTAATAGAGATGGTTGGTTTACAGGGAGCCATTGCAAACTGATGACATATATACAGGGATTTTATTAAAAGTTAAAAATAGCTGAACTATTTATTGGATCCCTGAAATTAATCATGAAAACTTTATAGACTGGAATTTTCGATAAATAACTATTGAACTAAATAAGTTTACAAGATTAGAACATTTAAAGACTACTGCAAAAGTTATATATAGACACAATTTATTGATTTAAGTCACTTATTGTGAACTAGCATGTTTTCTAAGTTTATTATAATTTATCTCACTCCTAAAAACAATCTTGTGAGTTGGAGTTGATTATTATTCCTCATTTTACCAATGAAGGGGCAGAGACAGAGAGGTTAGTTAATTTGCACATGGTCACCAGATAGTAAAAGCTGAGCCAACCCCAGTAGTCTGACACTATAGTCCACAGACATGACCACTATGCTTTGCTGCTTCTGTAGAAATGACAGTAGGATATAGAAAGAATGAGGTTTAACATCATCATTTATTTAATATTTGAAATGCAAATATTTTAAAACATGATGTTTAGCATTATTATTCCATAAATAATACATAAAGAACATTAAATTTGAAATCATTTTGGCTGTTGACACATTACATTTTAGAAGATATTACAAGGACAGAAGGAAAAACAAACACAACAAGTACAACAATATGTGGTAGAAAACTTACCATAAAAATTTAGGGTGAGACACACATAGGCTCAAAATAAAGGGATGGAGGAAGATCTACCAAGAAAATGGAAAACAAAAAAAGGCAGGGGTTGCAATCCTAGTCTCTGATAAAACAGACTTTAAACCAACAAAGATCAAAAGAGACAAAGAAGGCCATTACATAGTGGTAAAGAGATCAATTCAACAAGAAGAGCTAACTATCCTAAATATATATGTACCCAATACAGGAGCACCCAGATTCATAAAGCAAGTCCTTAGAGACCTACAAAGAGACTTAGACTCCCACACAGTAATAATGGGAGACTCTAACACCCCACTGTCAACATTAGACAGATCAATGCGACAGAAAGTTAACAAGGATATCCAGGAATTGAACTCAGCTCTGCACCAAGGGGACCTGATAGACATCTACAGAACTCTCCACCCCAAATCAACAGAATATACATTCTTCTCAGCACCACACCACACCTATTCCAAAATTGACCACATAGTTAGAAGTAAAGCACTCCTCAGCAAATATAAAAGTACAGAAATTATAACAAACTGTCTCTCAGACCACAGTGCAATCAGACTAGAACTCAGGATTAAGAAACTCACTCAAAACCACTCAACTACATGGAAACTGAACAACCTGCTCCTGAATGACTACTGGGTACATAATGAAATGAAGGCAGAAATAAAGATGTTCTTTGAAACCAACGAGAACAAAGACACAACATACCAGAATCTCTGGGACACATTTAAAGCAGTGTGTAGAGGGAAATTTATAGCACTAAATGCCCACAAGAGAAAGCAGGAAAGATCTAAAATTGACACCCTAACATCACATTAAAAGAACTAGAAAAGCAAGAGCAAACACATTCAAAAGCTAGCAGAAGGCAAGAAATCACTAAGATCAGAGCAGAACTGAAGGAGATGGAGACACAAAAAACCCTTCAAAAAATCAATGAATCCAGGAGCTGGTTTTTTGAAAAGATCAACAAAATTGATAGACCACTAGCAAGATTAATAAAGAAGAAATGAGAGAAGAATCAAATAGATGCAATAAAAAATGATAAAGGGGATATCACCACTGATCCCACAGAAATACAAACTACCATCAGAGAATACCATAAACACCTCTACACAAATAAACTAGAAAATCTGAAAGAAATGGATAAATTCCTGGACACATACACTCTCCCAAGACTAAACCAGGAAGAAGTTGAATCTCTGAATAGACCAATAACAGGCTCTGAAATTGAGGCAATAATTAATAGCTTACCAACCAAAAAAAGTCCAGGACCAGATGGATTCACAGCCGAATTCTACCAGAGGTACAAGGAGGAGCTGGTACCATTCCTTCTGAAACTATTCCAATCAATAGAAAAAGAGGGAATCCTCCCTAACTCATTTTATGAGGCCAGCATCATCCTGATACCAAAGCCTGACAGAGACACAACAAAAAAAGAGAATTTTAGACCAATATCCTTGATGAACATTGATGCAAAAATCCTCAATAAAATACTGGCAAACCAAATCCAGCAGCACATCAAAAAGCTTATTCTCCATGATCAAGTGGGCTTCATCCCTGGGATACAAGGCTGGTTCAACATACGCAAATCAATAAACGTAATCCAGCATATAAACAGAACCAATGACAAAAACCACATGATTATCTCAATAGACGCAGAAAAGGCCTTTGACAAAATTCAACAGCGCTTCATGCTAAAAACTCTCAATAAATTAGGTATTGATGGGATGCATCTCAAAATAATAAGAGCTATTTATGACAAACCCACAGCCAATGTCATACTGAATGGGCAAAAACTGGAAGCATTCCCTTTGAAAACTGGCACAAGACAGCGTGGGAGAAAATTTTTGCAATCTACTCATCTGACGAAGGGCTAATATCCAGAATCTACAATGAACTCCAATAAATTTACAAGAAAAAAAAAACCATCAAAAAGTGGGCAAAGGATATAAACAGACACTTCTCAAAAGAAGACATTTATGCAGCCAAAAAACACATGAAAAAATGCTCATCATCACTGGCCATTAGAGAAATGCAAATCAAAACCACAATGAGATACCATCTCACACCAGTTAGAATGGCAATCATTAAAAAGTCAGGAAACAACAGGTGCTGGAGAGGATGTGGAGAAATAGGAACACTTTTACACTGCTGGTGGGACTGTAAACTAGTTCAACCATCGTGGAAGTCAGTGTGGCGATTCCTCAGGGATCTAGAACTAGAAATACCATTTGACCCAGCCATCCCATTACTGGGTATATACCCAAAGGATTATAAATCATGCTGCTATAAAGACACATGCACACATATGTTTATCGTGGCACTATTCACAATAGCAAAGACTTGGAACCAAGCCAAATGTCCAACAATGATAGACTGGATTAAGAAAATGTGGCACATATACACCATGGAATACTATGCAGCCATAAAAAATGATGAGTTCATGTCCTTTTTAGGGACATGGATGAAGCTGGAAACCATCATTTTCAGCAAACTATCGCAAGGACAAAAAAATCAAACACCGCATTTTCTCACTCATAGGTGGGAATTGAACAATGAGAACACATGGACACAGGAAGGGGAACATCACACACCGGGGACAGTTGTGGGGTGGGGGGAGGGAGGAGGGACAGCATTAGGAGATATACCTAATGTTAAATGACGAGTTAATGGGTGCAGCACACCAACATGGCACATGTATATATATGTAACAAACCTGCACGTTGTGGACATGTGCCCTAAACGTAAAGTATAAAAAAAAAATTTAGGGTGAAGACATCATTGATTTGAAGCTTTTTATTGAAAAACTAATGTAAATTTACTTAAAGTGCTGATATTTAGAAGGAAAATGTTAAATGATTTCAAATATATGTTAATTTATATAAAAGAATAAGCCACCTTACATATGTTTTCTATTATTTTACTGTCTATGTAGCAATAGCAATTTTTGTTGCACTTTTGAATACTTGGTTGTACTTACGAATTTGCATGGGAGTTACTAAACTGCAATTGTTCAATGTATGTAATAAATTACCATAAATGGCAGTATCTGAGCAAGAAGACTTTATGTTAATGATGGCCATATTTAATATCTTCACTAATGATCAACCAGAGGAAGTCAAGGACACAGTAATGACCAGAGCAGTTAATGACACAACTGAAGGCAGAAAAGAACATGAAGCTCCATATCAGAGAAGTCTTTTTTTAGTAAGATTTATTACATCGTCAGATAATTTTTCAAAGGAAGGTGGAAGTTCAAAACATGTCCTATTTATCATTGAATACTGATGTTTACTGGAAAGTACAATGAAAAAAGATAAAGAAAAGTAAGACTCATACTTCTTATCCTGATGCTTTTTAAGGTAAGCATATTTCCCGTGCAGTCGTAGCCTGAGGTTGTTAGTCTCTGCTGCCAGCGTCCTTTCTTTGCTATCCCTCCATTCCCTTATTCATCCTCTTGTCAAAATCAGAAAGTGCTCTCCAGTACTCATGCCAAGATCAAGCATTCGAAAGTTACTTTTCTGAGGTCATATTCTTGTCAACGCTTCCTTTCTGCTATACCTCCCAATAGTTTTTTATCCTTCCTGAATCTCAGTCTTTCTCCCTCTCCTTTCTTTTCTTTTTTTCTCTTTCTCTCCTCTCCTCCTCCTTCATAAACTCACACCTTTTCCTATATAGACATTTATTTCCTGAATACGAATTTTTTGATCATCAACTACATGCCTGATGATCTTCTAAGAAAAGTCTTAATCTAATTTTTTTTCTTGGAGAAAATTATTATCTGTACTGTGGTATAAATGGTACTAATGGAACACCAAGAGATTATCCCTGCTAGTGTATGCATTTTAACAGTTTGATCCCGTTAAACTGGTATATATACACTTTTTAACACTGTAATTTGAGAATGTGACAACATGGCCTCCCTATTTCCATCCACCTTCATCATCCAGAAACTCTATGTGCTTCAGGCAAGATCTCCACCTCTGCTCTCCATCCACAAACACTGAGAGCCTTGTCACCACTACCTGCTTTAGGACCATTATAATTCATCAATTTAATGCCTCTACTAAAAATACAAAAATTGGCCACGTGTGGTAAGGCTCGCCTGTAGTCCCAGCTACTGGGGAGGCTGAGGTGGAAGAATTGCTTGAACTCGGGAGACGTAGGTTGCAGTGAGCCGAGATCGCGCCACTGCACTCCAGCCTGGGTGATAGAGAGGGACTCCGTCTCAAAAACAAAACAAAACATAACAAAAACAAAAACAAAAATACCTTAATGCCTTTTATCTCTGGTTACTTCAACACCGTAATTACCATAAATAATTCATCTCTGTCCGAATATTTTTGTCGCATTAAAAATCGTATGTTGAAATCTCTTCACTAATGTAATGATATGAAAATCGCCTTTGGGGGGGTGATTTGGTCATGAAGGCAGAGCCCTCAGGAATAGAATTACTGTTCTCATAAAAAGACTAAGCACTTTGCAGGGACATGGATGAAGCCAGAAATCATCATTCTCAGCAAACTAACACAGGAACAGAAAACCAAACACTGCATATTCTCACTCACATGTGGGAGTTGAACAATGAGAACATATGGGCACAGGGAGGGGAACATCACAAACAGGGGCCTGTCGGGGGATGGGGGGCTAGGGGAGGGATAGCATTAGGAGAAATACCTAATCTAGATGACTGGTTGATGGGTGCAGCCAACCACCATGGCACGTGTATACCTACGTAACAAACCTGCATGTTCTGCACATGTATCCCAGAACTTAAATAGAATAAAAAAGAATATGCATATGTCAAGAAATGAAATAAAAACAATAAGTTTTGTGCAGCATTTGTACTATCCTGGTAAGAACAAAATACATGTGCATGTATGAGCTACTAAATACAAGTTCTATATTTCCAGTAATTCTTTATCTGAGTTAAATGCCCTTATATTTGCAAAAAAAAAAAAAAAAAGACAAAGGACAGATACCGATATCAATATAGATACATATATATAGATTAGAGAGAGAGAGAGAAAGAGAGAGAGAGAGAGAGAGAGAGAGAGAGAAAGAGCCCACTCTTATTAGACTTTGCAGTTGTGTTATATAAAGTAGATACTGACACTGAATTAGTGGGTTAGTGAGTAATTAATGAATACTGAATTGGTGAATACGGAGCCATTGCTCCTAGAATAACGACAGTAGTAAGTTTCCTCTAGACTTTTGTCGCGATATTTTTCTCGATGAATTAGTACATAACCTTGTTTTATGTGGTTTCTGTTTAAAGATAATTTACATAATACATAATGTTGATCCATGAACATCAAACTCATGGCCCAAAGCACTGTAACTCATGCTTGAATGAAGCTTGTCTAATATGCGTGTCTTCTATAAGGCACATCACAGGCTTCTCACACCTAGGAACACTAGTCAACACAGAAGCACTGCATTTGGGGCCGTTTTACACACAAAGTCACCAACAGAAAGCACAAAAATGTTCAAAATATGACGCTAAGTAGACTACAAACAGGACACTTCTTTACTGCATGAGAACTGGAACAAGAAGGCAGTTCTCTATGGGAGGCCAAGGTGGGCAGATCATTTGAGGTCAGGAGTTCGAGACCAGCCTGGGCAACATGGTGAATCCATGTCTCTACTAAAAATACAAAAAGTAGCTGGGCGTAGTTTTGGGTGCCTGTAATCCCAGCTACTTGGGAGGCTGAGGCGGGAGAATCGCTTGGGAGGAACCTGGGTGGCAGAGGTTGCAGTGAGCGGAGATTGCACTCCAGCCTGGGAGAGAGAGTGAGACTCTGTCTCAAAAAAAGGCATCTCAGCATCAAATGCATACACTGGGAGGTGTAAATTCCTAGCTGTTCTGTACGCATGCCCAAATGAACACAGAAGCATAGCTAGTATTGATTTGAGGGGTTACAAATACATTTTAATAGGTAGGCAGATTCACGAATATAAAATCTGTGAACAGTGAGGATTGACTCTATCTTATTCCTTTTTGTATCTTGCATGTTCATGTATTTACTGTGCTATTCAATGAGTAGGAATTCTTAATATAATTCAATTCAGCACTGGTTTTCATCATGGTTAGTGCATTTATGCACAGTTTTAGAAATCTTTGCCAAGATCAAATTATTTTAAAGAATTGACTATGTTTTTTCCTATATGTTTGTTTTATATTTTAAATTAGATTGACAGTCCGTATGGATTTATTGTGTTTACAGTGTGGTATGGGTCTGATGTTTTTCTATTATTTTATTTTATTGAATCGTATTGGAAATAAATTTATATATAATATTTTATTGAAAAGACTACATTTTGCCCACTTATTGATGAACTCCTGTCTCTATTAAGTTAGACAACTGAATGTGGATCTATTTTTGGATTCTGTTTGTTGCATCGGTCTATCTGTCAATATTTACTATGAGTCTTGCTACCTGGTAGTATGGGTAATCCAGGGTTTTTCCTCTTTCAAGATTGCTGTGACTATAATTGTTTCTTTGTATTTCCATATAAACTTTGGAATCAGCTGTCAATTTCTTTGGGGTTGTATTGAAAGTATTAATCTACTAAAAGAGAATTGACGTAGTTACATTATTGCATCTTCTAGTACATGCATATAGAACGTCTCTATTCATGTAGTTCTCTTTACTTTCACGCAATAATATGTTGTTATTCTTCAGTGTAGACTTCTTGAACATCTTTCGTTAGATTTATTTCTATTATTTGATGTTTGTTAATACTATTATAAATTTGAATTTTTAATGTAATTTTTGATTAATTCATTGCTAGCAATACATATCGATCTTTTCTCCAGCTGCATCCTATCTTATAATATTTGGTGTTTTTATTACATTCAGTTATACATCTTTTTCTTTCCTAGCTTTTACAGTAGCCTCCTAATCTGTTTCTACTCTTCTCCTCCTTTGGTATTTTCATCCACTCAGAAAGGGAATTAGATCATATTACTCCTAATTTCAAACCGTGGGACAGTTCCTTAGTTCACTCAGTGCAAATTCCTATCCTTACACTGGCCTATAAGATCCATCATGATCTGTCTACACTCTAGCTACTTCCCTTACCTCCTTCATTTCTCTCTTGTTACTACATTTGGTGATGATGGCAGCTTTATTCTTCCTTAAAATAGTATTCAGCTTCTGTGCTTAGAAATTTTGCTCCAATTTTTAAAATTGTTCCTCCTTTCTAGAAGGCATTTCCTCTGGTTTAATCATGTTCTCTTTGTTTTAATATACGTGTTCAAATCTCACTTTCTCAATGACATCTGTTTTGATTATCATACTTAATACTAAAAATTTTCCGTATTCTTATCTCTGGTACTTCAGATCCCTCATGTCTTTTCTACATTTTCTATTTTTCTTGTTTTTTAATATTCCCCTAAGGTACATATCATTCTAATATTGTATTCAGTTTATTATTTTGTGTATTGTTTTTTGACCAATTCTTCCAGTTAGAATATAATACCAAAAAGGTAAGGTTTTAGCCTGCATTTGTCTCTAATGCCATCCAAGCAGTTAAGACAGTGCTATATTTATCATATATATGTATATATTTTAATCTAATAAATGAATGACAGTCTTTGATTCCTGGATAGTGGGAAAGAGGTCAATAAACTGATTATGAAAGAAAGTAAACCAAACCACCAAGTGGGTAAGAAGAGAAATATATTCATCTTAAAAATTATGTCAAAATCTTATGTGTTTCAAATAAGATATTAGAAAACATAATTACAAGCTATAAATATATAACTTGTTTTTTCTCTCTTACACATATTGCTACTTCCTTTGTTCCCACTCCTCCAAATATGTCAAATATTCAGGAACTCTTATAGTTCCTCACGGAGTGTATGTTTCATTCTTAGATTGGCATTTGCTATGAATGCAGAAAGGCTAACTAGACCTCAAATTCAAGTCTTCAATACTGACATTATGGTGCTAGAGAAACTCATTTTTAATGTTAAACTTTACATGATTTTTTAAGATAATAAACAAGAAACTTCTAGAATTGAGGACAGAATTTGAGAAGGAAGAACACATAATTGAAGAACTAAGAAATGCATTATAATCAGAAAGAATAAATAAGACAGATGAAAATCACGTGACCAAAAATCGAATATCTTGAACTAAGTGAATACAGGAGAAAATGATAAATATCACAACTGTTAGCTGACCTTATATAAAAAATATCTTAAATTTTGAAAATAAACATTTTATGGTTCATTTCTGAATAAAATTAAAGATAAAAGAAATTCAAATATGTAATTCACATAAAAATTCCTAGAATGTAGAAATAACTGAATTTGAGATAATATGTGCACTCCATATTCCATGAAAATTTGATATAAAACAGCAGACACATTGAAATATACTTAAAGTTATTTACCCTCATAGATTTAAAAAGCAAAACAAAACAAATCTTCAGGAATTCAAACAGCAAAAACAAGTCATCCACAAAAGAGAGAAATTCATCTACCCTCAAATTATTTGCAGGAATTAGACTAGCCACAGTAATCCCAATGCAAATTGAGAGAGGAGAGTGATATTAAAGTTCTAAGGGAGAGAATATGACCCAATAATATTAAAGCCAGCCAGCTTTCCCCTTGAATGTAAAAGCAAGCAGTTGTTGCAGCCAGTTGCCTGAACACTTTGAAATATAGTAAAATGATCTTTTCTTTTAAAAAAGTGCTTTACTGACAGTAAGTTTTACTCATCAACAAATAAAAATAAATAATTGAATATAAAGAAGTGGTATAGATAAAATATAATGAGCATTGAATCCATTCTTAGGGAAATAAGAATAAGCAATTAAGGGAATTATTTTGACAGATTATAAATATTATAAAGCTTGATGAGGTATGAATAATGCTAACTCAAGCAGCAGGTGAGTAGATGGGGAATGTTGAATAGGAGTGCCTATTCATCAGCACATATGGCTAGAGATCTACTTGTAGTACTTTTAAAATCGATGCAGGCATTTATAATATCCATAGTACTCTAACCTCCTAATATTTTTGCTTACTCTTTCCTTTAATCAGAAGAAAAATTTAGAAACAAAAATTTCTTGTATCATAAAACAGTTATCTGAAAGTTCAGAAATTCCTTCAGGTTTTAAGAAATATTTTAATTTATTTTAAATACAAATATAAATTGAATAGCATGCTTTAAACTTTATATACAAACATATATATGTTTTGTATATATAAATATAATAGTTTAATTTTGATATTATAATTTGATCATTTAATCTTCTATAAGATTAAGATATATTTTAAAAGTATACATTTATTATTATTAAACATTGATTTTGATGTTTTGATTTATTTACCTTTACTTTTTATTTTTTATTGCTTGAGTTTTATGTAATGTACTATATTTCTAGAAACAATGCATTCTTTTTTTAAAATTCTGATGCTATATCCGTAATTATATCTATGTTTGAGTATTAAGATTATGTACTCTAATCTGTGGTGATTTAATTTTATAGTAGCACCAGGAAGCAGGAACTGGGATAAGAGCAAAAGGGAAACATATCTTAGAAATTGCAAAGCTGCAAAAAAAATGAGTTACTTAGGAGTTAAAGTGAGTAAAGTGACACATCAAAAAATAATGTCTAAAAATCATCGCATATTAAACCAAGGCACACATACATCTCCCTTTCATTTAATCAGTATAATCAATGTTGTATTTCTTATATTATGCTCACACATTTCACAATATATTCTAGTACAAAAGGTAATCATAAGTGGCTATATTTTTATAGGTATTAAAATAATTTTCCTTTGTAAAAACGCAGCTAAATTTCTACATGGCTCTGGATACTGATTTTCACCTTGTATCAGGCAACACTGATAAATGTTGTTTGAGAAGCTTGCCAGTGGGAGGTACATCAAGTGAAAGATATCAGTGACAAAGTACCAGCAGCATCAGCAAAGATTAATGCTGAAGCTGTGGAATAAAGGAGAGATGAAGCCAAAACCCTGGAGATGCAGTGGGCAGGAAGCAGCATGTTGGACAGTAAAGTGAACAAAATAGCACAGCAGGAAGAATAAATGCCTAAGTGTCAGGAAATAGCTACAAAGCAAGATCAGTCATCAAAGTTAAAGTGAAAGCAAACATTCTGATTTAAAGTGTATCTCTATATTTCTAGGCAGGTAGAACAAAACTGAGTTGTGGAGAAAAAAAGTATAATTTTAATATTTGAATGAGTCAATTAGTTTTCTATTAGTGCTGTAATAATAAAGTATCACAAAGTTGCTGGCTTCAAAAAACAAATATCTCTGATCTTGTCATTTTGGAGTCAAAAGTCTGAACTAGGTCTCCCAGGGTAAAAAGAAAGGAGACAGCCAAACTACGTTTATTCCTTGAGGCTCTAGAAGAGAATCTGTTTTTCTTGCCTTTTCTAGCTCTTAGAGGCTATCTGCGTTCTTTGGCTGATGCCCTCTGATTACAACTTCAAAGTCAGAAGTTTAGTGTCTTCAAACTTCTGTCTCTGACCTTTTTTCCCGCCTATTTCTTTCACTTTAAATGTCCTTTGAGATTACACTTGGACTCACCCAGATAATCCAGAAAAATTTCCTTGTTTTAAGGTCAGTGGATTTGCATCCTAATTCCACCGGCAACCATAATTCTTCTTTAGCATGTAACATAGCATATTTGCAGGTTCTGGGGATTAGAACACAGGCATCTTCAGGGGGCCATTATTCTGCCTACAACAGTGGGTTTGAGACTGAAAATTACAATTGCTGTCCATACTTAGTTAATCTCAAATTTTATGGTTATGAATTGTACAAGAATTTATGATGATTCTCTCCCCAGTTCTACCAATTAAACTTTTGCATCTAAATTTTATAACGTAATATGAGACTAATAATGCCATTTATTAATTATTTAATAAATATAAGTATATATTCAATTTGTATGTATATATGTGTATATATGTGAATGGGTATATATGTGTGGTTATGTGTATATACACTTATAAATAATACATATAAATACATACATATATATATAGCCTTTCAGAGAAACAAATTATGTCAGAAAAAAACCCAGATGTTGTCATTGTGTACATGAAAAAATAATTATAGTATTCATACATTTCTAAATAATATTCTGACATTATAAACATTTTGAGTGTTGAGAGCTGATATTAGGTTGGACCAAGGTTATAGTAGTTCATGTGGATAGAAGAGATCGGATTCGTTATATAGTTATAGCCAACAGAAGTTTATGGAAGTAACATGTGTAGATCAGGAAATAAAAGTGTAAGTCAATAATAACTCTAAGGATTTTAGTCTGAGGAAATGGAAAGATGTGCTGGGAAAGGTTCCATTGAGTTTTGAACACTTTGAGTTTTTAATGTCCATTACCCTTTTAAGGAGAGAGGATACATGTGCAGTTGGGTATGCAAGTCTGGAGTTTAAAAGGTAGAGTGGATATTTACAGGTATGAATCATGCACATGTCAGTGTGAAGCCATGAGGCTGAAGGATAACATCAAATAGCTGGATAAAGACACCAATGAGAAAAGAACCAAGGATTGAATTCTGGCACAGGCTGGCAATAAAGAGGTCGTGTAGAAAGTAATACATCAGCAAATGAGATTAAAAACAAACAAACAAGAGGTACCAGAGTCGGGAGAAATTTTAGAACTCTACACACCAAGAGAGGAAAGTATGCCAATGAAGAGGGAGACATCAGTAATCATAAATTCTTCTGATAGGCCTAGTGAAATAGGGTGTGATCAACGAATGTTGAATTTACCATTGATCATTTAATTATCAATGAAATTGGCTCTGGGGCCTTCTGAAAATGCTTCTCTTATTGAACAGGACCCAATAGTAAGTTGCTCTAAGAAGTCATTTTCCCTGCTACTGTCCCAATCTTTTGTAGTTTAAACAGGTGGGGCCACTGGAGGCTATAATTAGTTACCATATTCCCCTTTGATATTGGTCAGATAAGGCATTTAGTAATAACTTAATTCATTTTTATTGGATTAACAAGTACCCAGTGTGAAAAGAAGAGGATCTGATGACTGATTAGTGACCAGCACCCTCTAGCATCCCTATCCTGAATCATCCCTATGTAGCAGGTGTGAGGCTGGCACGTAGATTTAGTCTCTGACATCTTTTCTAGGATCGACTCACTCTTCATCCTAGGCCTACTAACAAGATTCTCATTGCTGACCTACCATCCCATACTTTTCTACTGAATGTGCAATACGCAATAAGCTATTCATCTGGCATTTCAATACTACTTGATCTGGATTTTTTCATCATTTTGTTCAGCCTCTATGTAGGGTACTTGATGACAGGTAAACCTCATGTTCAGTTGACTGACCTAAATGAAGGTGGTTGTATCTTTTTAAAACTGTACCTGGATGATGATCCACAGCCAACCAACTCATGACACAGCCCTTCTAAGTCAGAGAGTGTTATCTCCTGCAAGTTCTTAAGTATATGCCCCTACGCTTCCCATTTTCTCTAATTGGTTAATTTCTACAGCCACAAAACACTTGAATGGATCATTTTAAAAATGTCCATGTATATAAATATAACCATATTTATAAAATATATTTTTTAAATTCTTCACAAATTTCTGCTTATTTGTCTCCTTGTAAGACACTGGAAAGAAGAAAAGAATGTTTCCTAATTTCCTGCTTGTCTTCTGTAATAGGAGAAACTGTGAGTGTATTACCCAGATTTGTTTTTTCTCACTTCAACTCATTGGTGTATCCAGCAAGATATTTTATCACGCTGACTTCCTTTGCTTTCAAATAACTGTTTGATTGTGGTTAACAGCAACCAGAGATAAACTGATTCTGAAAAAACCTAGCTGATATGTGAGCAGCACTAAAATGAATAAGGAAGACCACCTGAGACGACTGCCTCACTTGCAAAGACGTGACTGAGCCCCAAAGTGGTTTCTGTTAAGATTCTGATCATTCTATACTAAAATATAGAGAGGAGGAAGTGTAGATTGTATTTTGCAGTGTTGTTACTTTAGGGAGTATAGGCTACCTAAAAAGCTCTGGGAAGTTTGATACTAGACAGATGCTTAAGGACTGTGTGCAGTCTATAGGATGAAGCATAAAATCTGCCACCAGGCTGCACCCTTTTTGGCATTTATAGTATTGGTTGATGACTCCTGCCTTTAAAATAAATTATAGATGCATGAATATGTGTATCAGCAACATCTTACATTGAATTCTTCTCTTCCTGTCGATTCATAATACAATGCTGGCACCTAGCAAAAATTAGGAAACAATGAATAAATGACAAATGACTAGATTTATGAAATCCATAACACAATATAGATCTACTTTTTAATAATATTCTCAATTTTAGTTGATATTTATAAATGCTGATTTGAATATAAAAGTCAAAACTTTAATACATATAAATAATAATTAAGAATAGTGACAATTATATTTTTATCAGTAGTTTAAGTAATTCACAAGCTTTATACTGATAACGCAACTAGGAGTCTAATTGCATTTCCAAATAGTAATTCTTGAATGTTCATGTGTAGTAATGACATGTCAGTCTGTGTAATGTTTATCCACTGCCTTATAATAAGAGCCCTCCCCCCAACAAATCAGCTCTGTTAATGGAAAAATAAACAAGCCACATAATAATACAAAAATAATTATTGGTTTACATCTCCTCTGCATTCACTTGGTTCCAGGCTTTACCCTCAGGTATTTGTCAAACAAAAGGATGCACTTAGTATATCTTCAGACTGTGGGAAATGAGTGAGACTACCTTGATTGATTAGCCAATTAACTTTAAATACTAATGCTTATTCATTTGCATAGAAACAGTCTGTTAATAGTCCATTTGGAATTAAGTACCTATAAATGAAGCCAAAAAAAAATAGTATCACAAAGAAAATATATATTTTCAGAGGTAACCATGATCCACAGGATAAAGTTGATAGTAGAGAACAAGGCAAAAACAGCCCTACATTTAGACGTAGCTTGGCCTCCACTGGGAGCAGCAATTTAAACTCTCCTTGAACTGCAACTGCAGCTCCCTCATCAGTAAAACATGTTTTTTGTTTTTTTGTTTTCTGTTTTTTTTTTTTTTTTTTTTCACTAAAACGACAAGATGTTATGCTTGCATTTAGATTACTTGAGAATGGTAAGTAATGGTAGCCTTGGTAGAGTGATTTGATTCTCCCATGTACTCTATTTTAGCTGCTACCATTTCATCAGTTTCATTATCAGTTTCTGTCATCATTGTATTCTTTTACTTATTCTCTAATACAAAATGCAACGTAGGGCTGGGCATGGTGACTCACGCCTGTAATCACAGCACTTTGAGAGGCTGAGGCAGGTGGATCACCTGAGGTGATGCGTTTGAGATCATCCTGGCCAACATAGTGAAAACCTGTCTCTACTAAAAATACAAAAAAATAACCGGACGTGGTGGCGGTGCCTGTAATTCCAGCTACTCAGGAGGCTGAGGCGGGAGAATCGCTTGAACCAGGGAGGCGAAGGTTGCAGTGAGCCAAGATTGCACCACAGTACTCCAGCCTGGGCAACAAGAGTGAAACTTCATCTCAAAAAAAAAAAAAAGAAGAAGAAGCTTACCCTCTAGAATTTTCATTGACTCATTTATTCAACTTACTACTTGATTGGCTTGAGAAGTTATTTAACTAATTCTTCATTTCTGCATATGAAAAATGTACAGGTTTGCAACATCTTTCCCAGAGGACTTATGGAATAATGAAGTTTAATCATTCATGTTAAGCAGTATGAAGTCAGCACTCTTTAAATTGAACTGTATTCCATATTCTTATTTTAAAATCTTTATTCTTATGTTTTATCTTACTTGTATCTTTCGTTTGTTCGTTTGTTTGTTTTTTGGTGGCTGCGCATGAAGGGCTATGAACTCAGCACTCTGCTGGATGTGGGAGATAAAACAGAGAGAAAAAACCTGACGCCTACTTTCCAAGCACTCACATGTAAGCAATATACTATTATACCATTAAATAAAATACTTTTATAACTGTTTTAAAATTTTAATATAGAGAGAAAAATTGAAAGCATAGTAAAATGAACATCTGCTTATCCTCTACCTTGATTCTGTAATTGTGAACACTTTACTAATTTTGCTTCCTATTTTATATGTATATGAATATTTGTTCAACCACTAAACTATATAATTTTAAAAGATTCCAAATATTTTATCATCTTTTAACAATAACAAGCCTAATAAAATTGTATTGCATTGGGTACTTTTGCTAAATATGTAGATTATAGCTGCTCTCGTCACACACACAAAAAGTAGCCTTTTGAGATGATATATATGATAATCTGCTTCACTATAGCAACAATTTTATTATCTATATGTATGTCATAAAACCATGTTGTAAGCCTCAAATATACACAATACAATTTATTTTAAAACATGATAAAAATATATTTGAGATCATCATATTTCTGAAATACAAATAAATTTCCTAAGACAAAATGATAAAAAATGTAGTTAACAGTTCATGACTCCCTGTAAGCATCTTAAAACAGCAAAATTAAGAATAAAACATTACTGCTCTAACAGACACTATAGCTTTCATTACTTTTAAATGAGTACTTTTTAGAATACTAAAATGTTTCATAGGTATTTATTTAAAAACTAAAATGTACAAAAATAAGTTTTGCCACTTATTCTAGAAATATTTGGGATTTCTTGATATCTTGAGAATGTGTTCATAATATTGTCTACATTTTTTTGGATGAGGTTACTATATGAAAAGGCATTTACCTAATTAATCATTGTTTCCATATGAGATTCTTATTTACTCTTTTATTTTTTAATCAGAAAGCAATTGACACATAATGCATTTTCCAAATAATTGGGTATAAATTTTGTTTTATTACATGCATGTTTAGAGAATCTTTGAAACATCAAATCTATTGATGTAGCATCTAGAAATTGAGCTCAGTAACAACATAGAGGAATGCAAAGATCAACAAAAAAGAAGCAACAGTGCTTTATGTTCTAGATACCGTTCATTCAATTAGATTCTTGTTCTTCTAGGGTACCCCAAAGGCCTGGGAGAGTGAGAATCTCGTGCTTCAACTGATCAGTTTTTGGAAGTAAGTTCAAAATTGTTACTCTGTATGGACCCTAATTATGGCTATATTATTACTTTGAGAATTTTGTTGTTACTTTATCAATCCTTCAGTTTTTAATCCTTAAAATGGGAATCATTATATTGTATACCTCTGAAGTGTACGCTGATTGAATGCATTTAAGGCAGTTAGAGCGGTGCTTGGGAGATAATAAGTGATCAAAATTGTCATTTATCACTATCATTATTTGTGTCCCTGTCTACCATATTTCATTAATTATATAAATAACATTGATATATTGTCTGTCAACCCACTTAAATAAATATACAAGCAAGAGTATTATTGTAGTCTTTGTTCCCTGCTTTATTGCCTGTGTATCACATCCTGATTCTGGATCTGTCTTGCTGTCTATAGCCCCAAGTCCCACTCTCATCATTCGCAGAATGAGAGCGAAACAGAAGCCATCAGTTGGATCCTGGGATGAGGAACATCAGTTTATACCACATTCAAAATTACAGGATTTATCTAATTCATCACTCCGTGATTTATAAAAATATACATTTTGCATATGTTTTTGCATAAAACATACCACAGAGTAACAGCTAGGATTTCCACATCTGCCTCTTCTCTAGTAGTTGTTATTCATGTTCCCTGAGGATCTATATACTACTAAAAAATAATGTGTATACACAGATAATGAATAGGCACCAGAAAAAACATTTGGAACTGCAAATAGTGTCCTTTTTTATTTTTTATTTTATTTTTTATTTTTTGAGACAGAGTCTCGCTCTCTCGCCAGGTTGGGGTGCAATGGCGCTATCTCGGCACTGCAACCACCACCTCCCGGGTTCAAGCGATTCTCCTGCCTCAGCCTCCTGCATAGCTGAGATTATAGGCATGCGCCACCATGCCTGGCTAATTTTTATATTTTTAGTAGAAACGAGGTTTCACCATGTTGGTCAGGCTGGTCTCGAACTTCTGACCTCATGCTCTGCCCACCTAGGCCTCCCAAAGTGTTGGGATTACAGAGGTTAGCCACCGCGCCTAGCCACCGCAAATAGTGTCTTAATCTCCTTCTAAAAATAACTACTCTACCACCATTGGAGGGTGGGAGAAGAATAACGAACTTCTTAAGAACATGCAAAATTAAGTAGATAATCACCACTATGGATTTCGCCCCTGCATTTCCTGATGCATGCAGATTTGTTTTATCTCCCATTGCGCCATGCAGTAACTGGCCAAAAATGACCCCTGATTATCAAGTCCTCTGTTCCTGTCTTGTTCCTCCTTATAAATGATAACCTATGCTAGTGTGGCAGCCATAGAAGTACCCCACTCAGATCTCTCTCCATGAGCACCTTGGCAAAGAGCACAGTTAGATGAGAGCCTCCATTCACTGGGCCTTGGCACTTGCTGTGGTATTTACTCCAAAGCCACATTCTACCTGGGCATCTCCTGACTATCGGCTAGGCATGGAAGTCCTATTAGATGGAGACCATTTCTTCTTGATGAAGAACTCCTCTAATGTGAACTTTGCTGGAGATCCTCATCGGTCTCGCTGAGCTCATCAGACAAAACTTCATGTTCTCTCCCTCTTTGTACGCTTCTCAGGCCTGCATTGCAGAATGAAAACTCTTCCTCTCACTCCTGCTGCGACCCACCTTTCTAACTTCACAAGTGTTTCCCCTAATACATCTTTTATATGTCTAATTTTATTTTATTTACTTTTATTCTTTTATTTTTTCTAATTTTTAATTTTTTGAGATGGAGTCTCACTCTTGACCCCCAGGCTGGAGTGCAATGGTGCAATCTCAGCTCACTGCAACCTCCACCTCCTGGGTTCAAGCAATTCTCCTGCCTCAGCCTCCTGAGTAGCTGGGATTAGAGACACCCACCACCAAGCCCGGCTAATTCTTGTATTGTTAGTAGAGATGGGGTTTCAACATGTTGGCCAGGCTGGTTTCAAACTCCTGACCTCAGGTGATCCACCCACCTTGACCTCCCAAGGTGTTGGGATTGCAGGTGTGAGCCACCGTGCCCAGCCCATGTCTAATTTTAATGACCTGAATTGACACAAATGATGAATCTGTATACAAAATAGAGATAAAAATAGAATAGTGTATCACCCTGGCTAATTCACATGCCTGTCTAATAATGAGAGACAATGGCCAACAGATGCATCATTCAAATCTACCATGCAATGCAAAAACACCCCAGGATGTTTCATCAGATTTTTAAGTGGGAAGGTCCATCCCAATGCTGCCTGGCAGGTGACGGTGAAAAGAAATACCAAACCAGTTCAATTCACACAACATTCAGTTCACCTGTCAGTGAAGACAACCAGAAAATACCAGTCACAGTTCAAGGTTAGCAAACCACATAGAATATTCTGTTCTTCTTCTTGACTCATCATTGGGAATGTAGAGAGGCTGAGTAATCATTCATCAAATTTCTGTAGGAGTAATTTTGGCACCCAAGATTTGAGTATGGATTATGTGACCTTTACTGTAACTTCCAAACCTTGGAACGTCTTTCACTGAATCTATTTTTAAATTGTAAGGTACTGCAATATTTGCTTCACAATATATCACGGGACTTTAAAAAATGTTTGCGTTAAGTTTATGTAATGTAATTTCGTTTCCATTCAAGTGAAGAAAACAGTCTTATTGAGGAAGTGTGTGTGTGTGAGGCTCTGTACTTTACATGTCTGATTGATTTTGAACCTTAAAACAATCTAACAGAATAGGTAAAATTATCTTAAAGAGTAATCCTATAAATTTTAACAACTAATAGTTCCGTGTAGAAAAGACAGTAATATCCAGAGTAAGAGATAATATATAATATCTTATTTTTAATTTCTTAAATGACAGAAATATCAATACATAAATTTTATTTTAATATATTTATCAAAGTTAAGAATTTAGACAAAATTTTAAGCATTAGAAGCCTATCTGTTTGTCTTCTCATAAAACATTTGAGCTTCTTTAGTCTGTTAGTTATTAAATTAGGGTAAATAATTCTTTTAGTGGTTATGTAGTAACATTTAAACCATTCTCCCTAACTAACTGATAAATGTCAACTAAATATGTTTCTACAAACATATTTAGCTAATGTTGAAAAATATATATATACACATATATGTGTGTATATATACATATTTATGTGTGTATATATATACATATATGTGTGTGTGTATATATATATACATATGTGTGTGTGTGTGTGTGTGTGTATATATATATATATATATTTTTTTTTTTAGACAGAGTCTCACTCTGTCGGCCAGGCTGGAGTTCAGTGGCACGATCTCCACTCACTGCAACCTTCGATTCCCAGGCTCAAGCAATTCTCCTGCCTCAGCTTCCCGAGTAGCTGGGATTACAGGCGTGTGCCACCACACCCGGCTAATTTTTGTATTTTTAGTAGAGATAGGGTTTCACCATGTTGCCCAAGCTGGTCTCGTACTCCCGACCTCAGGTAATCCCCCACCTTGGTCTCCCAAAGTGCTGGGATTACAGACGTGAGCCACTGCGCCTGGCTGCTCTGAAACTATATTAATTCAAAAATTCATACATTACAAAACAAATAATTTAAAATAATGCAAAAATGATACTCTGATTTTGAAGCTACCTGGAAAACACAGAGTACACGGTTTGGAAGCGTATGGATTTGCCATGGGATAGCAAGCATTAAGAAAACAGTGCTTATTTTGGAATGAATTTAAATTGGGCAGGATAAATCTGACTATAAACTTCTCTTTGTGTGCAAAGCAAAATGCAAACATTTGTAAAATCTCAGTTGCCAAAGGGTGAAAATAAATATAGGTTACTTATTAAAACATTTTAAAGTTATAGGACAGTGTAATATAATGAAGTATGTTTTTAACAGAACTGATAAATAGTAAATGTAAAAATCAGTACATTCTATTTTAGGGATTTAAAATAAATTTATTTTCCACACTACTGGAAATTATAAGACAAGGAAGACAACAGGATAGAATTTTCAGGCTACCAAACATAATATATCAGGGCATAGAGGAACGGGCATTGGCTTTATACTCTTGGATTTGAAGCTTACCCACTCACTCCTCAACCTTTATGTCCTCCTTGTGCTGCAGACTAATTGGGAGTCTAAACACATTTGACAGGCTTCAGGTAACAGGACAATCAAAGCAATGAGAAGGATTTAAAAAAAAGTTCAGTGTTATAAAAATATGTGTTCCTAATGGGACATCAAATGCAATTAGTGCTTCTTACATTTATTTTATGGGTTAGTTATTTTATTTTGTTTTTAAGTTTTTTTAGGGATGAGGTCTTGCAATGTTGCACAGGCTGATCTCAAACTCCTGGCTTAAAGTAATCCTCCTGCCTCAGCTTCTCAAATAGCTGGGATTACAGGCAGGAGCCACTATGACTGGCTTCTTTTTAATATTTTGATTCCACGTGGTATGTGGAAGTTTACACAGTAATTCTTCCACTGCTTAGAGATTCTAAACATCTTAATTATTTTTTGTGATCTTCAGTGACCTAATTTTTAAAACTGAGAAAATAACATCTTCCTTACATATTTGAAATAATAACTAGGTAACCTATTTAATTTGCAGTATTTGGCCTATAGAATATACATAACAATTTACACTTTCCCAAATCTCTTGGACTACAAAAAATTATGTAGAATATTTAATGAGAGTTGATAGACATTGACTATTCAATAAATCAAAGGTCTGGTTCAAATTATAGTTTCATTTAGAGTTTAATAACAACATCCATCCTTCTCTCTGAAGTTCAGAATTCATTGAGCAACAGCTGGCAATTAGCCTTATGGGTATTAATTTTTAATTTATGACTACAAAAATCTGTTTGCAGGACATGGCTTAGCGGCATAGCAACTTTGGGTACTGCAGTATAATGCCACGAAATTGAAATGACTTGCCAAACTGCGCTTATCCTTTTGGAGGCCTAGGACCGTCTTCTGGGGGCTCATCAGTGCGAAAGTAGAGAAAATTTTCCCCATGCACATTGATCAGATGAGACAGGGAGGGGGAGAGAGACAGACAGAGAGAGAGAGATAGAGAGAGAAAGAGAGAGTGAGACAGAGAGAGTTACTAAACTAGAAGAAGCTCTTTAGGTGAAAAGAAATCATCATCAGTCCTGTTGTATTTCACAATGGCTTTAAAAATACGCTTGTTTTGGGAAGCAAATATTGTATAATTGTATGAATCCTTGCTTGGAGAATTAGCAATATGATATGACTTCTAATAATTTCCTTATGTAATTTTTTTGCCAATGGTTGGCATTATTATGTTATTTTTATGCCAATTTCAGTCACTATAATTCAACTCAATATAATGTGAAATGGAAAGCAAGGGATAATACTCAAAAGTAATAATCCTTTCCCCTTGAGTGAATCATAGTACTTTGTGACATTTGGATTGTGTTCAGAATTCGTCAGTTTTAATCTTTTCAAATTTAGTCTAGAAAATTATTCAAGAATTTTAATCTCAAAGACAGGACTGCGAGATTTTCTTCTTTAGAAGAGGAAATGCGCTTTATTATAAACGACTTATTTCAGCTTATAACTGTAGGAAGATATCTTGTTTGAATTTAATTTAAAGTCAAATAATGTCTTGGCGTTATTTTTACACTGAAGAGTATCATTTATTGCTTGTTTAACCTGAAAGGAGGATTCAAAATTCTCTGAAATCCAACCAGTCTTTTTGTCTTACAAATGACTAAACAATTGAGAAACGTTGACTTGCAAATGACCAAATAACTGCAGCTGTATGGCAAGAGTTCTGATTTCTGACTCAGGGCAGTGCAGTTTCTCCTATTGTCTTCCTTTCTCCTCCTTTCCTGTTATACAGAGTCAGTTATGTGTATGTGCAACACTGTGCTGCAACGCTTGGCTCATTTTCGTACATCAAATTTGCTTGGAATAGAAGGACACGGTTCCTTTTCACTGCATTCAACCTTCAAAAGGAAAATGAAAATGCTAAATAATAAGCAGAATTTTCTGGGAGCATAGACTTAACGGGAGCTATCAAATAAACCTATCGTGGGAATTATTCTCTTTTCTTATCATTAGCTTCTGCCTTCAACTTATCACGCTCCCTGTCATTAAAGTGGTCAGCCTGGAACACAGTAGTGAGCTTCTGGTAAAATAATTAAAGGAGTTATTTCACTCTTTGTGTGTAAGTCCCAGCTCACTACAAGTTAAGCTTCACGTCTATGTGGTTTAATTGACCTTGTACAGGAACTTATTTGCGGTTTGGGAACAAATGCTCACGTGACGGCAATATATTATTTAGAGAATAATATTTACTGAGACTTTAATTTTTCTATATAAAAGAGGAGGGGAAACATAACTTTGGGGACTTTAATTTCTCTATGTATCAAGGTGTTAAAGATGCATTGATGTTCATTTGCTAAGATTTATAGTGCAGTAGATTATGGCCATTTGAGAGGAACCATATCATTTAGGCTATGCTCTCACAAATTGCACATTCAGTAAAAAAAATTGATGAAGTAACTCAGCTCCATTTGATTAGAAAAAGGACAAAAACAGTGTGGCTATTTATTTTCCTGGTGTACTGTTTGAAGAATAATTTTAAATAAACTTAAGTTTTGTCTAGATAGAAATCAGGAGCTTCACAGGCCAAGATCAGTATGATATTAAGAAAGATAGTAAGGGTGGGGTGCAGTGGCTTATATGACATTAAGAAAGATATTGAGGGTGGGGGGCGGTGGTTCACACCTGTAATCCCAGCACTTTGGGAGGCCGAGGTGGGTGGATAACTTGAGGTCAGAAGTTTGAGACCAGCCTGGCCAACATGGCGAAATCCCATCTTTACCCTAAGTACAAATATTAGCCTGGCGTTGTGGGGTGCGCCTGTAGTCCCAGCACTCGGGAGGCTGAGGCAGGAGAATCATTGGAACCCAGGAGGCAGAGACTGCAGTGAGCCGAGATCATGCCAGTGCACTACAGCCTGGGCGACAGAGAGAGACTCCATCTCTGAAGGCACACAGGCAGGGAAGGAGGGAGGGAGGGAGGAAATACACCTCTTACATTTCTCCTTAGGGACATCAATATCTCTACTCTGTGAAAAAGTGGCTTTTATACTCACTGAATTAAGATAAAACAAAAAATCAAAACAAAAATAAGCAAATTTATCAAATTACCCTCCACTTTGTACACCCCCAAATGTCACTCTCAAGTAGGAAGATTTTTTGTACAACTTGGTGATAGTCAAGACATTAAAAAGGATGCCTGTGTTAAGAAGGGAACCTTTGCACAAGTGGTACATATATTTAGAAAAACAATCTTCTGAGTCTCTCTCTTTCATGAATATAGTATAAGAGTATGTTTGGAAAATTTGCTTAGGTTGTTGAGTGATTCACATTTCAAGTTTTTTGTTTTAAATAAATCCAGGAGTTAAGGCTAGGATAAAAGTCTAGCCAATTAATCTAGTGAAGAACAAAGAGTCTCTTATTTCCCAGGTAGTCTGGCTCTGATCACCGGAAATAAAGTTCTATACTGGAATTGAGGAGCAATAAACTAACAAGTAAGGAGAGATTACTTTACATAGCCATCTCCTGAATATAGATACTCTACTTGAAATTTCTGTGGATTAGTGGGTGACTGATATAAGACACATAATATGTGTTGATGCATCAATCCCAAACACCAAACCTTTCTCATCTTTTGAAACTCAGCTCATAATTTCAATTAAGAACACTTAAGATTTGTGACACATAATCTGGTAAAGCCATTCTTCAGTTGATGGCACTCATAGATCTCTAGGCAATCACTGGAGAGTCTTTTGGGGGCAAACAGATCTGTCAAAATAAAATGTAAATTTTTTTTCTGTGCATTTTCCTAGGAAAAAAATTAAGGCTGCATTAGAGCATCAACATAGTTTGTGATTCCCCACCTTGAAACAAGAACATTTATCTACTAACAACAAACATAAACAGAATCCACTGTCAAATAGAATCCGCAAAGGTGTTTGGTGAGTGAGTACCTCTTGAATCACTCTCAGGCTGTTAATGCTTAATGCTTGCAGTCTTCAGGCCTTCCATTCAACAAATGATCCCTGAATGAGCCAAATGCTTTCAGGTAATGTACACTTTGGGGAGCGTAGTGAGGAATCAGAATCACCATTGTCAATCAATCCACAGATTAGTAATAGTGATACTAGTTGCAGCGGCTTGTGTAATTAATAACTTAAAAAACTGTTTAATATGTAAAATCTCAAGGTCACTTAAATATACTTATGGCATATATTGAAACAATATACACTCAGAGGTTATATCATTAAACCATATAATAGCTGGAACTAGTAGTGTGACCTCTGAAACTTGGTTTCTTCATCTTTAAGACAGAGAAAGTAATACATTTCCAAAGGATTCATGGTAACTAAATTAGAAAATCAAGATAATTTGTCTGTAATGTTTTCAGCACAAAGTTTTAACAGAAATAAAACATTACGATGTTAATCTTAATATTTTGTAATATAATTTGTTCTATTATTGAAAGTAATCATCCTATTATGTATAGTTTTTGAATGATTTAATTTTAATAAATGGATAGGCTGAGTTTATAGTATTTCCATTTTAAGATTGCACCCAAACTGTATTATGAAATTTGAAATATGAATTTCTAAGAGATAAATTACATCATCTTATTATAAATTACTTGGTTTAAGGGAAGTCCCAGTTATTTTTCTCTTTGATAATGTTCTTTATTGGATGACAATAAAAGTGAGTATAGATACAGAGATCCAAGAAGGTGAGGAAACTATGAGAATGGTCTGCATTCAAGAATTAATTTACTTGAAAATAAGAAACAAAGATAATTAGAATGATTTAGAATTCTATTAATACTTTTGTTACTGGTAAAAGGTCAAGTATTTGTAGTAAACTTCTCATATATAAATTTCAATGCAAACACTTCACAAGACATACATTATGAGAAAGCTATTATTTTGTGACAAAAGATACGGTTCTCTTCTTCTCTAAGAACATAATCACTAATATCACATGTATTTAAAAAGTAAAGTATTTTCTGACTCTTAATTATCTTAGTCAAAAAATTGAATCTTCTTCAACATAAAGACATACACACGTGCACATCCAGACACACCTTTCTTGCACTGTAATTTTCACTAAAGATGCTTCATAAAACATGTATGTTTTCAAGAATATACTTCAATAATGTGCCATATAGAAAAACAAGATTAGAGAAAATTTTATTCATGAGAGCTTATAAAATGAATGGTATAATTTGAACTCACAGAAACAGACAGTAGAGTGACAGTTATCAGGTATTGAGAGAAAGAAGATGGGGAGATATTGCTCAAGGGATACAAAATTTCCATTTCATAAAAGGGATAAATTTAAGAGCTCTATTGTACAACATAGTGTATCTAGTTAAAAACAATGTGTTGCATTGCCAAAAATTGCTTAAAAATTAGATTTTAAGTATTATCACCACAAAAATAAGTATATGAGGTAATGCATCTGTTAGCTCAATTTAGTCATTCCACATTGTAAACATATTTCAAAACATCATGTTGTGCACAATAAACGTATATGTATTGGAGGAACCCATGCCCAATATTTCAACGTAGGTTCTTTCTATTTTCCCTAAGTGTCAGCCAGCTGAGAAATAAAGAGAAAGAGTACAAAGAGGAATTTTACAGCTGGGCCTCCAGGGGTGACATCACATATGGGTAGGACTGTGATGCCCACCTGAGCCACAAAACCAGCAGGTTTTTATTAAAGACTTCAAAAGGGGAGGAGGTGTATGAACAAAGAGTAGGTCACAACGATCACATGCTTCAAAGGGCAAAAAGGAGAACAAAGATCACATGCTTCTGAGGCCAATAAAGATCACAAGGCAAAGGGCAAAGCAAAGATCACAAGGCAAAGGGCGAAATTAAAAACTCCTGAAAAACATCTATGTTCAGCTGTGCACGTATTGTCTTGAAAAACAAACAACAGAAAACAGGGTTCAAGAGTAGAGAACTGGTCTGACCTCAGATTTACCAGGGTGGGGTTTCTTCCCCACCCTAATAAGTCTGAGGGTACTGCAGGAGACCAGGGCATATTTCAGTCCTTATCTCAACTGCATAAGACAGACAGAGCGGCCATTTATAAACCTACCCCCAGGACTGCATTCCTTTCCCAGGGTCTTAATTATTAATATTCCTTGCTAGGAAAAGAATTCAGCAATATCTTCCCTACTTGCACATCCATTTATAGGCTCTCTGCAAGAAGAAAAATATGGCTGTATTCTGCCCGACCCCACAGGCAGTCAGACCCTATGGTTGTCTTCCCTTGTTCCCTGAAAATTGCTGTTATTCCATTCTTTTTCAATGTGCACTGATTTCATATTGTTCAAACACACATGTTTTACAATCAATTTGTACAATAGTGGTCCTGAGGTGACGTACATTCTCAGCTTACGAAGATAACAGGATTAAGAGATTAAAGTAAAGATAGGCATGAGAAATTATAAGAGTATTATTTGGGAACTGATAAATGTCCATGAAATCTTCACAATTTATGTTCAGAGATTGCAGTAAAGACAGGCATAAGAAATTATAAAAGTATTAATTTTGGGAACTCATAAATGTCAATGAAATCTTCACAATTTATGTTCCTCTGCCGTGGCTCCAGCTGGTCCCTCCGTTTGGGGTCCCTGACTTCCCACAACATATATGATTTTTATCTGTCAATTAAAAATATTTTTTAAAAAAGAGAGAGGAGGCTGGGCACGGTGGCTCATGCCTGTCATCCTAGCACTTTGGGAGGCTGAGGTGGGTGGATCATCTGAGATCAGAAGTTCAAGACCAGCCTGGCCAACATGCTGAAACCCAGTCTCTACTAAAAATACAAAAAAACAATTTGCTGGGTGTGGTGGCAGGTGCCTGTAAACCCAGCTACTCAGTTGAGGCAGGAGAATCACTTGAACCTGGGAGGCAGAGGTTGCAGTGAGCCTAGATCATGCCACTGCACTCCAGCCTGGGCAACAGAGTGAGACTCTGTCTCAAATAAAATAAATAAAATAAAATAAAATAAAATAAAATAAAATAAAATCAAGTTACCTTCTCCATTGAAAATTTATCAGAGCTTCCAGAAACAACAGAATGTGAGGGAAAAGGGACACTGGACATAAGTGCAGCAAAATCTCTATAATCTATGGATCTCCAGCACAACTCCAATAAAAGAATCCTAGTTTCCACCCTCAGAAACAGTAAAGGAAATATAGTAGTTTAGGTAGAATATATCTGAAAGAGATTTCCTACACATTTATAAGTTTCTATGTAAACTGCAACATTAGCTAGTAATAACAATGAGGTAACCTATAGAATTTATTAAAATTGTATCCAACATAAACTTGATAGAAGCAAATACACTAGGTTGATTCTGAGAACGCTGAGAGGGTGTGTACTGGAAGTGTGTACAATAGCAAAAAATGTGGAGCACACAGTGTAGACACACACACACACACACACACACACACACAGAGATGCCTCTCAACTTTCGATGGATTTATATGCTGATAAACCTACCCACATAAGTTGAAAATATCCTGAGTTCAAAATGGGTTTAATAAACCTAACCTACTTATAATAGCTTAGAGTAGCCTATCTTAATGTCAGAACACTGACATTAGCCCACAGTTGGGCAAAAGCCTACTCTGTAATAACGTATTAAAAATCTCATGTAATTTATTGACTACAGTACTGACAGTAAAAAAAAGAGCAGTTTAATGGATATTTGAAGTACAGTTTGTATTGAATGTGAATCGCTTTCGTACTATCAAAAAGTTTAAACATGAAACTGAATTATCCTAAGTTGAGACTGTGTGTATATGTGTGTAAATACACACACATTTTGCTTAATAGAAATATAATGTATGTGTGTATGAAGGAGAGATTTAACTATGTTATTTTAGTTCATCATGATCCAAAATGAGAATGAAATGGATAAATGAATACCCTGTACCTCAGAAGATTTCATTTTCTTTCCTTTCTGTCTCTGATAATGTGAGTGTTGCATGCTGTCTATATTTATTGTGCAAAATACAGGTACAATGTATCATCTAAACCCAAATCGACTGTATCACGTGGGGGCTACTAAGGAAATAATAACTGGTTCTGATGAAAAATCTGGTTGTACAGTATTCGGAATTATTGCTAGCTGATGTATTTTATGCTGTGCATTTTGGGTGATGTAATAAGCTTCCAAGAGTAATTTTGTCTAAAAGATAATTTAGTTTTATATATTAACTTTAAAAAATACTAATAATACCACCCACTCCACATTAAGAGTCAAACACATCAGTAAAATAAAATGGTAAGGCCAGGTGTGGTGGCTCATGCTTGCCTATAATCCCAGCACTTTGGGAGGCCGAGGTGGGTAGATCACCTGAGGTCGGGAGTTCAAGAGCAGCCTGACCAACATGGTGAAATCCCGTCTCTACTAAAAATACGATAAATTAGCTGGGTGTGGTGGCAAGTGCCTGCAATCCCAGCTACTCAGGAGGCTGGGTCAGGAGAATCTCTTGAGCCCGGGAGGTGGAGGTTGCAGTGAGCTGAGGTCATGCCATTGTACTCTGGCCTGGGTGGCAAGAGGGAGACTCCGTCAAAAAAAAAAGAAAAGTTAAGAAGAGAGTTTTAAAGGTTTTAAAGGCACACATGGATGTCAGGGACAGAAACAAGACAGAAAGAAAGAAGTATTTGTCCCATGTCAAAGAGCAGAGGTCTACGGGTCACAAATCCAGATGTTTCCTCAAGTAGTGTCAAGGTTTCCAAATTCAATCTCCATTTAGGATAAGAGAGAGAAGCCAGAAAAAAAAGGGAAATAATAGGTAAAACAGCTGCAGAATCATTTCATGAGTGGGGAACCTTTAGTCCTATGTAATTCTCCTTACAGAAGGTAGATACTTTATTTCTTGACTACTTGACTTCTTGGATAAGTTGCAAAGATAAAGAAAAATAAGGCCGGACTTGGTGGCTCACGCCTGTAATCCCAGCACTTTGGGAGGCCGAGCCAGATGGATCACTTGAGGTCGGGAGTTTGATTTGAGACCAGCCTGGCCAACGTGGTGAAACCCCATCTCTACTGAAAAAAAACAAAACTTAGCCGGGCATGGTGGTGCATGCCTTTAATCCCAGCTACTCAGGAGGCTGAGGCAAGAGAATCGCTTGAACCTGGGAGGGGGAGGTTGCAGTGAGCCGAGACTGTGTCATTGTACTCCAGCCTAGGCAACAAGAGCTAGACTCCATCTCAGAAAAAAAAAAAAAGAAAAATAAAAAAGAACAAAGAGAAAAATGTTTTCCTCATATTCTGACTACCTGGAACTTGTGAAAGGTCATATCCCCAAAATATAACAACCCTAACTAAAGAAAGTTTTCCTGATCTTAAACAAATAACGAAAGGAATTTAAGCAGCCAGGGGCTACTCATTAAAGCAATTTATAGGTATGTTAATTGGGAAATACTTGATTAAGACTGATTTATAGTAATTTGAAATGACTTATTCTATCACTTGTATTGGTTACTTGGACTTTGAAATACATAATTCTATTTAAATAGAAACCTTAGTTCATTACCATGCATAAGCAGTAATAGTGGAAAACTGGGCCCCTTGACTGAGCAGAAAAAAGAGTCAAACTGAGTATTTCTTTTTAAAGTACATCCTCAATTTGTTAACTATACAAAAGGACCCAACTTAAATGGCAAATTGTTTAGTTGTCAGATAACTCTAATGACTTATTTATTTTTATATCTTCTTTCCAAAACTAAACAAGTTTACATCTAAAATAGAGTGCTGAAGTTGTACTTTGAATGTTTATAGTAATTGATAAGAAAAACAAAATTCCTTATACAATCACTCACACAATGCTTTAAAAAACTTAACATTATCTAGGTTGTAAAAGGTTGTTTAGCAAAGGAAATGCTTATGACCCAGCAGTTACACTTGTTCTATGTTCTCAAAATATATGGGCACAAATAGTTTAACATTCCTAAAGCATCCTTGCATAATATTGACACAATTGGCCATGGTGCTAATATAATCAAGAGATTTTTTTTTTAGAGTAATCTTTAACTATAGAATTATGTAAACTGAGAATACACTATAATACTTTAAAATGTAGGTTCATGTAATGCAAAAAAAGAAAAGTAAGGACATACTAAATCTGAATCTTATCTTAAAATAATAAAATGATTCAATGAGTTTAAAGACATAAAACAATAATTTCAAATTTTAATAAAATATATTTGTGATGAACTTCTAAAGAATTTGAGTATTAAATAAAATTTTAAACAATGTAGATAAATATTTTGATAGAAAGGTATAATAATACATATATAGTATTTTAGTTTTCTTATAAGTGTTATTTTTAATTTATATCTATGTGTTAGTTTTAAGATGACATTTCACTACACAAAAGCAATTTCAAATCAGTATATTACATTTTTTTCAAGTAAAAAGATAAGTAGTTTTAAATTCAAATATTCTTCAAATAGTAAACTAATTCAAGCATCATTTTCATGCAACAAAACAGCTTAATGGAACTAATTTTTAAAATGCCCTAAATATTAATATCTACTTTCCAAGGAAATTAAATTAGTCTTATAAAACAAGTAAGAATTATTTTAGATTTTAATATTTAGCTAATTTTCTTAATTGCTATAAGCTTACTTTAGCTATCCGCACTCATTCTTACTTCAGACAGCCTTAAAGAGCAAAATTCAAATATTCAGAGTATATATTTCCAACCTGTTTTCAGTAGAGGGCTATCTTCTCTCAGATTATGTATAACGTTCTGAGTTTTCACATTTAATCCTTAAATAGGAATGAGACATCTTTTTGTCTTTTATTTTAGTTTAGAAGGATGAGTTAAAACTTTCTAATTTTGATCATGTTGGGCAGGTCTTGACCTTCTGCTGGTCCAAGAGGTTGATTTTTATTGAAAGAAAATAAGAAATATAAGGCACTTTTTAACAGGAGGTACTATTTCTCTCTCGTCTTTAATTAAATAAAAAGCCTAGTAGTTATTGATTCTGTGGTTTCCAGCCTTAAACAACTGCACTCAGAGTGGCCAAAGGTAGCCATTGCTGCAGTTTCTACTAATATACTTGAATAGCAACACAAAAGCAATTAGAGATATGTTGAGCAGTTTGCAGTTCACTTTATGTCTGTATTCTGAGATGTTTAGAAGCTAATAAGCAAGAAAAATAGCTCTTTGTTTTGCTACTACTCTCACTAAGCTCATTTGTCAGACAAGATCTGAGAACATGTCAGCAATATGTCTTAGTTAAACAAACTGAAAATCTGCCTGGCTTAGGTCATGCTGCAATACAAATGATACCACTTATGACAAGAAATATGGGAAACAAATTACTTTTCAGTTAAGGACCACAACAGAGAAAATACTGACCCCATGTTAGCATGATAAAACTTCTACCACTGGAACTAAAATAGATTGTCAGGCTTAATGAACATTCAACTGATTATTTGAATGAAACTCTTTGCCAAAGAATATTTTAGTACTTGAATCTTATTTTGTAAAACTATATTAAATATGGAGGTTTAATATTTTATTAGCCATCATTAAAAAGAACACTTCTGAAAAGGAAGAGGAATTTGAAGTTATTTAGTATTTTAAAATAAGATTGAATAAATATATGCATACACTTTTTTTTTTTTTTTTGAGACCGTGTCTCACTCTCTTGCCCAGGCTGGAGTGCAGTGGCACAATCTCAGCTCCCTGCAGCCTCCACCTCCTGGGTTCAAGCAGTTCTCATGCCTCAGACTCCCAAGTAACTGGGACTACAGACGCATGCCACCATGTCCAGCTAATTTTTTTTTTTTTTTTGTATTTTTTTTAGTAGAATTGAGGTTTCACCATGTTGGCCAGGCTTATCTTGAACTCCTGCGCTTAGGTGATCTGCCTGCCTCGGCCTCCCAAAGTGCTGGGATTACAGGTATGAGCCACTGTGCCCGGCCCATACATGTAAATTATTCATGTAATCTCAATTGAAACATTCATATTTGCTCTGGAATTAAGAGAAATTATAAATTGGTCTATACATTGATGAATGAAAAAGATCTACCAGTCTATTGTAGCTTGTTATAGTAGCCTGAATGAATGAAAACCGTTTCTCCCATTGGAAAATATATACTTGATGCTGTTGATAAATCCTATCTCCCTAAGCTTCTAAGCACTTCACCAGTGTGTTTAGAAAAAGAGGATTAAAATACAATCTTTAATACCAAATGATATATCTTACCTAATTTGTACTTCAGTAACAAATTTACTGTAAATTAAAATTTTTACAGGATTTAAAAATACTAAATAAATTTGTGGAAATAGAGAATTACGCTAAATTTAGTTCTCATATATTGATGCATAAAAAATTAATAGATAAATACACATATAGTTTGATACCATATATGCATTTAAAACTACTAAGCAATACCAGATAAATTTAACATTTACATAGCATAAATATAGCTAATATTCATCAGAAAATATGTGTCTCATGTGTTTCTTTGGGGTTAAACATATATTAAGCCATTTAACTTAAGAGGTAGTCTTTATCTTCATTTTCAGATGGTACAACTGTGAATGTAGAAGTAATTTTCCCTAAATTGCGAAGGTCTGGCTCTTGGGTTGATGTTCTTTATGTCTCATGTGTTTCTTTGGGGTTAAATAGCCATTTAACATGAGGTAGTCTTTATCTTCATTTTCAGATGATAAAATTTTCTCCAAATTACACAGAGTATGGTTCTTGGGTTGACGTTCTTTAGGCTGAAATATCCAGTCTTAATCATGAATACAATGGAGACCAGGACAGAAGATATTCTGTATCAAACAACAAATGGTCATTGTGGGGTGGTGAAGGGTAGGAGGTTGTGTGATTTCAGGAGAGTGACTCGCCCATGGATAGATAAAGTTTAAAATTGTATAAAAAAATCATCTGAATAATCCCTTTTTCCACCGTAATAGAGCAAGTTTCAACTGGCAAATGTACACATATTTTTATAAATATACACACACTTCTTGCACAGTATTTTGGCTAATCTAGTTAGAATAACACCATAAATCTTTACAATAGATTCCAGAAAGCTTTTGTGTTATTCTCTGTTACATGATGTTATTGATGGTAGAAGCTTTAAAAAGGAAAGGTTTCTTTAAAGACACAGTTTACTACAGTGTTTCTCAAATATATATCTGAGAAATTCAGGGAACAAAAAGAGGTTGGATGTGAGGTAGGAAGGAGGAAAAATAATTTTGTCTGCTGAGCTCCAGAACTGGCTTAGATGAAAACAGATCCACTTTTTATATATAAAAATATATTTTTATAGCTATAGACAGTACAAGTGCCTACCTGGATACATTGTGTAATGTTGAAGCCTGAGCTTTTAGTGTAACTATCACCTGAATAGTGTACATTGTGCTCACTAAGTAATTTCTCATCCCTGACCCCCATCCCACCATCTCACTCATCCGAGTCTCTGATGTCTGTATTTCCACTCTCTAAGTCCGTGTGTGCACATTATATAGCTCCCAACTATACTTAAGATCATGCAGTATTTGACCATCCATGTTGCTGCAAAAGACAAGATTTCATTCTTTTTATGGCTGAGAAGCATTCTATTGTACATAAACAACAATGGATACAGATCCACTATTACATGATGTGTTACATTCCTAGGGCTGCCATGAATAGAACTATAAATCGGGTGTTTTAGGATAACCTAAATTGAATCTCTCACAGTTGTGAAGGCTAGGAGTCTGAAATCAAGATGCTGGCAGGGATCATTCCTGCAGAAGGCTGTGAAAGAGAACGTGTTCCTGTCTTCTCTTCTCTCCTGGCTGCTGGTTTCCCAACAATCTCGGGTTCCTTGCAGATGCATGGCTCAATCCCTCCATCCTCACATAGTGGGGTCAAGTCATTAATTAGACCCAGATACTCTCCCTATTTTAAAGTCAGTCGATTTTGGACTTCATGTCTTCCAAATCTCTTCACATCAGTGTATAGATTCGTGTTAGACAGCATGGCCGGTGGGAAGTGTGTGCACACAAGGAGCCATAAACCTGCAATGTTGTTTTCATTTTCTGGACCAGTAGTAACAAAGTGCCACAAACTTACTGGCTTTGAACAACACAAATATATTGTCTCACAGTTTTGGAGGCTCGGAGTCCTAAATCAAGGTGTTGATTTTGGCTGTTGGGTGGGCCAGGCTCTCTCGGAAACCTGCCGGGGAATCTCTTCCAGCTTTTGGTGTGATGCCAGCATTTTCCGGTGTTCCTTTCCTTCATCTCCATATAGCATTCTCCTGTGTTGCTTTACATCATCTTCCCTCTGGGAATGTTTATCTCTATGTCCAGATTTCCCTGTTTTTGAGGACACCAGTCATATGGGATTAGAGTTCATCCTAATGACCTACTTTTAACTTGATTACCTCTCTAAAGATCCTATTTCCAAATAAGCCCATATTCTGAGTTACTGGAGGTTAGGATTTAAACATATCCTTTTCAAGATGGCAGAATTCAACCAACAACACTGTTTTACGTGTTGGACTTCTGACTGTATTTATTTGGTTTGAAACAAGAAATTCATGACTACAAACAACTTTATGGACAAAATTTTAGAAGCTTCTTATAGCCAAGAGATAGTAAGTTTAATAAAATTCGTGTGCCTTAAAAGTAAATTTGGAATATACATTAAAGTAGAAAATGCACTTATCCTTGTAATCAACAATTCTACTTCTATATATTCACTCAAGAAAACCCCCACAAAACTCTTACATCTGTTCATAAGCAAATATTCACAACAGTATCAATTATAACATTTCTATAAAATAGGAATCAAGTCAAAAAACATTAACAAGAATATCTATAGTGGTGTCATAGTTGTAAAAGGAAATTCTATAATTTCCTAAAATAAGGAAACAGAGGTATATGTATCAACTTGAAAAAAAATCACAAACTATCTTGTGTAAATACAGTTATGCCTGGTTAATAAATAGGGATACCTTCTTAGGAATGTTTTCTTAGGTGATTTCATCACTGTGTGAACATAATAGAGTGTACTTACACAAACCTAGGCTACAAACCTGCACAGCAAGTTACTTTACTGAGTAATGTAGGCAATTGTAACATGATGGTATTTGTGTATCTACATATAACTAACATTGAAAATGTAGAGTAAAAATGCAGCATAAAAGATTAAAAAAAGGATACACCTGCTTAGAGCACTCCTGAGTGAAGCTTGCAGGACTGGAAGTTGCCCTAGGTGAGCTAGTGTATAAGTCGTGAAGAATGTGAAGGTCTAGGATGTCACTTTACATATACTGTAGGCTTTAGAAACAGTGTATACTAAGGTTACACCACATTTATTTAAATGTTTTTCTTTCTTCAATAATACATTAACTTTAGCTTACTGTAACTTATTTACTTTATAAACTTTTTAATTTTTTAAACTTTTGACTCTTTTGTAATAACACTTAAACACACTATACAGCTACACAAAAATATTTTCTTTCTGAGCATCGTTATTCTGCATGCTTTTTCCTCTTTTTAATTTTTTTATGTTTTTACTTTTTTAACATTTTTTTTTTGAAAACTAGGACACAAATGTACTCATTGGCCTAGGCCTACAACAGGGTCGGGATCATCGACAGGTCCCTAAGGCATATGACTTTAAGGGACCATCAACAATTAGTCATTGACTGAAACATTATGTGGCTCATGACTGTAAATGCATATTGCAGAACCTCACAAATAGTAAAGCACTATGATACAATCCACATGATTAATTAAATGCTTAAATATATTAGCAACGTTATAAAAGTTGCACATGAGAACTAAGTACTCAGTTTAGAATGGTGATTACCTTCATAATATTACCTCCAGGATGGGAGAAAGTCCTGGTTTTAGAAGAAATAATTGGATTTCTTTCTATAATATTAATGTGAAAATGGAAGAAATACTGCAATTGTTATGATTTGATAAATTGTGATTTCCCTTGATAAATCTAAGTACTGGTAATTATTACTTTTCTACATTTTGTTTTTTTAACTTATAAACATTTCATGAAAAAAAAATCTAAAATAACTGAAAGGAAGCACCATAGTTCTAAGATTGGGTACTCTAGATTCTAATTCTGAAATCAAATGTATTACTACAAGCAAGGGATGTAAACTCCCTTGGGTACCTTTTTATCTCAAACAATATTTACTTCTGAGAGAACATTATGAGGGACAAATGTAGGGGAAAGTGTTTTGAAATTCTGAAAACCCTATTTAAAACTAAAGTATTATAAAAGCATTGAAACAATTGAGCCAGTTTTTGCTTGCTTGTTTGTGAGTTTGTTTTCTTTAAATTAAAATAGTGTAGATTGGTGATCTAAAATATGGAGAATTATGATGAGATTAAGGTAGAGTTTTGGAGAGATTTACTTTTCAATTGTTCTTATTTTATTTATTGGCTAAAGTCAAGAGAACCTAATACGAATTAGACAAAAAGCTATTTTTGCAAAACATCAAAGATATTTATAAATGATTTTACTTGTTTCAATATGTGATTAAATTAATAATATGTTCTTCTAAAGATGACTGCTGTTCACACATTCTTACTAATCCACCACCAATGTTTGGGTATCTTGTAAGGTGGACTGATTAATGGTAGAAGCCCGCCATCTGGTGGATAGACTAAGAACTGTGACACACTCTTAAACTGATTAGAAAAACCAGAAAATCTGGATTTCCGGGTGCCTTTCTGGGTTTCTGGGTGCATTTGCTTTCCACATATTTATTTACGTTTTATTGTTGAGTAATCCAAATTGCTGTTTAAATACACGCATATACCGATACACACTTTCACACACATGCACAATGAGCAGCCCTAATGGACTTTCAGACAACAGATAATATGAAGTGTTATGATAGGACTTATTGAGAATAATTTTTGCACAACACGGTGCTGTTTAGCTTGAAATCTACTATCTTAACAAATATGTTTATGCTGCCTTTGAAATAAACAACTTTAATTCATAGTGATTTGCAAAAAAATAAAAAAGTGTCATGTACATCTTATATTCTTTTTGGAGCACCCTTCCCCTCTTTTTACTCCTGAACAATTCAACTAAATGTGTCATTGAAATCTCCAGCTTCCATTCCCAGAAAAATTACACATCAATGAGGAAAAAAAGATAGAATTCACTCTGTTTTTCCCTCTAAGCAAAAGTGTTTCAATGGGTTTCTGTTCAACCCTTAGGATTCCACATTCTCTAAGGGCTTCTGGAAGAAATGATTTTTAAAAACACTTTTTGTTTTTACGTTGCTTGTTTCATGATGCTCAGGGTGATACACTGTTAGCCATTTTGTTACAGGTCTCTCAGTACTCCCTGGCAGTGTGCATTCTAAACATGTTTGCTTGCTTAAATTCATTCTTAGTTGTTTTGGAAAGAGAGTTGCCCATTGATTGGTGGTGAGTGGTGCTTTGTTCAGAGGAAAGATTAAGAGGCAGATTAATAGCTGACAATATTGGTCTCTTCCTGAATTAGTCTCCCAAGCTCCCTGGACACACCTGTGGTTTACAAGGCAAAGCCTTCTAGTGTAAAACAAAATAGGAGGGGAATTTACAAACTAACAAAGGCCTTTTTCTATGCTATAATTCAGCTGCTCCTCCATGGCTGATTTGTTGTTATTGTGCAACTTGCAGACATGGATCATACAGATCAGAGGTGAATCTCATTGCCATTGTTTAACATTTTGTTTACTTTTTCTCATTTACTTGTTATATTTCTTCTCATATTTTCATAGGAGCTGGGTTTTGCAAACGTGTGTTATTCGGGCAAGATATGACACACAAGAGGAGGAATACAGGCCTCAGCCAATGGGCAATTCTAATGGGGTTATTGATGCAGAATTTCAATCCATCTGCTGCATCTCCTTTCATGAGTACGACCACGAAAGCCAGGTTTACAAACAGGGCCACTTACCAGTGGGGTTTACATGGGACAGAAACCCACGTTGCCCTGTCCCAATGTGAACCATCTCTGAAAAAAGTGTACAAAGGCACCCAGGGCTCCTGCAAAGCCAAGAATTCCCATGCACAACCCAGGGTTACTGAAGAATCAAGGTACTGATTATTTTGAGTGCCTGCTGGGATCTTAAAGATTTTTGTTAAACCAAAAAAGTTACCTCCTATGAGAAAGGTTAGGGAACAAGTAATTTATTTATTAGCAGAACTTTTTGCCCAGCAGAGGAAACAAAACGAAACAAGACAGGACAAAACACAACTGGTAAAGAAATTCACATATAAATTAGACTGAATAAAATATTAGGACAAAATGCAGTGTGAGAACATGAAAAGATCCCACTCTTAAACAGTACTGAAAGGTGGCAACGTGCTAGCAGCCCTCGCTCACTCTCGGTGGCTCCTCAGCCTCGACGTCTGTTCTGGCCAGGCTCGAGGAGCCCTTCAGCCTGCTGCTGTGCTGTGGGGGCCCTTCTCTGGGGCTGGCTGAGGCGGGAGCTGGCTCCTTCTGCTAGCGGGGAGGTGTGGAGGGAGAGGCGTGGGCGGGAGCGAGGGCTGCACGTGGCACTCGCGGGCCAGCGCGGGTTCTGGGTGGGCACGGGCTCAGTGGGCCTTGCACTCAGCGTGGCTGGCTGGTGCCTGCTTGGCTTGAATGGGGGACGAGCTCCCTCTAGGCTGTTGCAGTGCTCAGCCTAGGTGCAGCAAAGGCCCCTGGCTAGTGCCATTGAGAGGTGAAGCTGGTTGGGCTTCTGGGTTGGGTGCGGAGTTGGAGAAATTTTCTGTCTAGCTGAAGGACTGTAAATTCACCAATCAGCATTCTGTGTCTAGCTAGAGGTTTGTAAATGCACCAATCAGCACTCCGTGTTTAGCTAAAGGTTTGTAACTGCACCAATCAGTGCTTTGTGTCCAGCTAAAGGTGGGGTGGGGACTTGGAGAATTTTGTGTCTAGCTAACACACCAATCAGCATCTGTGTCTAGCTTAAGGATTATAAACGCACCAATCAGCACTCTGTCAAAACCGACCAATCAGTTCTCAATAAAATGGACCAATCAGCTCTCTGAAAAATAGACCAATCAGCAGGATGTGGGTGGGGCCAAATAAGGGAATAAAAGCAGGCCCCCGAGCCAGCAGTGGCAACCTGTTGGGGGTCCCCTTCCACTCTGTGGAAGTTTTGTTCTTTCGCTCTTTGTAATAAATCTTGCTGCTACTCACTCTTTGGCTCTGTGCTGCCTTTATGAGCTGTAACACTCACTGTGAAGGTCTGCAGCTTCACTCCTGAGGCCAGCGACACCATGAACCCACCTGAAGGAACGAATAACTCTAGTCACGCTGTGTCCGGAATTGGTGGGTTCTTGGTCTCATTGACTTCAAGAATGAAGCCGTGGACCCTCGCGGTGAGTGTTACAGCTCTTAAGGTGGCGCATCTGGAGTTTGTTCCTTCTGATGTTCGGCTGTGTTTGGAGTTTCTTCCTTCTGGTGGGTTCGTGGTCTCGCTGGCTCAGGAGTGAAGCTGCAGACCTTCTCGGTGAGTGTTACAGCTCTTAAGGCGGCGCGTCTGGAATTGTTCCTCCTGGTGGGCCCGTGGTGTCGCTGGCTTCAGGAGTGAAGCTGCAGATCTTTGCAGTGAGTGTTACAGCTCATAAAAGCAGTGTGGACCCAAAGAGTGAGCAGCAGCAAGATTTATTGCAAAGAGTGAAAGAACAAAGCTTCCACAGTGTGGAAGGGGACACTAGCGGGTTGCCACTGCTGGCTCGGGCAGCCTGCTTTTATTCTCTTATCTGGTCCCACCCACATCCTGCTGATTGGTAGAACCGAGTGGTCTGTTTTGACAGGGTGCTGATTGGTGCGTTTACAATCCCTGAGCTAGACACAAAGGTTGTCCACCTCCCCACTAGATTAACTAGATACACAGTGTCAATACAAAGGTTCTCCAAGGCCCCATCAGAGTAGCTAGATACAGAGTGTCGATTGGTATATTCACAAACCCTGAGCTAGACACAGGGTGCTGATTGGTGTGTTTACAAACCTTGAGCTAGATACAGAGTGCTGATTGGTGTATTTACAATCCCTGAGCTAGACATAAAGACTCTCCACATCCCCATCAGACTCAGGAGCCCAGCTGGCTTCACCCAGTGGATCCCGCACCGGGGCTGCAGGTGGAGCTGCCTGCCAGTCCCGCGCCATGTGCCCGCACTCCTCAGCCCTTGGGTGGTCGATGGGACTGGGCGCTGTGGAGCAGGGGGCGGTGCTCATTGGGGAGGCTCGGGCCACACGGGAGCCCATGGCAGCGGGGAGGCTCAGGCATGGCGGGCTGCAGGTCCCGAGACCTGCCCCGCGGGAAGGCAGGTAAGGCCCGGTGAGAAATCGAGCGCAGTGCCAGTGAGCTGGCACTGCTGGGGGACCCTGTACACCGTCCACAGCCACTGGCCCGGGTGCTAAGCCCCTCATTGCCCGGGCCGGCAGGGCCAGCCGGCTGCTCCGAGTGCGGGGCCTGCCAAGCCCACGCCCACCTGGAACTCCAGCTTCCCGCCAGCGCCGCAGGCAGCCCAGGTTCCCGCTCGCACCTCTCCCTCCACACCTCTTTGCAAGCTGAGGGAGTGGGCTCCGGCCTTGGCCAACCCAGAAAGGGGCTCCCACAGTGCAGCGGTGGGCTGAAGGGCTCCTCAAATGCCGCCAAAGTGGGAGTCCAGGCAGAGGAGGCGCCGAGAGTCAGTGAGGGCTGTGAGGACTGCCAGCACGCTGTCACCTCTCAGTGCCGCCTTTAGGAGCTGTAAGACTCACTGTTAAGGTCTGCGGCTTCATTCCTGAAGTCAGCGAGACCAGGAACCCAGCAGAAGGAAGAAACTCCAGGCACATCTGAACATCTGAAGGCACAAACTGCGGACATGCCATCTTTAAGAACCGTAACACTCACCGCGAGCATCCGTGAGATCAAGAACCCACCAATTCTGGACACAGTACCATAAATGTATTGAACACATGGACAATGCTAAGGAAGTTCAGTGTGATCAACTAAAAAACGTAATTAATACACTTAATAAGCCAAATGATTTTATCAATAAATGTCACATTGTAGTGTTTGTAAAATTTGCCAACAATGATGAAATTCAACATTTTTTCCATTGTAATGAGCTGCCCCAAACAATGAGAGGGGTAGTTATGATTTATGTTTTATTTTTATATCTACACACAAAAGATGTATCTTGGAAAAACTGCATTGGCATCTGTGTTCATGGTGCCCATCAATGTTTGCTTCTGCAGCAAGTTTCACCTCTCTGGATGAAAAAGTAAAATTAAAGTCCTGATTTTTTGAAACATTTTCTTTGCAGAAAGATGCTCTTGTCAAAAACTCTTGGGTATGAAATTAAAAAAACTCTTGGGTATGAAATTAAAAAAATTAAAAAAATAGTTTGGGATGATGTTATGAAATAGTCAAGGGCTGATCAATTGAGTCTGTCAAACAATTATGTGGAAACCATAATACAGAATGCATAATTCTTCTGCTACATTGAATAAATGAGTGGCTTAGCAGAGAAAGATTTCTCACCAGGATATTTTAAGGGAAAGGTGAATTGTTGGAACACTTCCAGGAAGATAGTACAACATGTATTTAGTTTGCTTTGAAGACTGAAGGCAGCTTTTGAATGTAGCCCACTTAGCAAAAATGGCTCATCAAATCAACCAGATGGGTAGTCTCTAAATGACACAAGAGAAAATGTTTTAACTTTACGTGGATGTAGGAAATCCAATCTTTGGAAGGACACGTTTCAATAGGAAATTTTGAAATATTTCCATTCTCATGTGGGCTTCAGAGTGAAGAGGGTATCAGGAAGTCTCAAATCTTGCTGAAAACCAAACCACTTAAAAGAATTTCAGGACTAAACTGAAAAATATATTCCCACTTTTCAACACAAGTGTGAAACCAGATGACAGACCTGTTCAGTGAAACTTCTTCTTGGCCTCAGAAATTGACACTGTGAGAAGACAAAGAATTTTGTGAGGTAAAAATCTCATTATGAACGGACTCTAGATGAGAAATATTGATCTGCCCCTAGACAAGTTTTGGATTTCAGTGAAAATGTACATTTTGCTGCAGTTTTCAACTCCTTACATGAAAGCGAGTTTCTTTTTGTTTAACAAGCTCTGTGAGCCAGGCTTGATGGAAATGGACTTATTTCACTTGAAAATAAAATATATGTGAGCTGATTTCAACCTCTACCAAGAATTGCATATTTGTTCAGCTAAAAGCAATAACAAGTTTCATATTAAAATAAAAATTAAATTGTTTAGGCCCGAGGAAGAAATGGATGATTCACTTGATTCTTTTTTCAAAAGGTACTATTTATAAGATGATCATGTCAGGAGACAAAGTGTGATGTCTAGTCTCTGGATTAGAAAAGGTTGGTGGTGAATCCCCATAAGCCTGAAGGAAAAATGATTAGAGACCTACAGGGAGACAGTCTACTAGAACAGAGCTTTTCAGACTATTTGGAGTACAGAATCCAGTTCAGCTTATTCACTGCTGGTGGGAGTGTAAATTAGTCCAACCATTGTGGAAAGCAGCATAATGATTCCTCAAAGAACTTAAAATAGAACTGCCATTCGACCCCACCATCTCATTACTGGGTATATACCCAAAGGAATAGAAATCATTCTATCATAAAGACGCATGCATACATATGTTCACTGTAGCACTATTCACAATAGCAAAGATATGGAGTCAACCTAAATGCTCATCCATAGTAGGCTGGATAAAGAAAATGTGGCACATAAACACCACGAAAGACTCTGCAGCTATAAAATAAGATAATGTCCTTTGCAGGAATATGTATGCAGCTAGAGGCCATTATCCTTAGCAAACTAATGCAGGGACAGAAAACCAAATACTGCATGTTCTCATAAGTGGGAGCTAAATGATAAGAACACTTGGACATAGAAAGGAACAACAGACACCAGAGTCTACCTGAGGGTGAAGATGGGAGGAGGGAGTGGATCAGAAAAAATAACTATTGGGTACTAGCCTTAGTGCCTTTGTAATGAAATAATCTGCACCACAAACCCCTGTGACATGAGTTTACCTGTATAACAAACCTGCACATGTACCCTTGAACTTAAAATAGTTTTTATGTTTTAAAAAGATCCATCTCAGTATAGTTAGTTTCTTTTTAATATTTCCTCTATTTTTGGCAGCTTCTTCTCAGTCTCCAACATTTTAAAATTGAGATGGAGGACTCAGGCTTATTTTTTCTTTCCTATATTGACTCCTTTGGTGATTGCACTGAGTCTAATATATTTGTATAACGTGCCTAAGCCAGTGACTCCAAAATTTATATCTATATTTACAAACGTCCCCCTGATTTACTAACTCCTGTAAGCAACTGCCTACTTGACTTATTCACCGAGACATTGACTAGGCATCACATCTCTACATGTTAAAAGTTTAGATCCTGTCTGAACTACTTGAGAACTGTGCTTTCTCTCCGTCACATATATTGGCAGTATCATCGTTTCAGTTCATCACGGCAAAAAGAATCATCCTCATATTCCTGTTTTTCTCAAAGTGCACTTCTCTCAATCAGAAAATTCTATAGGCTCTACCCTCAAAGTATATCCTGTCTCTCTTCACTTTTAATGAGAAAATGGTTATGTCCTGGGCTGAGACACCATCATCTCTTAGCTGAAAAATTCAATCATTGTCCCTGCTTGTGCCCTCTTTCAGTCCGTGTTCAACATAACCACTCTGCCCTGTCACATATAGTCAGTTATTTCCCTTCCTAAAAACACTCAGTGGCTTCCATCTCACTCAAATTCAAAGCCAATGATCTGCGATAACTAACAAGACCTTTTAATTCATTCCCAGTATTTTTTTCCTAATAATTCCCTCTTGCTTACTTCCCTCACTTGCACCGGTCTCCTAGGAACTTAAACGCCAAGGACACACTGCCATTTGAGGGTGTGTGTATTGCTAGACCCTCTGACTGGATAGTTCTCTCTTCTGATAGCCTCAAGTCTCACTCTGTCACATTCTTCAGATCTCTGCTCACATGTTACTTTCACATCTTTCCTAACACACCCACTTAAAATTACAGCTGCTTGCAATGTGTATTCTCCTTCTATGCCTTCTAACTCCCAAGTTATTTTCTACCATCATTTATGTTTTGCTTTATTATTTTGTTTCTTGGCTCTTTCTATAAGCCACAATATTAAATTCCATGAATTCTTAGGTTCTTGGCTGCTTAGTTAACTGATATGTCTATAATATCCAGAACAGATCCTAGCAAATAGTAGGTGGTTAATAAATGTTTGTTAATTTTTAAAAAATGCATTGCTCATTCAGCATTTCAATGTTTTTCAGGGAGCAATGATCCATCTTATGGGTTCTTGTTTGATTTATTCATAACAAAATTGAATATTATGCATTTTTGCTCACTCCTTTAGTTAATTCTTTTTGGTCTGTAATGCCCTGGAGAGGAAAAGCCCAAGAAATGTTGAGAACAACTTTCTTGACATCTCTTCTCTTTTGATGTTAGTCCTGCAAACTCTCCCTGCCTTGTTCGCTCTTAGATACCTTCAAATTGATATTTTTATTTTAAGTATATTTTATTTGTTCTCAGAATGAAGGTTTTTGAAATTACCTGGATGTTTATTTCTGGAAGTGGAATTTTTTAATATTAAAGTCTAAATATCTACCTAGTTTTAGTTACTCGTCTTGAAAAATCCTGAGTATCCTGACCATGAAAGTTTTCTGCTGAGTTGCAGAGGGGTACATTTTTACCTTTATAAAAGGAGCAGTGCAAGCGACACATTTCTTAACTTTTTATAAGGATATGTGATGTATGTGTATCTGTGTATATACACACATTTTATATATATATGTGTGTATATATATAAAAGTATATGTGTATATATGTGTATATATATAATTGTATATGTGTATATATGTGTATCTATAAATGTATATGTGTATATACGTGTATACGTGTATACGTGTGTATACACGTGTATATGTGTATATATGTGTATATACATGTATATACACATATGTGTATATATGTGTATACACGTGTGTATATATATGTATATATACACACATACATACATACATATTTAGAGACTTTTGTTTTAGAGAAGTTTTAGGTTCACAGCAAAGTTGAGAAGAAGGTACAGAGATTTCCCATACACCTTCTTTCTGAACACATGCATAGCTTCCCCCATTACCAACATTTCCCAGCAGAGTGAGACATTTGCTACAATTAATGAACCAGCACATCACTATCACCCAAATACTACAGTTTACATACAGGTTCAGTCTTTGCATTTATATATATTTGCATGTATATGTGCTAAAACATATAATTATACTGGATTCACAATCACAGTTTTAAAATTTCCTTACAAGTTTCTTAATTATTGTTAGCACACTATTGGTGGTCTGTATTCCCCAATGACTTTTGATGACCAGTTTCTTGAACTTTATGTAACCGTATAATATGAATGTAGTAAAGAAAATAGATACTTCACTTCATTGTACCAGTTCCAGAATGATTCCAGAAATGTTACAGAAAAAAATGTATTTTTAGCTACTTTTATTATTATTACAATAAGATACACACATATATGTTATATATTTGACAACAAAACAACTCTGGCTATAGGTAACTATATATGAAGGCATTAAGAAATGTAGGGAAGGACACTTTATAAATCTATGCTCCAATCAGTCGCAGCTGATTCGTTTCTAGAACAAACACATTTTTTTTTCAATCTATTTCTAAAAAATTGTATTCTTTACTCAAATGTTTTAAGGAAGGATGGCCCACTGAAAACAAAGTGCTGGACTCTTGGCTAAGAAAAAGTAATCGGAATAACCAATTTCTTGTATTGGCAAGGTTGCCAAGACTCAGTAAAGAGTTTGATTACAGCTTGTTGTTTTGGGAATAATGGCATTAAAATATATAATAAGCTTGCCAGTGCATTTATAAATTATCAAATGAATTAATGTAGCACCATGCGAATTAAATTTCCAACAGTTGTTGCAGCCATAACAAAAATATTGGCAAACTGTTATTTTATCAGGTCAAAAGTTCTGAGAATAAACTCATTCCAAAGTTTACAAAAATATCAAATAAGGAGCATGCTAATTATAATCTTATTTTTTCTTTGCATCTGAAGAGCAAGGCATTGCCTATTTGACACTTCTTTAATTATTTCTAATTTTTCAAAATTAAAGGAGAGTTTCCCAACTACTACAGTTCAGGCAGGATCTTGTCATAAGAAATACGGAAAACCATCAATTGTCTTTCCATTCATTATCACATTAATTCTGTCTGAATCAATATACTTTAGAACACATACAACTTTCAAGCATTTCAGAAAAAATTATATGCAGTATTGGAGGTAACCATAACATAGAAAACTCATGAGATCAACTTCTTTGGACTACAGACATTATGGAAAACGTTCATCAGTGTTAGATGAGTTGTCCTATTATTATATCATATGTGAAAATCAAGGGATCAAATGCTTTCTTATGGTGGTTTCTCCTCTCTATACACTTTTGTAATTGATTTATCACTATCTTGTTGAAAGGATAAACCTAAACTTAAATGGCTTAAACTTCAGAGCACAAAGTGGTGACCGTGGGACAAACACAGACTACGGAGCTGCCCCACCAAGGACATGCTAAATATAAAGCCATACTTGATGCTAGCAGGAGTGAGACAACCCACAACTAAAATTCTGGAGTTGAGAGAAGTGGTAATTATCAACTCTGTGTTTTTGCTATAAATCATTATCAGTTTTACTGATGAATAATTCCCAAGAACATAGAAAACTGCACGGCAAACAAAGAGTAGATTTCCTATGTATATTTGTTGCATTGTTCAACTTCTCGTTAAGCCACAGGATTGGGCAGTCAGTGGAGAGATTGATTCCAGAGTTTTACTGAGAAACACACATGTACACACAAAGTATTTTAAAAATAAACATACCTGGTTTAATTGGCTTGTTAAAATACTGTAGAGATTGAATATATATTAATCTCTTGCTCTTGTTACTTCACCAAATACTAAAAATAAAATCATAATTGTTTAGGATACTGAATCACGGCAAAGCCCATAGAGAACACTACAGGCTTTCTCTAACATCTATCAGCTAGATGCAGCTTGGAATATCTCATGAGTCTATTTAGTATCTAGAGGCCTTTGGTTCATGAAGGAGACATATCTAAGGCCCAAATCTCAGATTCAAGAACCAGTGCTTCCCTGAATCTTCTATGTAAAATAGTGATCACTTTTAAAAGTCAGCTGCTGAGTATTTGTGACTTAGTTAGAGAAAAACAAATGTTAAACATCGCCATAATCACTGTCACAACAAAAATAATAAAAGTCTCATAAAGGGACAGTGGGTTCATCTGAAATGCAAGCTAATTATCTAAATTATTAGATAATTTTCAATTCAGCAAATGAGAACTGCATTGGGAAATACAATAATCAGGATCAGTATTAGTACAACATTGTTAGCTGTGGTTCCCCTCTGTGCTTCCCCCTCCTATCTGGAAGGCAAACTAGAGTGAAGCCTATACATCAGCTATAGCACAGATGTAATCTTAATGCTCTCTGTGAAATTAAGGACATTTTAGGACCTTTCCTCTTTCCCCTCAATAGAGTTTAATAAATTTGTGAAAGTCTACAATAAAAATGTGGTGTGTTAATAATTTTTACTGATTTATTAAGTCGTAATACTATTATGTAAGCTGAAACTACCTTTTAAAACTTGAATATACATACACAATTTATTTGTGTTTGAATACATATGTGTTTGCATTCCCTTTATAACTCACAAAACATTCTATCAATAACATTTGATACTTGCTTTTGTATATTTTTGACTTCCTCTTGTGTTTGGAATAGTCCCTGGAATTGTCAACAAGTATTAGTTTGAATCCCAGATTCCTCAATAATAATTAGACAAGCCTAGGAGGTTTTAACAACCTCAGATTTCTTTGTCTGTCAAAAGTGGTTAATAATACCTATTTTGCAAGTTTGTTGTAAGTCTAAGTGAGATAATACATAAGAAGGTCTAAGTCTAGACCTTCTATTTCTTAATATTTCTCTGCCTCCCTTGCCCCCTTCTCTTTTGTATATATGAATGTATGTGTGTATATACACACACACATATATACATTATATCTATTGATATATATAGATAGAGAGAATAAGAGAAAGGCAGGAGTGAAAGGAAAGTACTAACATAATTCTGATCTGCATCTCTAAAGGAAAGGAGAAAGAGATCAGAAGCAACACTTGAAAAGTTATTGATGGATATTTTTTCCAGTCTGATGACAACAAGAATCTCAGAGAATCCCACTTAGAAAAAGTACAAAGATAATCGAGGCACCTCATTGTGAAACTGTTGAAAACCAATGATAACCTTAAAAGCATTAAAAAAAAAGACGTAATAACTTCAAAGGCAGTAAAACAAGATGGATAATACTCAAAAGAAGACACAGTTACTAAAAGACAATGAAACAGCTTCCTTAAAGTGCTAATAACAACAAAAAACTTGCAACATAAAATTTTTTACCCACCAAAATTATTTTTCAAGTTAAAAAGTAAAATAAAGAGGCTTCCACTTCCACTCTTTTCCACCAAATAAAACAAAAAACATAAAACAAAGAGCCAAACAAGTAAGCCAAAGAGATGAAATAACAAAAACAAGCAAACAAAAAACAAATAATTTGAAAATTTTGAGAGAATATAAAGAAAAATATATAAAAATATATAAAAGTATAGATGCATCATAGCTCAAAAGAAAAATGTTACTATTTGCAGAGATATGATTGTGTATGGACAACATATTAAAACCTCTAATTTTTAATAAATCATAAGCAATTTTATGAAGTTCACTGGATAAAATGATTACATAATTGATTCCTCTATTAGAGCAATTTTAAATTATTTAAAATTTCATCAAAGCATCAAATCTCTAAGAAAACAAAAAATATGCAAGGGCCATCTACTGACAATATAAACCTTTAAATATGAATTAAATTCATGTAGGAATACATTGTCTTCATGGATTGCAAGTTTCAAATGTTGTAAATTGGGATCATTGTAAATGTATCAATTCTCTCCAAATTGTTTTATCCCAAAGTGCAATCCCACTTGAAATCCAAACCAGTTTTTGGGGGAAAATGTAGAAGCTGGTCCTAAAATACTCATGATAATGCAAAAGCCAAGAAGAGCCAATACAATCTTGATGAATAGGCATAAAGCAGGAGGGCCACTTCTGACTTGGTACCTGGTTCTTTTCGTGTTCTTTTTTTTTATTAAATAATTTTAATGCATTTGTTCCATTTTTTAATCTAGTACTTTATGAAAGCCAGATGTCATATTTCTGTTTTCTATTTTTAACAACTTCTTCTGTGCTCCGGATTTACTCTGCTTGATATACCTGGGTTAGTTTTCCATTGTGTCTGTTCTGCTCTTCCACTCTGTTTGATTTTAGTTGTGGTTCCTATACTAGTAATCTTTGATTTTTATAAGAATTTGTTCTAGTTGGGTGGGTGCAATATTCTATTAAGTTAAATTGAGGGCAATGACTATGAAGTTTTATCTTGCTCAGTTTGGTATACATTGCTCAAGATTAAATGGCTAATGGATGTTTGATTCAAGATTTGAGCCCTAACCTTCTGATTCTAGAGCTTGTGCTTTTAAACACTCGGCCATAGAGAATTCCAAAGTCAGTACTATTTTCTATGGCCAGCACTGTGATTTCCAGCCTTCTGTTCACTTGCACGCTCTACTTGTCAAATATGCCATCTTGTATTCAGAATATCTTTCTTGATCCTACCAAAAATTATCTCAGAACATAATCATGTATTTTTATTGCTAAGTTGTCAATAAACTACTTCACCCTCACATAAGACTATTGTCTAAATCTATCATTAAAGAATGTTAATTCTTAAAATTAGCCTTAAAAATGAAAATACATTGGTGTCAATGAGATGCAATACAAAAACTCATCCAAGTTCATAGTCCTGATCTTGTGCTTATATGTCCTATAGTCACAACATAAATATATAAACAAAAATAAGCCCAGGGAAAAATATTTATGTTAATAGGGATCCAGAGCGTCCATTTGTTAAAGTTAGAACTACAGCCAAACATCACAAAATGACAATTCAGCAAACTTTTAGTAGACATAAAATCCTAAATTGTAAAGAAATAACATTTCATTTTAACAAAGCATTTATATTTCTGATACCTCTATATGAAATATTCTAAATTGCCACACTCTGGACCTAATTATTTACTGTTCCACAGACAAATGACATTCGTTTGTTGTCACACTTTCCTCACATAAGGAAGTAGTTCACTATCTCACTGGAAAACCAAAAATGTTTCTCAGAATACAATTAATAACCTGTTATATAAAGAACAACATATTTCAGCTCATAAATACAGTTGTATTTGTCTTCATCTTCCCATCAGAATTAAAATGAGTTAATAAAATAATTATCCGATTTACCCCTTTTTTCATTTATGTGACATAACTTATTTATGATATTATTTTTATTCCATTATACAACATAAAAATAAATTATTTTTCCCTTTTGGATGGTTGGATTAATTAAACATTTTGTTTTAGAAACTCTTCTATATACTTAAAAATAAAATGACATGTTTTATATGAGATTTGTTTAAATACTGAGCAAATCTGGTAAGATGAAATTATTGTCTTACATCTCTTTAAGCAAACTTTTTACCTTCTTATTGTATTTTACATCGTATTAAGTAGTCATCATGTTATGAATAATTTTCTATGACTGACAATAACAGATAACCTCAAACTATCTAAAAATGGAAAGAAATAGATTAATACTACATCATTTGAAATATTTTAAAGAATAAAACGGAAGGATAAAATTCTACTGAAATATGAATTAGATTGAATATAATTTTGAGATATATTTGAGCTTATTGGATTGAACATTCATGGGAATTTATGGACAAATATATGACATAATTGTAAATGTTGAATTATATTTATCAGATTGATCCTAAGTAAAATTATGAATTTCAAATATAGAATGATATGTTATAAAATTCATAATTATAATTTTTGTTAACCACATTGGCTATAACACAATTATAAGACATACAAAGTGTTAAAGAAGCTATTTAGGATTGAATTTCCTGAACAGTGGGTTCAGTGTAAGGCCAAACTGGGTTTGAGTACTTCCTCTGTCACATAGTAATTATGTAGATTTTGGAAAGTTCATAACTCACTGTACCTCAGAACCCCCACTTATAAGATGAAGAGATCAGTAAGGTCATTATGATGGTGAAATGTGATTATGCACACGATGAACTTAGTACTGCATGGCAAAGGGAAATGACTCCAATGCTGGCCATGAGTATTATTGCTATTATTATTTTCTAGAATGGCATTATTTATTTGTTTCATATATAACAATACACAAGAGGACATTAAACAGGTTGGAGTGATAGGATATTAATAAAAAGGTATGTCAAAAAGCAAGAAAGAGGTAAAGGCTTGGTATCAATGAGTACAGAATTACATATGATCCCTGACAGACAAAGAGGGCTGGAAAAAACTCAGAGATGATTCTTTTGCTCATTCATTTGTTCATTCATGCAGTTGTCAATCATCAATCAGTCAGTCAGTTTCTAATGAGTATCAACAGTGTGTCAGATTCTGATTAGAGGCTGGAACACTCTGGAAGAATCTTTCTGCTAGAATCCAAACTCCAGGACACCAGGAGGTTTTTGTCTATTGTGTTCACTGCTATATCCCCAATGCTTAGAATAGTGATTGGCCTGTGGAAAAACTCAATAAATAATAGTGGTAATGAATGTTGATGAATGCATTTATTTCTTATTCAGAATCCATAAGTATATAGTTATCTTTGTACACTCAAACAAACAATTCTGGCTGTTTGAAAAATTATTGCTATCTAAAATTCTCTAAAAAATTAATTGCAATTAAAAGTTAATTTTACAGCCATTTGATATGATGTTCTTATTGTACTCATTCTGGTACCATATATATATCATCACCCTTATATCTAGTCCATTCCATCCAAACTCCTTTTAATATTGTGACTTTTATATTATGTATAATGTAAACTCTTAATAATCAATATTTTAGCATCAAATAATTGTATTTAATGTTTTAAAACATGGAAATTAATGCAATTGTAATACGTGGTAATATTTAATAAATCTAAAACTATTTCAAGTATTTGATAGCACATACTCATTGAAAAATTCTTGTAAATGTTTTTAAGGCAGAAATATTTTCCATCTTTATTATTAATAGCAAGTCAGCCAAAATCTGATTTCAAAAGAAACGGACTTTTATAATTTAACACTTCTGTAACCATTACTTAATTTTTGACGTATATCATGCTGCGTGTCTGAAATATGACAGTCAAATAAGTGCTGTAAAGAGACACCTATATTAAAATACACTCAGATGTGTTATGAATTTGTGCTTTATAACTGTTCAAACTTCAAATTCTTTTGCTATGTTTTGGATAAGATATCACTTATATTAATGTAAAACAAACTTCATTTGCTCCATTAGCATATATTAAATAATGAGGAATGTTGGTTGATTCATATACTAAACAGTTCACTTAAGATATAATGAAAGAACCTATCAGCATTTGACCACTTAAAGGCACCAAGCTATGCCTCTGCACATATGAACATCTGTCTGCATTCATAGATTTTTTTCCTTTAGCTAGAAATATTTTATTCTATTATATATTTACTTAACTCTTCTGGGGAACAATCCAAGACAATTATTTAGATGTTAATTGTTCCTTGTCTGACTTCCATATCTATCTTTTTTCACCTATAATTTTATGTAAAACTTCTCGTTTAGTAAAGCTTACTTTTTATCCCATGCATACAGCAAAGTGTATTTCTCACTGTTACTTACTCAAGTACAGCTTGAGAAAACTGTAATATTCATTGCATTTCTACCAGAGTTGTTGTTTATGCTGCTACATAAAATGTTTTTCATAGAGATTCACTGCAAGCAGATTTTTCTCTTTCTCCCACTTTTTGTTCCTTACCTTTTATATTCTTCATCTGGGTAGATAACTGTAGGTAAAAAGATGGGCAGAGATATATTTTTCTGTGTGACTTACTATGAGGCTCCAGAGGGAGAGCAGGCATGACGTCCCAGTTCTCTACTTTTTCATACCCTCATCTATAATTTAGGGGATTGATGATGGAGAATGCACTTGACATCTTCTTTTTTTTCCTGTTTTTATTTTATTAAAACTTAAGCATATAGTAGACTAAAAGTTATGTAGATTTTTCTCAATCTGCCTCTTAGTTACATCAGCCTATTTAAAGAGAAAAACATATATTGAGCAATCTTCATTTTTAATCATGTGGGTTTCAAATTTCTTGCATTTGCTTTAAAATTTACAAAATGAGCCACTGATAAATTGAAGATGCTAGCCAAAAATTAACTTCAAATAAAATGACAACATATAAATTATTACTATGCCAACAATTTTTACTTTAAAATATAAATTGCAGTTTTAATAATGATAGGATGTGTAATAAAATTAGTATGGCTAAAACTTGGCAATAATTAAAATTTAAGTCTTATTTCATGACTTACTGTGACTTTCAGTTAGTAATTTAACCTCACTGAGCTCTACTAAGCCTTGTGTAAAGTTAAAATCCACCTCATAGGGTTGCCATTTATTAATATGTAATTAATTAAAGTTACCTTTGCAATACTACTGAGTATTGATAGAAGTAGTATTGTAATAATAGTATATTTAAACATTATCTACTAATTAGTACATTATTATGAAATAGGTAGTTTTGCTTTTTTATTAATTACATTTGAAACTGGTATTTAGACTGTTTTTGGCACAATGTTTTTCTCAATAATTTGTAAAGTCACAATGGTGAAATGGCATATTAAATAATGATTTATGCAACTGGAAAAAAATGTTATTTAATGCTTTTTCACGGAAGTTTAGATTTGCCTCCATTCCTTAAAACCTAGTATAGAAATTGCATTTAAATTTACCTCAGTATATTCTCTTATTTATTTATTTATTTTTTGCATCACAAAGTATTTATTTGAAAGATTTAAAATGTTCACTTTTGGTTACTATATAAATTCAATTTGGTATCAATTAATTCACTCAAAATATTAAATGACTGGCTTAATGTTTATTGGATATATTAAGAACACGTATCAAGTTGCAATGGATAATTACAATGATATAGGTGAGCTAGGAAGGGAAGAGTGTGGTCCCTTTCAATGATATGGAAGTGGAGCAGGGAAGTGCTTGTAGAGAAAGGAGGGTCCCTGGCTAAAGCTCCACCCCCACAGACCTAACGTGAGGCCAGACACTCCTGCCTTTGTGCCCAAATGTTGCATTTTCCAAGACCACCCTGACCCGCCAAGTCCCTATGCTGAGCCTATAAAAACCGAGACCCTAGAGGGCAGACACACAGGCAGCCATATGTCAAGAGGAAGACATCAGCAGAAGAAGACCCAAGAGGCTGGATGGCGAGAGGACATTCAGGGAGCACACTGGCTGAAGAGCACACCGACAGACGCCTTCACACTGGCAGTCCACTGACTGACAGGCCACTGACTAGCAGGACGAGGCAGAGTTTGGCTGGGGTAGTCAAAGGAGATCCAAAGGCACCCTGTGGCCCAACTCCAGGGGAAAACCATCTCCCTTCTGGTTCCCCCATTGGCTGAGAGTTTCTTCCCTTCTGGCTCCCCCATTGGCTGACAGCTACTTCCACTCAATAAAACTTTGCACTTATTCTGCAAGACCATGTGTGACCTGATTCTTTTGGTACACCAAGGCAAAAAACAAAAACAAAAAAAACCACCCAAGATACAGAAATCTCTCTGCCCTTGTGATAAGGAACGGGGTCTAACTGAGCTGGTTAACACAAGCTGCCTACAGACAGCTAAACTAAAAGAGCACCCTGTAACACACGCCCACTGGGACTTCAGCTGTAAACATTCACCCCTAGACACTGCCATGGGTTCCGAGCCCCACAGCCTGCCCGTCTGTATGTTCCCCTAAAGGTTTGAGCAGGGGGGCCCTGAAGCAGCCAGCCACACCCTATCGCATGCCCTGCAAGGAGGACAAGGGAAGCTTTCCCGTTTCAATAATAGCTGAAATTGCTATCTAATATTGCCCATTTGTAGGCATTTTACACTCCTAGCATAGACATGTTCTAGGTCAGGTAAGAAGACTCTTAAACATTGATTTGGAAATTCGTAGAAATATAATAAAAAACTGTATTTCCAATAAGCAACTTTTAGTATATTTTATGTTTTAGTGATTGAAGCTCTTTTCTTTGACATTATGAACAGAGTTTTTTATTCATTAAGTGAATAAAAGACTCGTTTTTCCTCTCTTAATATTGATAAACAGTGGTATAGCACTTGTGAATTGAGACCATCATCTACACTGTAAAATTGCAACTTTCAGAAAGACCACTAGATGTCTCTACACGACACTTTTTAGAAAGAATGTACTTCAGAATTACTGTTGGATGAATAAATTGAAAGTGATAGTGGACAAAAATAAGTACAAACAAAATAAAATTAATTTTTTTCAGAAAATGCAATACATTTTATAATAGAATGCATTCATGTGCATTTTTTAATCCAAAAATATATTATAGGAAGTATCTAAAGCCTCTGTCACTATTAATATTGTTCCTTAACAGCAATGACTGGAGGACAGGCACTTCAAGAGGAGTCCATAGAAGTGTGGGTGTTTGTTGAAACAATCAAGGAATCGCATGTAATCAGGGAGGTACAATTGAAGCCCAAATATAGAAGGGCAGCCTGATTTCAGGCTGGCATTGAGATTTCAGAGGAGGCTGTAAAGGGGTTTTGTAGGGCTTGACAAGGAGGACACTTGGTGGATGCAGGTGGTGCCAATTTATAAGTGAATATAAGAACATACATACACACACACACACACAGGCAGAAAACAAGACATGAAAGAGGCGAAACAAACCCAATAATTGGAGACAGATCTAAAAAGAATCAGTAATGAAATTCAGTGGTCGCAAGGTGCCTGGCATAGGAGAAAGATCTCCAGCCACCCTCACATTTAAATCTCCAATTGCCTAGATGGTAGATCCCCTCAAAAACTGCAAACTCCCTCAAGACCAGCACAGGGTGGGCTGATTAGTACAGTTCTTTGCGTGGAAACAATACAGCTACTACCCTCAGATAGCTCCACCCATATACAATAGCAGTTGGTCTCGGAAGTGTACACAAGACTGAAGACATGAGAAAGGGCTTATAAAACATCTTAGAGTATAGAATAAAGGGAAGCTCCCTCACCCCATCCTATGTGTACCACTAGTAAAGGTAAGCTACATGGATAATCTGCCCTATTGGATTTTTCTGAATCTTCCGTGAGTCAGAGCTGGCACCTGATGGTTGCTTGTCCATTGTAAAAATAAGAAAAATGAGAAGGAATGGATCTACAGCTGTAAGCAGTACCTGACAATCTCATCTGAAAGAATAAAAGTGTACTGGAAATACTAACTATTGTTTAAAGCATATTATCATAATATAAATTTGTTAGATAATGGGTAAATTTATTTTAGGGCCATGCGATTTCCAAGAAGTTTGGTTATCATTTTAATTATGACACAGGATGAATCCCAAGCTTTCCTAAACTTATGAAAGGCATGCGGTCACTTGTGCTTTAAACTGAAAACACTTTTCTATTAGATATCGCAGAATACAGACAGCCTTGAGTGAGAAAGTCTGCATAATCTGTTTTTCAAAGTCTGAAGGCCAATTTTTCCAGTGCATATGTAAAAATACATTTTGTAATTGGACTTATAAAGCCTAAATTTATTTTTATATCAAACTTATACACACTTTAAAATTTTACCAATATATGATTTTCAAAAACTAGAAGTCTTATTTGCTGAAGTAACCACTAAACATGAAACCTCATCGTAATAAAATTGAAGTTTTATTAGAAGATTCTATAATGTATGATAATTTCTTTATTTTTTCCACATTAACTTGGAAAATAAACGGAACATAGGTGTTATGAGACATTTATGGAGATAATCTTTTCTTGTGTGAGTGAGATGAAAATATTCCTCAACTCTCTTCTTTTTGGATTTTTCTGGATCTACTAATTCTCTTGTATACTGCTCATTTTTTAACCAAAATGTTATTATTTCTGTGTTTAAAATAATGAGCACTATTTTATTATGGTGTCTGCAGATAATAAAAAGTGTATTATAAGGCTGTACTGGACTACTTATAAAGGTGATACAAGTCTCTGTTTATGGCCACAATCCCTATGCATCATTCCAAACACATAGCAAAGTTAAATAAAATGTAAAAGGAGAAAACTAAAAACAGGAGAATGTCTTAAAAAGTGAAAGAAACAATGAGAGTCTTATGCTCATAGAAAAATGAAAAGCTGCAGTTTACAGCCTGTTAATACAGCATCTGTTTCCTACACAGGGGAAATAAATGCACCCTTGGAATAGGGATTGAACCCACCCACCTGTGAACTGCCTCTGTGACTACCTAGGGTAGCTCCAATTTCTCAAGAAGAGAGGGCCCGAAGTTGAAAATGTAAGACCTAACCCAAACTATGCATCTTGGAATCTTTATAGAAGAAGAAAAATCACCTCAGAAGACATGTCTGAGCTTACAGAAGGAATGTTAAACAAAAACTGGGAAAGCAGCAGATAACTGCAAAGAAACAGTGCTTATAACTACAATACTACCAAGACTGTCTGATTAGGAGATACTGACAGCGATATAACCAAATGAGGGAAGAAACCAGGTAAGTCAGAAAAGGGTGATGTGAGCTAAGGCTCTAAAGTCTATCTTAGCCTGGGGGGAGGGCCCAAGGGGGGTTCAATCTTTACAAATTGGTAAGGTAAATATGCATGTAAAAATTGAAGAGTAACCAACAATGAGTAGAAATACATTACAGTGATTCAAAAGTTTGCAAGAAAAATAGAAAGAAAATCAAGGAAACAAATTCACACCTTGCAATATAAGATATAACTCAAGAAAGAAAAAGTAAGTCCAGGAAAAACAGAAAAAATAGAATTCAAAAAGTAAGCTGGTAGCAAAATTAGCAACTAATAAATGTAAACATAAAATCACTAAGTAAATCAGATTGAATAAAAAACAAAATCCAGAGCTGGGCACAGTAGCATGCACCTGTAGTCCCAGGTACACAGAAGACTGAGGTGGGAGGATCACTTAAGCCCAGAAGTTTGAAACTGTATTGTGCCATGATTGTACCTGTAAATGGCCACTGCACTCCAGTCTGGGTAACATGGCAGTGTTTTTTCAACAGTCTGTTGAAAAAAAAAAAAAAAAAAAAAGGAAAAGAAGAAGAAGCAGCCAAAATCCAATTTGTGCTGTTTACAAGAGACACAACTAAAGTATGAAGAAACAAGGGAGAAAAACATTTTTAAAAAACAGATTTTATACATTTATATTAATATTAGAAATCATAAATTTTAAGAAACAAAAGCAGAATTTTGGGTAAAGAGGATAAGTGCATTTTAGTAAAGTTTTAAATTCATAAAGAAAATTTTTAAAATTTAGAATCTAAAATAGCTAAAGCAATTATTGAAAGTGTTGGAAAATTTCAGACTAGTGTAACTAAATCCACCAACACTATAAGATATTACAAGTGTTTTTCTTAATTTTGATATACAAAAATAATATTAGTATTTGAATTAACCTTGATTTACACCTGTGTAGACTTTTACATACATAATGTGAATCTGAACCTTCAAATCACATGTTCCCATATATGTAAAATATATTTACAAAGATGGATCATAGAGCCTACAATCACTAAATAGAATACTAATGCAAATGACCGATATGAACTAAAACACAGTAAACCCCATGCACTTGGTACATTTAAAACATTCTAAATCTATTATAAGTTGAACAGTTATGAAAATGTTTATTTTCATATTTTCATTCAGTTATAAGTGAAACATAACAGAAAAGATTCTCTATATACAATGTGGAATGCAGATAAGTTATAGCCTAAAATGTTTATAAAATATTTAAAGGCTAAAAGTTAAATTAGCTAAGCATGAATCTTAAAATTAATATACAATAACAAATCACAATGCAATAAAGAGGTTTAACATCGCCAAACCTTGGTACTCTGAAGTTGTTGATTGAAAAACATTTTAGATGAAAATACTAAAACTAAAATGGGAGCCTCACAACATACGCCAGGTTTAAAAAGCTTGAAAAAAACACTGAATAACTTTGTTACTACATCAGGAAGTTGTGGTAAACACATAAATTAGAAAAGTTAACCAATAAGAACTGAGTGAGTGAGAGAAGAAGCCTGAATAAGTCCAGCACAAATAATTACAACTGAATCATTAGATTCTAAAAAATTCTGTAAAAAGGAGGCCCAGATGTTTATTCAGGTGAATGCTACCAAAACCTTCCTGAAAATTGAAAGAGAAAAAATATGTTCGAATTCATTCTAATAGGATATTGATACATTGACATAAAAAACAAACAAACAAACAAAAAATACAGGCATTCTCATCTAAAACACCGATGTAAAAACCGTAATCACAACATTAGCAAAACAAATTTAGCACTATATAATTAAGAAAGTATATGTTATCTAAGCTCTCTTTATCTTGCTAATGCAAAGTAGCTTTCTATTTGAAGAACTGCAAATATCATTTACCACATTAACATATTAAATTAACCAAGTTTGTAATCAATTCAAGAGATTTAGTAAAGATCTAACTCTGGCCAAACTCTCAGCAAAAAAATAGAATAGAAATGTTTTCATTCTTCGTAGAGAAATGCTAGAAGCAATTATACTAAAAATAGGAAAAAGAAAAGGATGCCCAACACCACTAACTGTATTCCACACTGCACTGAAGTTTCTGGTCAGTGCAACAATACAATAAAAGTAGTTTAAGAGATTTATTCATTGGGATGGAAAAACGAAAATTGTGTTTAGTTACAAATTGCAGACCTTTTTCACCCAAAATGTAAAAAGAGTTTTAAAAATTACTGGATATGAGTTCAATATACTGATATAAATTTCCATTCTATACAATAGGAAAAGACATTTAGAAAAACATTTGAACAGAGCTATAACAGCAACAGTGGGAAAAAGTGACAATAACAAATATAAGGTATCAAGAAATACTGTAGTGATCAGTTTGCCAGAACTTTTTAGAAAACAATAAGAACTTCTTATAATATATTAAATAAAACTTAATATTTAAGAAGGCTTACACAAATATAAACAGAAATTCTATATCGTAAATAAAATAAATCTTTCCTGATTTACCTACATATTTAATACAATTTTAGTAAAATTATGATGAATATTTTAAAGCTTATTTTAAAATTTACAGATAAACAAATAGTAAAGAATAGTCACAACACTTCTTAGGAATAAAAAAAATAGTTAGAGGGTATTTCCCAAACACATTAAGGGTTTACGATAAATCTATGGTGTTGTAAGCAAATTGACCAAAATAACAGAGAACTACTGTCTATGAAGAGGTTATTCATAAAAATAGATACTTGAATTACTCAGAAAATAGTAAAAAGAATCTCCAACCCACGGTATTAGTCTGTTTTCACACTGCTGTAAATAACTCTCTGAGACTGGGTAATTTATGGAAAAAAAAAAAAGAGGTTTAATCGACTGACAGTTCCACAGGCTTAACAGGAAACATGACTGGGAGGCCTTAGGAAACTTACCATAATGGCAGAAGGGAATGGGAAGCCAGCACCTTCCTATGGAGACAAGGGACAAAGAGCAAAGGGGAAAATGCCACACACTTTTAAACCATCAGATCGCATGAGAACCCACTCACTATCACGAGAACAGCGTGGGGGAAACCACCCCCATGATCCAATCACTGGGCCCCTCCTCCAATTCGACACGAGATTTGGGCAGGAAGACAAATCCAAACTATATCACCCACATTGATTTATGACTTCATTTTACCACCAGTTTACAACTAGTAAGAGTTATAATGTTGTTATTTTATTACAAAGAGATATGCCCCTTTAAATACATAGAAAAAATGTACCTATGACTGCCTACATACATGTATAAATATGTATATACATAAAATCTATTTGAGCTTTTTTGTTTAATATCAGTTATTATTTTCCTAGTTTGTTTTAAAAATTGCTTTATTCTTAATGTAAAGTAATTATGCTTCATATTTACCTTTTTGAAAAGTATCTAGTTACATTTATGCCATATTTAAACATCAAATTTGGTAGATACCGTACATCAGTTTAGGTTGTTGAAGATTATGTTGATAAATATTTTAACAATTTTAGTTATGTAAGATTTATACATATCAAAGAATAATTATAATATCTCAGTAACTTTAAACATATTAATAATAAAGTGCACACAGTTCATCCAGAAATTAATGTTCATACCATAACACTGCTGCCACGATCCTTGCTCCTGCGTTCCCCTTCCCAATCCCAATTCCTGCCCCCTAAACATTGACACATCCTACCTTGACTTCAGTTTTATAATACCCTCCACGTATGACGTGCTAACTAACATATGTATCCTAAATAATATGTTGTGTTGATTTCTTGCAGTGAAGTTTATTCATAATACATATGTAGTGTTTAGATAATTTTTTACTTGATTCTATTTTTCTGAAATTCATTTATGATGCAGTATTAATAGTATACAGCATACTTTATTTTTAATACTTCTGGTATCTTCTTTTGTGATGTACTCCAATTTTTTTTTTTTTTAATGTTTTGAGACAGGATCTGGCTCCATCACCCAGGCTGGAGTGCTATGGCGCTATTATTGCTTACTGCAACCTCTGCCTCCTGGGCTCAAGTCATCCTCCCACCTCAGCCTCCCAGGTAAGTTGCGACTTTATGCTCGCACCACTAAGCCCAGGTAATTTTTGGTTTTTTTTTTTGTAGACAGGGTTTCACCATGTTGACCAGGCTGGTGTCAAACTCCTGGGCTTAAGAGACCCACCTGCCTTGGCCTGCCAAAGTGCTGGGATTACATACTCCAATGTATTAATCTATCATTTTACTGTTTATATTTGGATAGTTAAGCGTTTTTCTTCTCATACTATTCTCAGTAATGCTACTATGAAAATTCTTATAGACTGTTATATATGCAATGTATCTCTAACATACATACCAATTACATACCTTTTAACAAGACCCTAAGTTTATATCCTCAAGGCCATTGTACATATTCACACATGTAGCACACCAGAAAACCAATTTTGTACAAGACAACATCTCTATGACAATTCAAAATACATAGTTAACAGAAATTGAACAATTTCTGAGGAATAAGCATTGTGTTCTCCAATTATAATGATTATTTTAACCTAGCACTATTAGAAAATTTGATTCTAACCACTCAATGTTTTTAAAAATAGAATATTTGGAAAACAACAAATTTTCTCTAATAACAAATTTTAAAAAACTAAAGAATGATACCGAAATGTCTTGCTTCAAAAACTTGTGGAGGAAACTCAGTTGTCTTCTATTCTGAATCTATTATCTTGTATTATTATAAAAGAAAATAAGTAAAATTAAAGTTTGATTTGAGAACATAGATAATAACAGAATTACCCCAAATTATTACTAGATAAGAAGTACCTAAGAGAAGTACAAGATTTAATGAAACAAGCCCACAAACAAGAGGTGAAAAACAAATGTACATTTTTAAATAGACTGATTAATTGAAAAATACTTGGTAAGACTTAGCAAGAAGAAAACCAAAATGGCTCCTGCCCTGGCTTCCAGGATCCACATTGTGCCTCCAGGAACACTGGAAGGAAATCCCAAAATCCCACTTCTTGAACTAAAGGATCTCTTCATCCTCCGTATGTTAACCCTCTCCTAAGAAATGTTCACGAACATATAAATTGTCAAACCCACATTAAAATAATTTCTGTTTTTATCACCTGAATAAACATTGAAGAAAAAATAGTAGTCATACACTGAAATTGTTCTTAGAACCGGCGTATATATATTTGTGCTGGGATGTTGGACAAATTTTTGACTGCTTGAGACAGAAAACAACTATCTGAGTGTCAGATCTGACTTAAATAGGTTAGTTGCAAAATCCAGAAAAGGGCAAGGTCCAGGAAAATGGGAAGGATATGAGTTGAAGGAAGGTATTTGGTGGTTGTACCTCACTGTGGGCAAATGTCCAATGGGAAATTGTTGTTGAAGAAAGAGTTGTTTTAATGTATAATGTTGATCCACAAGAGGATTAAAAAAAGATGATTAATGACACTTCTGTTGGTTGTATATTTGGCACTAGTCACTGTATTTCTCTGCATATTTTATAAGCCACAATGACAGATACTAGTGACTACATGTCTCTCCCTTACTTGATATCATACTACAGTTCTCAGTATTCTTCTGCAATACCTATTCCTCTTTATTTTATTAAGATTCTACTATTTTAAACTTTATAACACTTTGTATGGTCAATTCCCTCTATATATTATAGGCTTGTGAGCTTTTCATTCCTTTCTTTCTTCTTTTCTTATTTTATTCCCAAAATATGGAGAAACGAAAAGAGATGGGTGAGGATTAAATTTCCACAGGACTGAGAGGATGAGATGATCAATACCATCAAATTCTAAGTCCGGGACACTGAGACAGAGAGCAAAGAAGAGGTGGCGAAGAGAGCCCGGAGAGCATGCTGCGTGAGGAGAGACTGATATCTTGGAAACTGACAGAACAAATTGGAATTCTGGCTCTCCTATTTTTGTTTAGCCTGATATAAATCTCTTCTCTCACTTCATTATCCTCATCAAAAATATAGAGAAAACAGTGTATATTTTGCTAGGTTGTTGTCGAATTAGATAACATATTTGTAAAGCTTTTAGCATATAGTAGACCCTCTAAGCACTACAGAGCCAGTACATTTTATTCTTGTGTCCCCTAACTCTCACCCTCTCCTTTCCTAATTTCCGTTGTTTTCTTTTATCTCTCCCTTCTTCTTTTCTTATGTTCCTCTTTCTGTTTTTCTTTCAACAAGCCTAATATACTTCAAAAATTTCTTCTATAAAAAGAGGCGAGTATAAGAATCCAGATAATTTGCATGAAGTTTGAAAACTCTATTTGGGAGATCTGAATTTTGTTAGTGTGTGAGGCGGGGAAAGAGTATGCGCATGTTGCATGTATATGTAGTACAGCTACAGCATGTAGAGTTCTTCAGAATCCCTTAAAAATGTTTTAGTGTCTATTGGCTAAAAGAAGTGTCACATCACTAGCCATTTTTTAAATGTAGTATCTTTGTTTGGCCCATTGCCTTTTTAGGAAAGTTGATCCAAATCTCAAAACTCCAGTCTCTTAATCTGCAAAAGACACATGTGAGATAATGGATATGCTAATTAGCTTGTTAGCTATTCCACAATGTATACATATTTGGAAACAATGTGTTGTACATGATAAATATATGCAATTTTTATTTGTCAATTAAAAATAAATAAATAAATAGAAGGAAAATGAGACACACTAATACCTACCTCATAAGATTTTTCAGTTTGCTCACACTTTGCATTACTTAGTATGGTGGTTTCCCACACAGGAACTCAATATATCCATGGTTGAGCAAGTGATGAGGAACATAGTCATACCAAGCAACATGCATCTCTTTTTTCACATAAAATTTTGCGGCAACTATTTCATGGTCTATAAAAGTTGTTAGAAAGTATGCATGTTGTTTCTAAGCCTGCAAAAATGACTTTTGATCCTATTGCTTATATTTTAATATGTATCCTACAACTCAGTGTCTTGCCTGAAATAACTTGATAACTTCTTTTGCCTTTATTGTTTTATTAAAGAGTATATTAGGAGTGTGAGTGTATTTTTAATTTTCAGTAGCTTTGACATTTGCATCTTTTTCTATTGAATGCTTATCCCCTTATATTCAACAAGGACGGTGTTCTCAGGAGATGATGCTGAACTCAACATACACTAGCTGCTATTAGCTAATGACAGGATTGCTGTTCTGTCAATCTGATTGAAGAGAAAACTTAAAAATTTTCAACCTCTTAATTTTAAACTCTGTAGAAAAATATTTCTATTTAGAATAATACCTAAGGGAGTATGACATAATAAATCTGAGAACAATTATAGATGCCTTCCATTTTTCTGTATCCCTAGATAGACATATCCACTTCTCTTCTAAGCTAGAGTCAAAATATTTCTTTTTCTTTCATATGCACATTCTTGGACCAGCATCCTGAGAGATTTTCTGTTTGAGCACTCGTCTAAGCTACCGAATTCAGTCTCTTCTTCTCTTATATAGAAGTCTACCATTTACCTAATAGGGTAAAATCAACATACTGCATACAAATATTAGCATGGAGAAATACCCACCTATTTCTTAATTAGAGCTGATATTGTCTTAACTTTTTACTTTGGAAAGAGAAAATAGTAGGCTATTACATTTTATACTATTCATAAATAATTGAATTTACAAATCTTACTCATAATTGAAATTTGTACTTAGAAATTAATAACTAAAATGGTTATGAGAGAATAATATAAAACCCATATTAAACAAACAACTGAATTTCAATATAGTTTTATCTATGCTGGATTATCTATGGCAACTTGGCATCATCTCTGCCACCCTTCCAAGTTTTTCTCTGTATTTCAGGGGATAAGCTAGAGACATAATTTCTCAGAATTTCCTTCCCTACATGTTCCAGATTACAATTTTCTAACACAAGGAACATATGTGAGATTTGGAAGATGAAGAAAGAAAGGTCATTGTTCTGTGAATGGAGTTACCACCAGACTTTCATGCAGGTGTGGGATTCACAGAGGCTTCTTGGTGTGTACTTGGGAAAACTCACACTGATGATGCAAAATGACAGAGATGATGGAAGCTGTTTGGGAGATATCTGAAAACTGAATTGTACATCATATTTGGATGCAAAGTTTCCTTTCCTTTACTGATAGAGTTTATCTGGAGTTCAAAGCCCAAGAAGGCTCCACAGCGGCTCCTGCCCTCTATACAGGCTCATGTGCCAGCTGGGTCATGGCACCCATCAGATAAAACAGTGATTGAAAGAAGGAAGGATCTTCAGCACATATAACTCCATGTGGAGGCTTTGGCCTGTTTTTTTAGATTAATCTTTTATGTTGACTTGCTAGGTCACGAGTCCAAAGACCATCCACATGTTTAATGTTTCAGTAAAAGGACTCACAATACTCAACATACGGTTGTACTCACAACTGAAACTTACTACAGAGACACAGATAGAACATGCGGCAGGATCAGTAAGGAAAAAAGATGAATCAGACGCAGTCTAGAGAAATTCATGCATACGATTCCTGTTGCTGTCTCTCCTGTTTGAAAGGGTCACACAATGTATGCTGTTTTTTCAAGTAGCAAAACGCATCCATACATGTCTGCAGTGTTTCTAGCCAGGGAGGTCCTGTGAAGATTCACTGCCCAAGGTTTTGCCGAAGACTGTGCATGTAGACATCTGCCGAGGACTGTGCATGTAGACATCTGCCGAGGACTGTGCATGTAGACATCTTCTGCCCACTAACATTTTAGAGTCTCTGAAGGAAATCAAATTCTCACATTGTTTATAGAAACACTCTGGATAGGTTGGCAAAGCCCTGCACACAAATCCTACTGGTCATGGTGTACCTTTTCCTGCACATAAACGTGCCAATATCTGCAAATGCACACAACCATGTGAAAATATATATTCTCCTATTGAAAAGTGACTTCTGGCCTGATACTGATCCCTGGTAGAGACTGAACACTTGGTCACAGGCTGTCAAGTCCTATCCCCTAGCAAGCTGCCCATCATGAAAATGCTGTGAACACAGGTAATTGTAACACAAGGCAGGCTATTTTTAAATTAGTTCTGAAGAAGAGAAGCACAAGCAGGTAGCTTAGAGTGTTATAGTAATTATACCTATTTTATTGAATCCTATCTCTCAACTCACATCTATAGCACCACAAGGGGGTCACTATGACAAGTGGACCCTGGAGGAAGGTATTATTTTTGTGGTTTTCTGATGATTCTAGACATAAAAGTGGTACACATGAAACCAGAGGGCTAGATAATTAGAATTTCACCTAGTTTTCACTGTCTGAAAGACAGTGATAAAAATAAATTCTATGCATGTGCAAAACTTGAAACAGTGATGTTGGACTTTTCACTTTACCTGAAAAACGGTATAGAGGAGGTGAATATCAATGTGTGTGTGTGTGTGTGTGTGTGTGTGTGTGTTCTTTTTTTGAGACAGGGTCTCGCTCTGTTGCCCAGGCTGGAGTGCAATGGCACGATCTTGGCTCACTGCAACCTCCGCCTCCTGGGTTCAAGTGATTCTCCTGCCTTAGCCTCCTGAGTAGCTGGGATTACAGGTGTGTGTCACCATGCCTGGCTAATTTTTGTATTTTTAGTAGAGACAGGGTTTCACCATGTTGGCCAGGATGGTCTTGAACCCCTGATCTCAGGTGGTCCACCCACCTCAGCCTCTCAAAGTGCTGAGATTACAGGCGTGAGCCTCCAGATCTGGCCTCAATGTATGGTTTTAAACAGCTTGATTGAGGTATGATTAACATATATACACATGTGTGTATGCATATTTATATATACATGCACATATATATGTATACATACAAACATGTTTAAATTCATAAGCATGATTAAGAAACTGAACATATCCATCACATCCAAAGGTTTTCATGTGGTCTTTTGTAATCTTTTGTCTCCATCTCTCCCTAAATTTCCTTCCTAGACGTCCACTGATCTGATATTTGTCACTATACAATAGTGACATTTTCAAAAATTTCCCTTTAATCACTGGAAACTAGAATCACAGAGTATACCCATTTTTGTCTGTTTTTATGTGATTCAATAATTCCGGTTTTATGAGTTGTAACCTATTATTTGTATATAGAACAATTTGCTTATTCTCTGAGTGATATGTATTGAGTTATGTTTAGATTATAATATTACAAACAAAACTGTTATGAATATTTTTGTACATAACTTTGTATGGACATATGATTTATTTTCTCTTGGGTAAGTCTCTGGAAGTGGAAAGACTGGGTCATATGGTAAGTATTAATCATTGTTTAACTTTCTTGACAAGCTTCCAAACTCTTTTCTAATGCGATTACACCATTTACATTTGCACCAACAGTGTATGAAATTTATACTTCCACCACATCCCGGCCAGTAATTGGTATGGTCAATCTTTTTAGTCACTCTAATTTTAGCAATTCGATTAGGCATATAGAGGAATCTCAGTGTGGTTTTAATTTGCATTTTTCCAGTGACTAATGACATTGCACATTTTTAAGGTGCTTATTTGCACCAAAACATGTTCTTTGATAAGAGATTTGCTCAAATCTGAGGAGTTCAGCTTAACTCTTGACCAGAACTCTATATATGATTTTGCAAGCCCGACCATAGGCAATTAAAAGACTTTGTCTGACAGGTCTCTGAGAGAAAGCTGACCTCCCAACATCAGTGTCAATGCACAGCCAATGCGGTGCACTATTTCAAGGGAGTTATAGTCAAGGACTCGGGGTCTAATGGTCAGCCATGCTGTTATGCATCTCTGTGTTCCTAGCCTACATGCTTGCACACAGGATTAAGTTTTCATTACCTTGGCTTTGACAATGAATTCTTTGATAAGAAAACTAAGTCATTGTAGATAAAAGATATAATAGATAAATTAGATCTCATCAAAATTATGAGCATTGTACATCAAAGGACATCGTCAAGAGGGTAAAAAGGTGGCCAACTAATTTGGAGACAATATTTGCAAGTCATCTGTCCGATAAGGTTGAACTCTGCAGAATATAAAAAAAAACCACTTTCAGCAACAAGAAAGACAACAAGTAAATTTATAAAATGGTCAAAGGACTTAGACATTTCTTCAAAACATGAATGAATGGCCAACAAGTATATGTGAGGATGCTCAACATCATTAGACAATCAGGAACTGCAAAACAAACCCACTATCTGGTACGACTTGACACTCACCAGGATGGTTATGATAAAACAGAGAGCGTGGAGATATTTAAACTTTTGTGCATTGCTGTTGGAAATGGAAAATGGTGCAGCCGCTGTGGAAAAGAGTTTGATGGCGCCTCAGATATGCTAAAAATAGCCTTTCCAAGGGAAATGCAAATTAAGACAACAATAAGAAACACCACATACCTAATAGATAGACAAAAACTTAAACACTATTATTGTCAAATGCTGGTGAAAATGTGGAAGAATGCACCATTTGCTTTATTGCTAGTGGGAATAAAAAATGATACAGCCATTTTGGAGGACAACTTGGCAACATACTCTCACCATACAATTTAGCAATTGTGCTCCTTCCAACAAAAAGGGTTTGAAAACTTAAATGTATACGAAAACGTGTACGTGGAAGTTTATAGCAACTTTACTCATAATTGCCAAAAATTGGATGCTACCATGATGGTCTTTAGTAGGAGAACAGATAAACAAACTGTGGTATATGCAGATGATGAAAAAACAGAATTATATATGTAATTACATATATAATATTTATAAAATTTTATAGTATAAAAATAATATATTTAATTATATATTATACACAACTATAATATATAATTATATATTGTACATTATAGTTATACTACATATTATATATAATAATTATATATACTTTTATATATACTAATACATATTATATTATTATAACTAATATATGTAATATATAATTATATACTATATATTGCAATTATGGTATATAATATAAAGTTAATAAAACTATTACATGTTTTACTTGTAATTATATTATATAATATATAGTGAATATCACTATGTAATAATATATATAGTTAATATTACATATTAGTTACATTAGTTAATATATTATTTATATTATATAATTATAATTATACATACTGTGATTTATTTATATAGTTGAAAATATATTTGTTTATATAGTTTATATAAGTTGAGTGAAGTTTATATAAGTTGAATATTTGAATAGTTGAAAGTTTATGTAAGTTGAATATATAGTTTACATAACTTGAATATTTTTCAACTATATAAACAAATCAAGTACTGATACATAATACAACCTGGATGAACTTTGATAATATTAAGCCAAGTGAAAGAAGCTTTACACCAAAAGTCACATATTATATGATGCCATTTATAAAAAATATACAAAATAGAAAAATCTATGAAGACAAAATGCAGATTACTTGTTACCAGTGGTTGGGGGGAGGAGAAAATAAATGAGGAGCAACTGCTTAATTGATATGGTTTTACTATTCAGGTAATGAAAATACTTTGGAACTAGATAGAGGTAATGGTGTTCAATTATTTTTAAAGAAAAATACAATTTTCCTAAGACAAAAGCACACATTTTTTTTACCATTTTAAGAAATGTTGTATTTTTAGGTTTTACATTAGGTCTATGGTCCATTTTAAGTTAGTTATTTTATGGAATACAAGGTATGGATAAAATTTCATCCTTTCTTCATATAGATATTCTGATTGTTCTAGCACTATTATAAAAATACTGTCCTCTCACCACTCCATTGTCTTGGCTTCTAATCAGTTGTCCTTTTACGAGTAGGTCTATTCTATAGTTTTCAGTGAATAGGTCTTTTACATCTTATATCAGATTTAGATATTCCACATTTTAAATGGTGTGTTTTAATTTCAATTTTCATGATTTTGTTACAAGCACACAGAAATACACTTGATCTTTTTATATTGATTTTCTATATTTTAACATTGCTAAACCCACTTAGTTCTCATAGTTCTTTTGGGTAAATTCCCACAGTTTTTCCATGACGACATGCTAACTTCAAATGCTTTACTTGTTTCTTTCCAGTCTGGATGCCTTTAATTTATTTTATTTGTCTTATTTCTCTGGCTAGAATCCACTGCAAAATTGAATAGTAGTGATGAATGTAGGATATCTTTGCCTTCTTTCAGATGTTAGGGATAAAGTATTTAGTATTTGACCATTAGGTAGAATGTTAGCTGTAGGTTTTTTTGTAAATGGTCTTTATCAGATTGAGGAAATTTCCTTTACTGAAAGTTTTTTTTTTCTTTTAAATCTGAAATGGGTGTTAGGTTTTTTTTGCATTTATAGAGATGATCTTACATTTTTCTTCTTAAAATTATTAAATTGCAACAACTTCTCATTTGTGGAATAAAACACACTTAGTCATAATATATGATTTTGCTCATACATTGTTTAATTCTGTTCACTCAGTTTTAGCTTCCTTGCTTGTTTGTTTGTTTTTAACATTTTTGCTTCAATATTAAAGAGAGATCTCATTCTCCAGTTTTCATTTATAATAACTTTTGTTTGACTTTATGGTCTCAAACTATGGGGTTTTTTTTTTTTATCTGAATTGTCATATCTTCATAAATCTCCTTAGGTATGCTACATAATTCTCTGATATTTCCTAATTTCTGTTTTAACCATTGTCACAGGTAGGGTCCTTTTCTGAGCCTCCAGATTAATGCTATATTTCTATTTTTCTGCCATATTTATAAAATAGTCTCACTGTTCCTGTTTTGCTTTTTGCTTTTTTCATGCTGGAAAGGAAAAAAAAAATAGCCCCTATCTACAGTTTCTACTTACTAAATAACAGAGCTCTTTGCTTATGATTGGTCCTTTTAGTGTATTTCTTAAAATGATAGATTCTTTTCTGAGATTAATAAATTTTAGAATGTTTTATAATTGGAATTCCTAATGAAATATCCAGATTCTACATGGCTATTCAAATTTTGCTAATATTCTCCATTGATGAAATACAGAGAGGAGAAAAATCATGTATCTGATAGATGTATTTGTCTGAGGCAGTTTTATTTTATTTTACTCTCTTTCTCCCTTTTCATAATAATTACTGTTTATTTTGCAAGGGGCAGGGGTATACAACGACAAGTTGCAGACGACATGGGAAATTATTTTCAGACAATGGTGATTTCTAAGTACACTGCTAGCCTGCAGGGAGTCACAGAAGAGAAGGGCTCAGATCTCATTAAGTTGCTGGAATCACAGGGCTTAATCCATCAATTTAAAGCATTTAGTCAGAAGCAAAAGGAAAGGGATAAGATAAAAGAGCATACAAGGTCGATGTAAGGGGCACATTCCCTGAATTCCCCAGTATTCACCATTCTCTCCCTCCCTTCCCCTCTCCTTTTGTCCCTCTCTCTTCCTCTCCATCAGTCTTCCTCTCTTACAGTGTGATTATGAGGACCAGAGTGAAGCCTCAGCAGATAAAAGGTGCTTGTGGCTAACTCGTGCTCTATCTGCATGATTAAATATTCTTGACCCTACCCGTATAACTAGCTCATAACCAGCTGAGCGGCCACAGATTTTATCTGTGAGTCTCAGGCCCAGGTCATACAGAACCCTCAAAATGGGGGTCACCCATGGTTAGTCAATTGAAGACACATGAGTACCTGGTGGCTCACGAGACTCATGACTATGGGTTTCCATTTGCTCTTCTTATTAATGCTTCTTGTGTTCCACACACAGACGCTCTACATATTCTATCTGGATTTAATTTACATCCCAAGCTACATGCATCTCAACTTTGTTTCTTCTATCCTTACTTATTTGTGTCTCTCATTATCCAGGCCATACATTAATTTACCTTAATAATGCAATATATATGATAATAAGTAATAAATAAATAAATATAATACATATTTAGAGTGAGAGAAGGAAATCACCGTGATCATCAGTTACTTTCTTCCAGATTTTTGAGAATTGTAATGTTTGAATGAAGATTAAAACAGAATAAATTATAGGTAAGACGTAGAAATTTTAATTGTCTGGTTGCCTCAAAAATCAGAAACAATAGAGAAGCTATTGATCTAACCCAGAGTCCTGGTAAGAAACTGGGGTAGGAAGAAAGAAGGTTTGTCTCAATCAGCATTAACTCATTTTCTAAATAATTGTTGTCATGCCGAAGTCAGCTGCATCAACATAGTACATACTCACTTTCTCTAAGTTTCTGGGAATTTGACTCTTCGGTGTTTGCAAGTGTTCATTTTTTTCTCTCTATTTGATATTTGTTGCCAGAGATTACTTTTAGATGCTGCCTTGTAGTACTTAAAATTAAGGTAGGCAACTGACACCAACAAAGGAAACAGAGAGAGGACCACCAATTTCTCTCATTTAATAGTAAAGACATTAGAATTAGGGTTTCTAACATGAAAATTATTGCAATAATGGAAAACATTTAGTTATTTTCAAAATACCTCTTCCTCAAATATTTAAAATAAAAACTTATGTGTATTTTGGGGCATTTGTTAAAATAATTTCTTTTAATTCGGATCATGTGAAAGATACCAAGTTTCATATTTTTGATTAGTATATATTAATTTATGATAATGGAATCACGAATTTGGAGAAAATGTGAAGGATGAGAGTGAATCAATAGTTTATGAACTCCAGTTTTCTATTTCTTGCAAGAGAGCATGCAAAGAAACAGGTTGCTTAGAGTTTGAACCTGTGAGTACTAAATTTGAAGTCTACAGTTTTAAAGTACAACAAACGTTAGAGAAACTACAGACAGTCCAAGCGTTCATGGAATAGAAATATTGTGTGCAGGTATTTAAAACAGCTTTAGAGTGAGTAGCAGTTCAAAAAGTAGTTAAAGAAGTTAAAATGAGTTACTTTCACTCTGCTATAGTCTGACTTGTTGTCTTTTTAAAACAATGATATTGTCTCGCTCCATTCAGGTTAATGAATTGCCTTTAAAAGGTTGTGCTTTCCTAATAGATGAAACCTGAGTATAGGAATTGTCCCTTTCAATTGCAGTATCTCTGCTAATTATTTAATAGCAACAGCATATTGGGTCAATTCTCAAATATAAAGACAAGTCTCAAACAGCAAACACAGAAACATTTTCAAGAGGCACGAAGCTCATTTTATCAAAAGATTCAATACATTCCCTGGAGCCAACCACAACAGGGGTTTGCTGTTGCAGTTCAGCTTCTTTGTCTGGATCCAAATTATTTTTGTTATTTAAGAAACTTGCACAATGTTGTTTAAGACACATACTCAGCAATCTGATAATGAGAGGAGTTTTATTCAATGCTTACAGCAATTTATAAATTTTGAAAACTTAAAACAAGCCAAATTCACAGAGCATTTATAATGTGTGTGTCGACAATACATACTTCATACATCAATAAATATCACAGTATCTTATCAATGGGCAAAAAGTTTTGTCAGTATCATACCTTAATAAAATGTTGCATATTAGAAAAAAAGGACATTCTTAGAGTGAACACTTTATTTGATTCATTTGTGAAACTATTTAGTAATGTTATATAGTAAAGGTTTTCAACAAGAAGAGTTCTTTATTCAATATATGCAAGACCATAAAGACTTTTTCTGGAGAGTTGACGGAATTTAAATTACTAGAGGTTGTTTTAATTATTTATTTATTTAGAGACATGCTCTTGCTCTTTTTCCCAGGCTGAACTGCAGTGGTAGGATCTCGGCTCACTGCAGCCTCAAACTTCCGGGCTCAAGCTCTCCTCCTGCCTCAGCCCCCCAAGTAGCTGGGGCTATAGGTGTGTGCCACCATGCCCAGCTAATTTTTTTCTTTGCTTTTTTTTGTTGTTAATTTTGTTTTTGTAAAGATGGGGTTTGACATATTGCTCAGGCTGGTCTTGATCTCCTGAGCTCAAACAATCCTCCCGCCTCAGCCTTCCAAAGTGCTGGGATTCCAGGCGTGAGACACTGTGCCAGGCATAATCAAGGTTATATTTTATGGAACCAATTGCATTGGAGATTATTTGCCTGAAGAAATGTGTTTCTAAGCGTCCTTTTGGTGTTAGTTCTTAATCGTATGTTAAACTAATCATATTGCTTGGAATGTATTAGTAAACACACTGTTTAAATATCCATGAAAATAAGAAAATAGAAAGCAGTTTTCATTTACACATTGATAGGAAATTATTTATTTTGAAACATTAAGTACTTAGAGGGTTTTTCTTTCCCTATTTTTAAAAAACTAAAGTGTTAGAATAATTGCTCTTTTGTGCTAAAGGAATTTCTTTGCATCAAATTAAACTATAATCATGAAGATTGCATTTTTAAATCAAACTATTTTACAGATGAGAAAACTAAAGTCAAGAAAGCCAAGTTGATTAAAATTGTGATTTGTTATTGGCAAAAGAGAGGTTGGAAACTTGGATATCAACCTAATGTCTTGCCCCTCCACTGTGCTACTGAATGTGATATGAGATGAGTAGATTTTAGTATCTGGCTGCTTAATTATTTAAAAAAACCATAGAAATCCTTCCTCAACAACCTTATTAAGTAATATGTATGTGCAAAATAGAAGTTAAAAGATGTCAAAATCCTTTTAAAGTTAAGGTGTTTATCATATGTCATAAATTATCCTATTTTATATGGGATCCTTGATTAAACCAAAAATTTTGGGCAGGGCAGCTCCTTATGTCTCTTCATAACGAAAACCGACAGAGATTCCACCAAATGTATTCATTGTACCTGTCTGACTTTAATATATCACCTTCATCTTTAAATAATCTTAGCTCACTAAACCTTCACCTAAGTACTTAGAATAAAGTTTTCAAAACTGAATACTTTAAAGATTACTTAGAAGGGAAGTCTTGCTGTCACTTTTCACTTTGTGAATTATTAATTATACTTATACATCTAGTAGTGACATCAGATTGATGATATATTACAGAAGCAAGTAATCAGCACAATATTTCCTTAATAATGTATTCCCTCAAGTCATCAACATCATAGCATTACAGAGATATTACATCCACAGTGGTTTCTACCAGCCCATCATCCATGCAATTGCACATCACTCCAGAGAGGAGGTATGCTAATAAATCATTTGCTGCCACTTTAATAGAGAGTATTAACTTAATGCTGCCATGAGGTAACCGAAGGAATAGATTTTCTTATTCTTCTATTACTCATCGTCAAGGGAGGTTAAAGTCTTGGATGTCTGGATGCGACAGAAATATAGTGAGATTTCTGTCCAAATAGGAGAAGCCCTTGAACTTTAGAAACAGTCTTTGTGTTGGACAATGTTTGTACTTTGGGGGAAAGTAATTCCTGTTGAAGACAATATGGTCATGTATTCCTCATTAAAGGAAAATAACTGTTTAACACACTTTAAGGAAATATAACAATAGTTTATCTATTTTAAGAGTGCTATTTTTGTGTAGATGTGCAATCAACTTTTGAAAACAGCATAAAAGGAAAAACTGAAAATAATATAATTTATGTAATTTATTTTATTTCTCAACTGTGTCTTTTTTGCACATTTAATAGAAAAAATGGGTTTTTCTGCCAATGACTGGCACCCAGGCTGAGGTGGGAGGATCACTTGAGCCTGGGAGATCGAGTCTGCAGTGAGCTGTGATCATGCCACTGCATCCAGCCTGGGTGACAGAGCAAGACCTTGCCTCAAAAAATTAAAAAATAAAAATAAATACACACATACATTCTTTCTGTATATGTGTATAGAAAATTACATATAACATTTAATATGTGATATAATTATGTGTGTATATATCTATATAAATCCATCTATTATCTACCTGTCTGTCTATATTTCTGCCTGGAACAAAGAAAGAGGCAGAGTTTCCTTTGGCTGATGTACTAGTAATCCTGTCTTCCATTCTCACTTAGTGCCTTCTAATACTCTGGCTTTATCAAATGTTTCTCTTTTCCATAACATGTGGAGCTAAGTGAAACCCTCTATCTGCTTGAGATGCCATTGATGTTACTGTGCACTATTGTTCATTAATGAACTTCATTCATTGTTTTTCAACTATCACCACTTTCCATCTCCAATACTTTTTCTTCATCCCAAACTGATAATCCATACTCAGTAAACAATAATTCCCCATACTTCCCAATCCCACAGGCTTAGGCCATTGGAATCACTATTCTACTTTCTGTCTCAATGGACTTGTCTATTCTGGGTGCCTCATATATTTGGAATCAAATAATATTTACTCTTTTGCGTCTGGCTTATTTAACTTAGTGTAATGTCTTCATTGTTCATCTATGTTGTACAATGTGTCAGAATTTCATTCTTTGTTGAGGTTGAATCATATTCCATTATGTTTGTAGACCACATTTTGTTTATCCATTCATCTGTCCATTGATATTTGGATTGCTTCCTCATTTTGAATATTGCAAATAATGCTGCTATGAATATTGGTGTACAAATATCTCTTTGAGCCTCTGTAAAATAGTGCAGCCTCTATGGAGAACAATATGGCAGTTCCTCAAAAATTAGGCAAATAATTACCATATGACACAGAAATTCCACTTCTGAGTATACACTCCAAAAATATAAAATTAGGAACTGCATATGGTTAAAGAAAAATATTTAAACATTAAAAAATGCTAACATACAGGTAGAAAAGTCTTAGAAAATTAAAGCATTATTTCCAACAACTTATTTTCATCAATTTAACAGTGAGCATTTTACAAAGTATTTGATTAAGAGTCTGGTTTCCTGCTTTATACTTTCAGAAAACAAATATTCCCAAATTGTATACATAGCAGTATGAATAATACAAATGGTAAATATATATTTTAAATAACATACAATATGGCAAATAAAGCAGTGATTATAATCAGAAAATGAAAAGAATGTTTAATAGAAAGATAATTATTGATGAGATCCAGAAAAGGTCATTATTATCTAATTTAGGGAGTCTAATGAGTAACATATGCAGTATATACAGGTATTGTGTATTTTTTAGTAAGTAAAAAAAACATAGATAGCCATAGTTAGCTTCACCATAGATTAACGAATGAAACTGTTGCAATACAAACTTTCTCCCACTTCATAAAAGAGAAATAATGAAGAAAATGTCTATATAATTGGTATTGATGGATATTTTTCAAAATGTTGCAAAACAATTTAAAAAATGAAGGAAAAAATAAAGCTATTAGATATTTGTACACTTAAAAAACTTAGCCAAAACTCTTTTAAACTTTATATGAAAAGAAAGAGGAAGTTTCCATTGTACTTTTAATTATAATAGGAAAAATGTATATTTCATTTTATTTAATAGTTTAAATGTGATATTTTGCTTTGTATTATCAAATTTAGACTATCCCATTTAATACTACCACACAAATCATCCTGAAGCTTCTTCAAAGCTCAGAAAATGCATTGATTGTGCCATCCTTTCCATTTATTAGTGGTGTTTCTTCAGGTCTGGTTTATTACTAACAAGTGCATAGTCAATAAATGGTATCTGACACTGTTTATAATGTGACATAATGCAATATAATATGCTACATTCAAATATAATCTCATATAAATAATATAGGACTTCATTATATTAGCAACATTTCTAATTGTCCACATTTTGCTCTTAATTGTCTCATCTATTGATATTAGAGGCTGCTTCAATCAACAAAATAATTTCTAATTTGAGTAAAAACGATTAAAATAATTTCCCAAACTAGAAAATGCAAATAAGTGTAGATCTATATTTACATATATATGCATAGGTAGATATTTCATAAATAATAAGATTTTACTATAACCACATCATGTATTTAGTCTTATTTTTCTGAATTTTTACAATGTGTTTTGAGCACTTTTTAGTAATTTAAAAAGTAATATAATGGGGTCATAGGTTTTTAAAAATAAATCTCCTATAACCTAGTTTGTGTGTGAGTGTGATTATTGTATAAAATGGCATGACTTTTAAATGTTTTGTGAGGTGATTACAAGAACATTATCACAATTAACATTCTGATTTAAAACATAGATTTTTTTTTTAATGGTCATTCCTCTCTCAAGATTACCCAAATATAATGAAAACAGATGATGAAAGTTGAAGGGCAGGGGGATGCCAGGGTGTAAGAAATCATCCTATCTCATTTTCATATTTGACTTCCCAATTCTTGTTAGACCTCATTCTCTTTTCCCTGTTGGTGACACTTCTGGACAGGCTGATACAACTTATGAATTCACATTCCTGTTTGTTACACGTGAGAAATTTAATTTTCCCCTGCCTGGGAACTTTTTGCCATTCTCATTCGTCTGCCATGTTATAAAGGCCCAATCCCACTTCCTCTGCTTTGCTCAAGCAAACTCACACCTACTCATGCCAACCAGGAGCTCCCTGTGCGTCCTTGTCTGAATAATACATTTTCTCTCCTGTTTTGTTAATGCGGGGACTGGCAGCCTCAACATCGGCACCTCATTTTGGGCAGGGGTCTCTCCTGTTGCGAAGGGAACTGTACAAAGCAGAGGAAGGGAACAGACCTTTAATAGCTTTAGAAAATAGAAAATTAGCATTAGATAATTAGCATTAGATAAATATTTTGAAAACAATAGATAAAGATACTATGAGAGAAATATTATGTGCGGAGTGATGATGACAAATCCAATGTTTAATATAGATGCAGGAGGAACACCCTGAGAGCTTAGTGAATGGATTTTCCCAACCAAGAAAAGAGAAGCCACGAAACTTGGAGTTACAGAAGCAAGGAACAAGGGTAAAGGTAGGCAGGGCCAGCCTCATGTGCATGCACTGTGGGAGGTGCACAGGGTCCCATGTTCAGAAGTGTCCCAGGGTTGGTGTAAGGCTCTGCTATTGCTGGCTTGACATCCTTAATAATTTTTGAAGACAGAGTCCTAGATTCTCATTTTTTTCAGTAGGCCCCACAAATTAGGTAGCTGGTCTTGATAGTAGATTAGTGAAATAATTTAAGTAGTTTGGTATCATAACCAAAGTTGAAATACTAAACGGCTGTCTAATGTTATCTGAGTACTTGGCAGAATTAACGCAAGGGTCTGCAAACTAAGGCTTGCTGGCCATATCCCATACCTTGGCCTGTTTTTGTAAATAAAGTTTTATTGGAAAGAGATCATACTGATTCCTTTACATAGTGTCTACGGTTGCTTTCAACCTGCAGTGGCATAGGAGTAGCTGCCACAGGCACTGTGAGGATTGTGAAACTCAGTTGAGTTTTTTTGGTGTGTTTTGGAGTTTTGTTTTGTTTTATTTTATTTTATTTCATTTATTTATTTATTTATTGTTTTGAGATGGAGTTCTCACTTTCTTACCCAGGCTGGTCTCCCTTTCTCGGGCTTAAGCGATCCTCTAGCCTCAGCCTCCCAAGTACCTGAGATCACAGGCAGGCCTCAGGTCACTTTGTTTAAATCTTAAAATAGTCACAGTCTGGCCTTTACAAAAAATGTTTCCCAATCTCTGGATTGAGTCCTGGACTTTTTGCTAAATGGTGTCAAAACATTGGCTGAAGGTTCATGTAGAGAAAAGAAATCTCATATCAGCTTTTTCCAGGACTTTTCAGAAATGCCCTCATCTCCTTATTGACATGCAATGTTAAGTTTATGGTATTTTAAATCTTCTAGTAGCACCATCATTGGTCATTGTGAGTTATGCATATCTTACTGTCCCTTCTAGATCCACGTATTTATTGGAGGACTTAAGAAGAGATTTAGATTTAGGTGCTCACCATAATTCCACAGGAATTCCTGTCTTTTCAATTTAAACTTTTCTTAACCTCATAATTTCACGTGTTTATCTTTTTTATAACATATAATCATATTTGTCATTCTGAAAATAGTTATTAATGATTTCTTAACTCACAACACAAATAATATACCTTATAGAGTTAATTTATATTATTTCATAATATTTTTATTGTAAATTGACAAATTATAATTGTATATATTTATGTGGTACAAAGTGACATTATGATATGTGTAGACGATGTGGAATAATTAAATCAATTAATATATTCATCATCTCAAATACAACTTTTGTAGTTAGATCACTTGAAATTTACTTTCTTAGCAATTCTGAAATATATAATGCACTATTATTAACTACAATCATCACTCTGTGCAATAGATCCCAAAAACTTGTCTTTCCTATCTAACTGAAACTTTGTATGCTTTGACCAACATCTCCCCATTCATCCATCTTGCAGCCCGTGGTGAAAACCACACTGCTCTCTGCTCCTGTGAGTTCAATCGTTTACATTTCACATATATCGTGGTGTTTTCTATACACACACTCCACTTATAGTATATGACATATATGCGTACATACACACATTGATATATTTATATATACGGTGTATATATTTGTGGTGTAAAACATGATGTTTTGAAATAATTATTACAGTCATGTAGATTAACCTATCCACCACCTTCCATAGCTGGCCCTTTAATTTTTTGCTGGGTGTGTGATCAGAGCACTCACATTTTACTGTCCTATCTAATTTTCAGTATGCAATATATTATTATTAACTATATTCCTCATACCGTATATTAGATCTCTGGACTTATTAATCCTTCCTAACTGCAAGATTGTACCTTTTAAATAATTCTACCCATTTCTTCCCCATATCCACCCCTGGTAATGACTATTCTACTCTCCATTTCTATGTATTTGACTTTTTAAAAAATATATTCCACCTGTAAGTGAGGTCATATGGCATTTTATTTTCTGTGCCCGGCTTATTTTACTTGTTATTATGTCTTCCAGATTTATCCATGTTGTCGTAAATGGCAGGAGCTCCTTCTTTTAAAATGTTGAATCATTCCATTATATATATATATACAGAGAGAGAGATAGAAATATATACAGCCTAATATATAAATTTTCTTTATCCATTTATCTGTCAATAGAAGTTTTAATTGTTTTATTATCAAAGTCTTCTAATAAAATGTCAAACACTTTACATCAACATGATGCAGACTATAGCATACTTTTGTTTTTACTGCACAAAAGTGAATCTTGAATCTCCAGTAACAAAGGAAACACTTGCTTATCTACTTTGCATATAACATGGACTCACTGTGTGCATAAGCTTACTACTGGGGTAAGAGTAACACCAACTTCATTTATCTGAGTTCAAAAAATGAGTCTATTGTCAAATAGATTTGTCTTATTTTAAAAGAATATAAAAGTCTATATAAATTGTACTGCCCTTTTTTATCAATACAGAGCCTAAAATAAATTAATAACAGTGTGGAAAATTTAAAATCAAGATAAGAGATAGCTTTCTTTAGCAAATGAACTCAAGTTAGACAGATAGCCTTGATGGATCTACATGTAAAAAATATTGTTATTGCAGGAAAAATATTCCCAAATATCTTATGAAAAAGGATACAATTCTACTTCAAAATATGTTGCTATTAAATCGTGGTTTTTTCATTATTAAAGCCTATTAGCCATCAAAAGAGGTCAGTATATGTATAACCTTTCAAAATTAAACAAAAGCTACAAAAATTTACCCATAAGACTTAAGGGATTATCTATTTCAAAGGCCCCTTTCCACCTGTAGCTATGAGAATGGTAATTTGTAATGTTAACAAAAAGACCATAAGTAGATACATCAGATTGGTAATATTTAATAACATTTGACACATTCCTGCCACAATTAACATGCTAACTATGTATTTCCTTCACGGCTTTATTGTGGCAAGGATTAAAATTCTATGAATACTAAAAGTAGACTTAATAAAGGAAATCATACAATGTTAACATGTTAACAATCCACGCCTATTATAAATGTATGCAGCTTTTCAATTTTGTTATGAAGCAGAACCAGAATGGTACAATTGCTTGGTTATTCAATCAGAATTCACCATGGCAAGAACTGCTTACCCATGTACCGTTTTCTAAAAGCTTTTTGTTATAAAGAACTAGTAACAAGGTTGAACATTTTATAACCATTCGTAACTCAGGTATATGTATATGGCCTACAGTAGTCATGAAGGAATGGCCTAAAGTAGTCATGAATGTTTAGAGTTTCTCCATGTTTCATTTCTGAAGCAGGTAGAGTTAAGTCAATATTCAATTAAGGACACTGCATTTGTATGGAATATCCTGATAATGTATGTCTAGTCTATTTATTATGCAATTTTTATTTATTTTTCCTGTATTATACTTACTCAAAGTCTAATGGGTGAAATCTAGAGTTATATGTTTATTACTGCTATTGTAATTATTTTTCTGGACAAATCTTTTTCAGGATCTACCTGAATTTAAAAAAATGAGTGAACAATTTATTGATTTTTTTTGTTACTGCCAGAATACTTCTTAATTAGACCTAATAGAATATGGATGATTCAGTTAAAATGAATAATGAATCCTTGATCCAATTTATGGAGTCACTTATGTAAATAGCTATGACTTATGTGTATAAAGCATAATTTCGTTCTAAACACTTATTTTGTTTCAGTTTTCTCTCATATTCCATTTCCTTGGTGATGTTAAGATAAATTTCATAAAGTGTTTACATAAAGTGTAAAATGTGAAAAACAAGAAAAAAAATTGATGATGCTTTCCCAAAAGTGTTGATAAATACATCAGAGTCTTTCTTTAAAAATGAGATGTTAACAGTGATGTCTCAATTCATCATTTACAGTGTAATGTTTCGGGTGCATTATTTCTGTATGAGGTAGTTGGTGCTGATATTGTTTTATCTGTACTCAATTAAATGGTGCTTAGTGTGTATGGGCGAAGGATAGATCCATCACACATTATTTTTCCTCCTAGGTGAACTGTTTATCATTTTTTTTTTTATCAGCTTTGAGTGGATGACTGACAGCTGAACAAGGTAACACAATTTATAAAGTAAAGGGAATACTGCCATCAAGATAGCAATTTTTATGCTGTTATTTATTTTTGAGATATTTGAATTTCTGGTTTCTTAGTCTTATCTTTAGGCTACATTGAATTTTTTTTTTTTTTTTGGTTTCCAGTATTTGAGGCCCCTGATTATATTTATTATTAACCATAATCGGATTTAAGAAATATTTCTAATTTTAAAGCATTTATTACCATTCTTGTATACTTTTAGTTATAAGTAAAACATCAAGTTTTTGTATTTGTGTACATTTATATGACTTAGGTCTCTATATTCTGTATTCTTAATATCTAATCATTGTTTCCATAAACTTTTACTCATTTTATTGCTATTAAATTATTTGTATTTTACTTGTCTTCTATACCTTTACTGAAAACTATCTGTGTTAATGTCAATGACAGTTATTTATATAAAAATACACAAATATAAACAATTATATAGATAGATATATATGACAGCGGTTTAAAATTGAATTTAGGAGTGGTCAACTAAGATGCTATTAAGAGTGTAAATATTGTGCTTTGACAGTAAACCTATCAGTAAGGGCCCTTCTCTGAAGACCACTAGGGTAAGCCTTTTCTCAAACCCTCTAATTCAGTAGCCAAAAGTTTTAGTAATTAGCACATTGTATATACTATTTCTTATAATAAGCATAATTACTATTAGAAATAGGCTCTTATTAGTAAAATTGAAGGCACCAAGAAATGAAAATTTACTGAAAGCCATTTAGAGAGTTTTCTGCACACTTGTATGAACAGAAGCCACCAGGGACTTGAAGAAGTGGGTTCTGGGCTGGGTGCAATGGCTCAGGCCTGTAAACCCAGAACTTTGGGAGGCTGAAGTGGGTGGATCACCTGAGGTCAGGAGTTCGAGACCAGCCTGGCAAACATGGCAAAACCCCCGTCTCTGCTAAAAATAGAAAAATTAGCCAGACATGGTGGCGGGCGCCTGTATCCCAGCTACTGGGGAGGCTGAGGCAAGAGAATCACTTGAACTTGGGAGGCTGAGGTTGCAGTGAGCCGAGACTGCGACACTGCACTCTAGCCTGGGTGACAGAGCGAGACTCTATCTCCAAAAAAGGTAGGGGGTGGGGACGGTTGGGTTTGGGGTACTAGCTGGTTCTCTGATATCATAGTGGCTATTTCTTTGATACGGTCCCCCATTTAGCCATTGTTGAAGTGTCTCATTGCAAGTTGCTGAATGGTGAGCACATGAAGCTCACCACTGAGCTAGAAATTAGTCAAATTTAAAATAGATTTAAGACCTCATTTATGTCAGCTTTAATAATGGTTTCTCTTTCTAATAAATGTGTATGTACGTGGCAGAATGCTGGGTGAGATTGCCTCAACTACAACGTGACAGCAAAGGTGCCTATCTTTACCACCTCAAATTTCTTCAATAAATTCTGTTGATTTTTGGAAAAAAGACATAACGATTATAAATATGACTAATTGGCTTGGGAAAGTTTACAGTAAGACTAAGGTATAATTGCTAATTATGGTTAATTACTAAAATTTTGATTTTTTTTTTTATTTTTCTCTTTCTTGAGAGAGAGTCTCACTCTGTCACCCAGGCTGGAGTGCAGTGGTGCAACCTCAGCTCACTGCAAGCTCCACCTCCGGGGTTCACACCATTCTCCTGCCTCCGCCTCCCGAGTAGCTGGGATTACAGGTGCATGCCACCACATCAGGCTAATTTTTGTATTTTTAGTAGAGACGCATTTTCACCATGTTGGCAAGGATGGTTTTGATCTCTTGACCTCGTGATCCGCCTGCCTCAGCCTCCCAAAGTGCTGAGATTACAGGCGTGAGCCACCATGCCCAGCCAATTTTAATGTTTTAAAATATATTTTAATATTTTCAATAATACAATTTTATGATTTATTTTTATATTGATATATTCTACACGAAACTTTAAAAACTAGAATTTTGTTATACAATTATATTCAACAATACATAAAATATAATTTCCTTCTACTTTAAGCAAATATGCCCTTAAATCATGATTTTGTTTGTTTGTTTGAGACGGAGTCTCACTCTGTCTCTCAGGCTGGAGTGCAGTGGTGTGATCTCGGCTCACTGCAACCTCTGCCTCCCAGGTTCAAGTGCTTTTCCTGCCTCAGCCTCCAAAGTAGCTGAGATTACAGGCCCCTGCCACCACACCCTGCTAATTTTTGAATTTTCAGTAGAGACAGAGTTTCACCATGTTGGCCAGTCTGGTCTGGAACTCCTGACCTCAGGTTATCCACCCTCCTCAGCCTCCCAAAGTGCTGGGATTACATGCATGAGCCACGGTGCCCAGCTCAAGAATGAATTTTAAATCAATATAGTAATAAAATATTTATTTAAATTAAATAAACTTAAATAGATTTACTTTGTGAAAAATAATTTCTGAAACCACGTCCTATGAAAGTAATGATTGAAATATCATGTTTTAGTTGTAAAAATGGGGGAAAATTTTATACAGCATAACAAAATAAGGACAAAATTTTGGAACTAGAAATCTCATAGAATATTGCATTATCCACTTTTGTTACAGAATCAGAACTAGACTATTGTCACATGATTTCTGCTATAATTTGCAGTTTCTTTTAAGGAGTAACTATAGGAGTCATAAAACTCACTACCTTTAGAAATGAGCTTCAGGGAGAAGAATGAGGTAAAGTTCCTTCAGGATCCCTGGGATGAACCATGAGACTTTCAGTTAGAGCCTTGAGTTCCAGGAAAAAAGCTTTAAAGATGGGTCAGAGGGCATCATACCAGGTGACTGATGCTTGCTGAATACTCAGGACCTCTGAAGATGCTCTGAAGGATATGCGGTTTGAATATTTATATACATCAGGATTCACTGGGTGCAGGCTAAGACTGCAAAGCATTGTAGAATTGCACTGTATCATTTTAGAGGAGGATGGACACTTATATCCAAGGAAAACATGTTTTGGACAAGGAAACCTTGGGATGCATGCTTATGTGGCTATCATATGGTAAATGAAAAAAATACCCACATACTGGCATCTTTGCAACAGCTTGACACAGATGAGATAGCAGCCCGGGGGCACTGGTTTTGTTAGGTTGAGTTTTGTAACTTATGTAGGAAAATTATTGAGGATCATGTGAAAGTTGAAAGAAACTGAGAAGAGGAAAAATGTTCAAGTTATTTGGGTTATGACAAAACAGATGAGACACAGCTTCAACTTGAATGAAGATTGGTCCTGATTCTCAAAAAGCAGTTCTCTAGAAAATGGAGAAAAGTTATCCCGATATAAGGAACAGTCCCGGGAATAACCGGGACTTACTATAAGGAATAATAGATTTTCAATCAAACTTGCATTTCTAATAATATATGCTTCTTGCTTTTTAGAAAAATTTGTTTTGCTTTTAGAAGGTTACCTCTAGAAAATGGTGTAATATTTTTTCAATCTATATGCTTATTAATAACACAATTTAAATTTTATATTTCATATACTTATGGACTACAGTGTGATGTTTTGATACATGTATGCACTGTTTGTGGCAAGAATAAATCAAGCTAATTTCTGTATCTATTGCCTCATATACTTATTATCCATATGTAATTTTAAGATGTTGTGTTATTTAATATCTGAAATACACTATGGCTATTACAGTGAAGAGAGGAGAAACAGATGGTTATTACTCTGTTTCAATATCAACTTAAAATGTTTGGTTGCATTTGATACATAATTATAATATATAGGTATAAACTAATTTCATATATAAATAGGAGGCCAGATGTCAAATGTTTTTTGACCAGCTGTGCCGGAGAAACCACCTACCTTTTGACCATATAAAAATTATTTTATGTTTTAGTCATTGCACAGCAACTGACTCTCCCAGTTGTATTTTTTGCTGATTATTCTGTGTAATAAATTCTCTCAGAGCAATGAAAGCACAGCGGTAAAAGGCACTCAAATAAAAAAACTTGTATGCACATTCTGGGTCTGCAGTTTGGTTGGTATGCCTTAAACAATTTCTTTTCATTTTCTTTCATGTGTCTTTTTTTACACAGCTTCACTGAGGTATAAGTCACATACAATTAACTACATATATTTAAAATGAATATTTGATAAGCTATATCTATCTACCTGTATCTCTGTCTGTATCTATTTAAACATTCATCACAAGAAAAAAGGCTGAAAACCCACATCCTCACATTTTTTTTCTGGTGCTGTTTAAAACTCCTCTTCGCACACGTTCCTGGCTTCCATATCCCAATTTAAACCCAAGATCTCCTTTTCTGTCACTATGGGGACTCTGTCTCCAGGACAAAATTCTGTCTCTCCCTCCCCTTCCCCCTCCCCCTCCCCCTCCCCCCTCCCCCTCCCTCTCCCCCTCTCTCTCCCTCTCCCTTTCCCCTCCCTCTCCCTCTCCCTCTCCCCTTGTCTCCTCTTCCCTCCCTCCCTCCTCCCTCCTTCCTTCCTTCCTCCCTCCCTTCCTTCCTCCCTCCCTCCCTTCCTTCCCTCCCTTCCTTTCTTTCTCTTTTCTTTTCTTTTCCCTTCCTTCCTTCCTTCATTCCTTCCTTCCTTCCTTCTCTTTCTTTCTTTCCTCTCTCTCTCTCTGTCTCTCTCTTTCTTTCCTTCCTTCCTTCTTCTCTCCCTCTTTTTTTTTTTTCTTGTCTTATTGGTCTGCTTACAGCCCCTAACACAATGTGAAATAGAAGACATGTTAATGGACATTTATATATTAAATTTTTACCTCAAGGAAAATACTTGCAGTATATTTTCTTTAGTTTTTGTTGGATATTTAATCACATTAAACAGTGCACTCTATCTCTATTTTTTCCAAAAACAATTATGAATGGATGTTGAATTTCATCACTTTTTCTCCATCACGTAAAGTGTTTCTATAGGTGACAGCCTGGGCTTCACTCTGTCACCCAGGCTGGAGTGCAGCAGTGTGATCTTGGCTCACTGCAACCTCTGCCTCCTGGTTTTAAGTGATTCTCCTGTCTCAGCCTCCTGAGTAGCTGGGAGTACAGGCGTGTTCCACCACGCCCAGCTAATTTTTTTTTTTTATTATACTTTAAGTTTTAGGGTGCATCTGCACAATGTGCAGGTTAGTTGCATATGTATACATGTGCCATGCTGGTGTGCTGCACCCATTAACTCGTCATTTAGCATCAGGTATATCTCCTAATGCTATCCCTCCCCCCTCCCCCCACCCCACAACAGTCCCCAGAGTGTGATGTTCCCCTTCCTGTATCCATGTATTCTCATTGTTCAGTTCCCATCTATGAGTGACAACATGCGGTGTTTCGTTTTTTGTCCTTGTGATAGTTTACTGAGAATGATGATTTCCAATTTCATCCATGTCCCTATAAAGGATACGAACTCATCATTTTTTATGGCTGCATAGTATTCCATGGTGTATATGTGCCACATTTTCTTAATCCAGTCTATCATTGTTGGACATTTGGGTTGGTTCCAAGTCTTTGCTATTGTGAATAGTGCCGCAATAAATTTTAGTAGAGATGGGTTTCCACCATGTTGGCCAGGCTGGTCTCAGACTCCTGACCTCAGGTGATTCACCTGCCTCGGCCTCCCAAAGTGCTGTGGTTACAGGCATGAGCCACTGCGCCCAGCCAAAATCCTGTTCTTTCAAGGCCAATTACAAGGCTCTGTTGGTGAAAGCTGCCCTTCCCACACCAGATTTTCCATAAAAATCTTATGACAACAGAAAACATTTATGAAAACTTAAAAACTTCGGAAAACAAATGTTAAAAGGCAAAGTTTTACCAGATATTATGAACAACTTATTTATTAATGAAATATTTCGAGTAATCCACTGATAAAACATTAAATGAATTTAGTGAGAATTTGTTTTTACATCATAGAAAAATGGAGTTTAAGCCCAAGGAAAGCAAGACTGATATATCATTTTAATGACTCATCAGTCTATTTCATGTATAAATAAAATGGAAGAAAAAATCATAGAAACACTTTATGTGATGGAGAAAAAGTGATGAAATTCAACATCCATTCATAATTGTTTTTGGAAAAAATAGAGATAGAGTGCACTGTTTAATGTGATTAAATATCCAACAAAAACTAAAGAAAATATACTGCAAGTATTTTCCTTGAGGTAAAAATTTAACATATAAATGTCCATTAACATGTCTTCTATTTCACATTGTGTTAGGGGCTGTAAGCAGACCAGTAAGACAAGAAAAAGAAAAAAAAAGTATAGCTGTAAAAGGAAGAAATCAAAATGTCATTATACATAGTTGAAAAAGATATGGACTAGAGCAACATAATCTACAGAAAATTATATGAAAAAAATAAAATCAAGTTCTCTTGATGAAATTTTGAAATAAAACTTAAAATAAATTTAATATACTAATACAAATTACAAAATATAATAAAGGTATTTAAAATAACTTCAAAAAATATTTAAATATCTAGGCTTAAATGTAATATATTTAAATATCTTGGCATATATGTAGTGGAAGATACAAACAAATTTTTCTCAGAAAAGTCTACATAATATTGAAGGAATTACAAAAAATGTAAATGAATGGTTGTGTTAATTAATATATCAGTGTTCTTTTACTTGATTCTCTATAAAATGCAATCTCAATAAAAATGTCAGTAGAAGGCCGAGCGCTGTGGCTCACACCTGTAATCCCAGCACTTTGGGAGGCCGAGGAGGGCGGATCACTCAAGAGTTCGAGACCAGCCTGGCCAGCCTGGCAAAATCCTGTCTCTACTAAAAATACAAAAAGTTAGCTGGGCCTGGTGGCATGTGCTTGTAGTCCCAGCTACTTGGGAGGCTGAGGCAGGAGAACTGCTTGAATCCAGAAGGCTGAGCTTGCAGTGAGCCAAGATCATGCCACTGTACTCCAGCCTGGGTGACAGAGCAAGACTCTGTCTCAAAAAAAAAAAAAAAAAAAAAAAAAAATCAATAGAGTGTTTTTGTATAAATTGAGAATACTGTTCAAAAACATATATGGAAATTCAGCAAGTCAAGAATTGGAGAACACAGGTAATAACATATCACAACATTATAAAGCTCAGTATTTTGAAGAACAGCAATGGGACAAGGATAAACCAATAGATAAATTGAACATAAATTTTCAGCCAGAATAAAAAATACATGGCTGAGTTATTTGCAACAAAGAAGCCACTGAAGAACAGGGTGAAGGAATTCTGTTGTTAATAACTGGCATGTGATTAACTGAAAATATATATGGAAATAATGGAACATAGACCCACACCAAATACCATTCACAAAAATCAATTTCAGATGGACTGCAAATATATGTAAAAAATACATCAATCCAAACTTCTGGAATGAAACATGACTGAATCTTCATAAACTTGAAATATATATTTTTATTAAAATCAATTCAAATGCAATGATCATAAATAAAATGAATAATAAATTGATTCATTTATTTGTTTGTTTCATCTATCCCAAACCAAAATACTTACTATTAAGAGAGGGAAAAGATAAACTTCCAAATAGAAGAGGATACAAAAAATATATTAAGTAAGTGATGCTGGATGCATAACAACACTCTTATAAATTGTGGCAACTTGATAATAACAGAAGAGGAAATTTTAAACAAGTACTTCACCAGTGAGAAATTTTCCAAATTATCATTAAGTATGTAAAAATGTTCTGAGCACCATTATTTGTTATAAAAAATACAAATTAAAACCCCGTTCAAATACTACTTCACACTCACTAGAGAAGCTATTATAAAAAATCAAACAATACCAAATATTAGCAGAGTGGCACAACCAGCGTTCTTCGATATTGTTGAGAGGAGAACAAATTGGTCAAAAATGTGGGAAAACTATTTGACATTATCTCCTAAAATTTGAGCATCCTTATAACCTATGACCTAGAAATTCTACTTCTAGGTATATCCTACCCCTGAAAAATAAGTACATATGGCTTCCAAAAGGTGACCATATTAAAGATGTACAAAGGTTACAAAGATGAAAGGTTACAGATGCTAATATCTGAAATTTGAAATAACTGAATAGCTATCAACAAAACAGTAAATATCAGTAAATGTTTACACAGTAGAATACTATACAGCAGTGCCAGAGGGAACTACAATCATGCACAGCATTCTGCAAGAATCACTGTTTTTTAATCACACCATAGAAGCAGGATAAGTCCCCACTATAAATTTGGTTCATGGACTGGTAATACTCCACATGCTAAGATAATCTGAGAGATTGTTGTTTATTCCCGCACAAGGAACTCCATGGGATAGCTAGTAGAGTGTAAGCAGATTGGTGTTGCCTTGGCTAAAGCAGAGAGGCTGGGTTTGGACTTTAGAGCTGTTAGGGGTTAGATTTTCGGCAAATTTATGTGCTTAGGATGTTTCAATTTTCCAATAGCTCCAATGGAGGAGGCATGGGTAGACTTTCTTATCAGCCTGTCTAGATGTGGGGAAAAGTAGTGTGAGGCTTAGAAAGAATTAAGTCAAACATAAAAAATGCATTCAAAATCTTTGTTATGATTGTAAACATGTAATATTGAATCAAAATCTTTATTTACATGAACTTTAAAAGAGAAAAAATGAACCTATGTTGATAGAATTTACAAGTAAAAGTTATCTCCATAGCTCCAAAAAGAAAATGTAGGTGATAAAAACTAAATATAAATTTATGCTTTTAAACTATTAAAATTAGTATATAAGAATCCTCTCTTTACATGACATAGGATATATGTCTTAGCCAAATGCTTACATAATACTTAGTGATTTTTAACAGTTACTTTCTCTTTCCCACCACTTACAGCTTCATGTTTGGTTGTGCGTGTGATGATGAACATCTGAATTTACACAAACCAGCTCAAGAAATGAAACATTTATTTGAATAATGCAACTTATCTCTACTTTTGTCTTTTCTGCCTCCTCACTCCAAGATGTTAATACTAGTAATTCCCATGAATGTATTTTTAGGTTTGCTTCATAATATACATATCTACAAATCTCTAGCTCTGTTTTGAAGATGTTGAACTTTATGTAAATTGGTTACTGTCATATGTATAAAATTTATTTTTTTGCAATCAATAATACGTGTGGGAGCTTTATTTGTGTTAATATATATAAAATTTAACTTTATTTATTGTAATTGATGTAGAATTCCATTTATAGCATACCATAATTTATTTGCCAATTCTCTTGTTGGTGATCAATTAGTGTTTCTATTTTTTCCCTATTACAAACACACAACACGCATGTGAATATTCCTGATATGCTTTCCCTTCCTGTATTTTCTTAACTTAAAAACATATTTTCTTTGAACATAGTAGAACATTTTGCATTGTTCTCTTCCCTCGTTATCTACTATTAACTATGGTGATTTGCTCTAGGGACTAATTTTGCTTGGTGCATTGAGAACAGGGAATACAGTTGACCCAACCTGAGGTCACTATATAAAATTTACTGCATATTTTACTATGATGTTCTTTTCTAATTAGCAAATATTGTTCATCTTTCTACTTTGAGATCGAACATATTCATTATTTTTGATAAATAATCTGTAATATGCTTGTATGTATCCTAAAATTAATATTTCTAATATTATAGGTGAGCTCATTTTAAAGTTATTGTGATGGAGAGTATAATATAACTTTAGGTCTCGTAATTGCTTCCTTTAAAAATATAAATACAATCTTTATTACATATAATTACTTATGTAAGGTACATTTTAATTCTTGTCTAAGCATTCTCATTTCCAAGTTAAATATACTGTTTGTGTGTGTGTGTATTCTGCTTTATTATGATTTCTAAATCTCTAATTCTCTTATTGCCCTAGTGCAATAACCCTTGAACATATTAACTTATTTTGGACAGTAGATTATGATCCTGGTGTTTTTGCAATAAATGCTTATAATCCCCATGTAAAACAAGAATTCTCTACTTATTTAATACAAGCTATGTCTTACAGTTATGTAGATGTCTAATAAATTTAGTAGTATTAATGTAGTTATGGAAATGTTTCTCATTATGGTTTTTTTTTATTTTGTTTTGTTTTTGGTTTGGCTTTTGATTAAAAAAATCCAAACTATAAAGGGTCTTTAAAAAGTTTATAAAAAATGTGAATTATAAAAAAGAATGCTTGAATTTCAAACTTTTTTTGCACCAAAATAAACTCATACTAACTTCTTATAACATATCTGTACAGGAAGTAGTTTTAGACACCAAGAAGTAGACATTAGTTTGAAAAGAGCCCCTTTCAGGGCAATATGAGTTCTGCTAAAATTGAAGCAAGAACTAACACCAAACTTTAAAATCTTTACTGCTTTATGGAAAGTTTATGGGGAAATGCCTCCCCAAAATCAGCAGCTTACAAATGGATAACCGGTTTTAAGAAGGGACAAGACGGCCGGGCACGGTGGTCCATGCCTGTAATTCCAGCACTTTAGGAAGCCTAGGCGGACAGATCAAGGGTCAAGAGATCAAGACCATCTTGGCCAACATGGTGAAACCCTGTCTCTACTACAAATACAAAAATTAGCTGGGTGTGGTGGCAGGCACCTGTAGTCCCAGCTACTCGGGAGTCTGAGGCAGGAGAATCGCTTGGACCCGAGAGGTGGATGGAGGTTGCTGTGAGCAGAGATTTCGCCATTGCACTCCAGCCTGGGCGACAAGTGCAAGATTCCGTCTAAAAAAAAAAAAAAAAAAAAAAAAAAAAAAAAAGAAGGAACGAGAGGAACGAGATGATGGTGAAGGCAAACCCTTCAGCAGCAGACCATCCAGATCAATGTTTCATGAAAAATTCCATCTTGTTTGTGCCCTAACTGAAAGGACTGACGATTAGCAGCAGAAACAATAGTGAACACCACAGACATCTCGATTGGTTCAGCCTACACAATTCTAACTGAAAAAAAATTACAGGGGAACAAATGTTTCTTTTTTTTTTTTTTTTTTTTTTTTTTGGAGACGGAGTCTCGCTTTGTCGCCAGGCTGGAGTGCAGTGGTGCGATCTCCGTTCACTGCTACTTCCGCTTCCCAGCAGGAGGCTGATTCTCCTGCTTCAGCCTCCCGAGTAGCTGGGACTACAGGCGCTCGCCACTATGCCTGGCTAATTTTTGTATTTTTAGTAGAGACGGGGTTTCACCATGTTGGTCAGGTTGGTCTCGAACTGCTGACCTCAGGTGATCCACCTGCCTCAGCTCCCAAAATGCTGGGATTACAGGCGTGAGCCACCGCGCCCGGGCTGTGAGCAAACTTTTCGCTCAATGGTTGCCAAAACCATTGCACTTAGACCAGCTGCAGAAAAGAGCAGAGTTTTCAACAGAAATTTTAAACAAGTGAGATCAAGATACTGAAACATTTATTTGAAGAATTGTAACAGGACATGGAACACAGCTTTACCAGCACAATTGTGAAGACAGAACAAAATCAAAGCAATGGTTACCGAGAGGTGGAAGGGTGCAGTCACAGCACAAGTGGGCAGGTCTAGAACAGAGGTCATGGCAACCGTTTATTGCGATGTTCAAGGCATTTTGCTTCTTGATTTTCCGCAATGATAAACAATTGCATATTATGAGAGTGTTTTGAGGAAGTTAGCCAAACTTTAAATAGAAAACCATCCATGAAGACTTCGCCAGAGAATCCTTCTCTACCAGGACAATGATTCTGCTCATTCCTCTCATCAATCCAGGGGAATTTTGCAAGACTTTTTATGGGAAATCATTAGGCATCCATCTTACAGTCCTGATTTGGCTTCTTCTGACTTTTTTTTGTTTTGTAGTCTTAAATCTTTAAAAGGCACTTTTTTTTTCAGTTAATAATATGAAAAATACTGCACTGACATGGTTAAATTTTCAGAACCCTCACTTTTTAGGGCTGGACTAAACGGCTGGTATCATTGCTTTCAAAAGTGTCTTGAACTTGATGGAGCTTATATTAAGAAATAGCTTTTTGTTGCATTTTTTTTACCTTTATTCTTGAATTCCATTTTCCAAGAATTTCTGAAGTCATCTCATATAATAGGTGTAGTGAGGATCCACAAAATTATTTAAGTTATGCCATGGCTCCATGCCTGGGACAATTGGATATTTCATTTCTAGATTATGGTGCAACTTAGAGAATAAATCAAATGTGGTTTTGGGATTCCAGAAGGGAACTTTTATCATCATCTCTAATTTAATGAACAAGGCCACCTTTCCCTTGAAATCTGCCCTGGTACATTTCTTGTTTGGTCAACAGCAGAATTTTGTTAAGCATCATTAGTGTAGAATAGGAATTGTTTAAAGCATCTGGACATGTTAATAATAGCTAACATTTTATGAAGCTAACAATTTTTAATAAATAGGTACTGAGTCAGAAACTAAGAACCATCTGTTTGTGAAATTGACCTAAGGTCCAGGACATAAAATATAAATCAGTAATTAAAATGGAATCCCAACTTCTACCAGCTAATGTTTAAAACTATATCATTATTGAATTATTCTTCAAAGAGACATAATGGACATTTGCCATAGGATTTTTTTTTTAAATAACCATTTCGAGGGTTTAGATGATGTTTGGAATTATTGCTGTGTTTGTCCATAACTACTGTTTTTCACTGATGCACATTTGATATGCAGTAGGATGTTATTTTTTCTTATCCAGTTCACCTGGTTTTCCAATTGCTTTTCATATATCGTTCCCCGCAGCTTTTCATTTTTCCCCAATTGAACCCAAGAATGTCTCAGCATGGGAGACTGCTGCTTATTTGCAGGTTCAGTTATTTTCTCTGGTAAAAGTGGTTTTCATTTTGTTTGGTGTTTGGTTTCTCTGGCCTTCATCTACTGGACTAAGAAAATGCTGAATGGCAAAATATTAACTTGTGTTATGGTTTTACATGATAGATTGTTATATTTTAACTTATTTACCTTAATTTAAATATTGCTAACGGCTGGTTTTATTCAACAACTTGTATAATTGTTTAAATGCTCAGAATAACATATAATATGGGTTGGTTTAATATTACTGCATCTTCTGAGAATTCAGAATATTATGTTTAGATTACCTGCTCTGCCTTTTCACATCGTATGTAGTTAGCTGGGTATATATGAACTTCTTTAACTCAAGGCTAGCTCCTTGAGGATAGAGTCTGATTATTGTTTTGTTCGCCCACCATAAAGCATATTGCTTGGCACATTGAAGGTCTACAGTTGAAAACACACAGACACACAATCACAGAAACGAGACCTAATTTTAGGTAGCCTATAAGAAGCTCATTCAAATATAAAGTTGCAAAACAATTGAAATATAAAGGATTTAAAAATCTATGACATTCTAACACTAATGAACCTGGAAAAATTCGAGTGGCTATTATTACCAAACAAAGTTGACTTCAGAGCAAAGAATGTTGCTACACATAAAGTTAATATTTCATGATGATAACGGGGTTCATTCATCAATAGTACATTAAACCAGATAGATATTTATGTACCTAATGATGGAGTTACAAATTATACAAACTAAAGACATAAAAGTACAGGAAAAAAGACATATACACATATGATCAAACATTTTAACGTCTCTCTCAATAATTGGCAGGACAGGTCAATAGAAAAACAGTAACAAAATAGAATACTTTAGAAATGTTATTGTATTAGTCAGTGTTCTCCAAAGAAACAGAACCTATTTTATAGAGAGAGAAATAACAGGGGACTTATTATGTAAATTTTCTCATACAATTATGGGGTCCAAGAAGTCCCACAATATGCTGTCTGAAAGCTGAAGAACTAGGCAAGCTAGTGGTGTAATTGAGTCTGAGTGCCAAATCCTGAGAACCAGGGAAGTCAATGGTGTAGCTCTCAGCTGGGGGCCAAAGGCCTGAGAAACCGGGAAGCTACTGGATAAGCCTTCACAGCTGTAAGTTTTAGAACTTGGAATTTTCATGTCCAAGGCAGGGGAAGAGGATGTCCCAGCTCCAGAAGAGACAGAGGATGTGCCCCTCTTCTGCCTTTTATTTTTCTATCTGGGCCCTCAATAGATGAGATGACTCTTGTGCACAATGGTGAGGGCAGATCATTTTTACTCAGTCTGCAGATCTAAATGCTACCCTATTCTGGAAAGCCCATTACAGATACACGAAGAGATAATGATTTTACATCTATGTGATTATTCCTTAACCACTCAAGTTGACACATAAAATTAACTATCACAGCTATCAAGCATCTTGACCAAAGTGACATTGACCAAATGCTCTAAACCAGGGGTCCCCAACACCTGAGCCATGGACTGGTGCTGGTCTGTGGCCTGTTAGGAATTGGGCTGCACAGCAGGAGATGAGCAGTGGGCAAGCAAGCAAAGCTTCTTTTATATTTACAGCTGCTCCTCATTGCTGGCATTACTGCCTGAATTCCTCCTCCTGTCAGATCAGCGGCAGCATTAGATTCCCATAGGAGCATGAACCTTATTGTGAACTGCACATGTGAGGGATCTAGGTTGCACACTCCTTATGAGAGTCTAATGCCTGATGATCTGTTACTGTCTCCATTACCCCCAGCACTTAGTTGCAGGAAAACAAGCTCAGGGCTCCCAGTGATTCTACATTATAGAGTTGCATAATTATTTCATTACATATTCAATGTAATAATGATAAAAACAAAGTGTACAATAAATATACTGTGCTTGAATCATCCCAGAACCATGCCTCCTACCCCAGTCCGTGGAAAAACTGTGTTCCACAAAACCGGTCCCTGGTGCCAATAAGGTTGGGGATCACTGCTGCATACGATACCAGTAGAATGCGTGTTAGTTCCTAGAGCATGCAGAATATTCATTGAGATGGACTACATTCTTGGTCATAAGCTGAGTCTTAATAATTCTAATAGGAGTCAACGCATACGAAGTAGTTTCTCTGGCTACAATGAAATTAGCATGGCCTTTAAAAAACAAACATGTTGAAATAATAAAATATATTGATTGGAAACAAAAAGTATGATGCCCCAAAGACAAAGCTCTTCTGCTTTAAAATAATATATTCATAACATATGTAATAACAAAAAAAAGAAGTAATAAAAAATGCTGATTAATAAAGGACTAGTTAATTTAATTCAGTGGCTGATATGTCCACTAAAAGAACTGCTATGTAGCCAAAATACAAGCAAAAAGAAAAGAAGAGTGAAGGAAAAAAGAAAGAAAAAGATAATATTCATGAACTGTTATGGAGTTATTTCAATTACATATTTTCAAGTGAGAGAAATGAGATTCAAATGTTTATGTTTAATATGTTACCTGTTGATTATTTTATTAATTATTTTATTTTCAGAAAGGAACATTAAAAGGCTAAGCTAGGTTTTAAAGAAAATGGTTACCCTTTGAAATAGTAATAATGTCAGGAGCTCATTTAATGGGAACAGGAGTTCTTGAGTATACGTTTTTACAGAATTTAATTTTAAACTATTTTTACATATTTAAAAAAATGATTGATTAAAAATAATAGGCTTTGACATTTAAATGTAAATATAGATATAAATAAATGAAAGTATGCGTAATTCTGAAAACCTCATCAAACACAAAGAAGTAAACTAAGTATATATAGTACTTTGAGTCTAAACTCCTAGTGCAATATGCTAAAGAAATCTTGGCTAGGTGCGGTGGCTCATGCCTGTAATCCCAACACTTGGGAGGCCGAGGCAGGCGAATCACGAGGTCAGGAGTTTGAAACCAGCCTGGCCAACATGGTAAAACCCTGCCTGTACTAAAAATACAAAATAATTAGCTGGGCATAGTGGCAGGCACCTGTAATCCCAGCTACTCAAGAGGGTGAGGCAGGAGAATCGCTTGAACCTGGGAGGCAGAGGTTTCAGTGAGCCAACATTGCGCCATTGCACTCCAGCCCAGGTGACAGAGTGAGACTTTGTCTCAAAAGAAAAAAAAAAAGCAACAGCAACAAAAAAAACTTGACCTGACCTGTACAAAAAAAAGTTAAATTTGTAAACACATGATGGTGTAGTAATTTCAAAATTATTTTATTAAATCATGGAATAGAACAGAGGGAATGATATGATCACACAAACATCTTGACTGTATAAAAAGAAAGAGACAAATATGGCATGGGGAATGAAAGGACACACATTTAAATTGTGAAATTTTAAAATATATTGGTAATTTGATATCAAAAATGGCTAGAAGCAGACATGCTGCAGTGACCATAAGCACACACAGCATCTGGGTCTGTGTTTCTAAGTATAAGTTGCCACTAAAAGAAACCAGGACTCCTTGGCAAAACTAATGATTCCAAATCAGGGCAGATAAAGTACATTGTGAATATTAATTGTATTTGTGTTTCTGTGTGTGTGTGTGTGTGTGTGTAAGAGAAAGAATGAAGATGCAAGAAATGGGGATCAAATGAAAAAGTTCTGTAAGGAGACCAATATGTGGAAGAATAACAAAATTTAAAAATTTCCATTTTTCAACTCCCAATGAGTAATTCAGGTGAGATTCATCACTGGGAGAAAGGAAGTTATGGAATTAGATGTTCAGTCTCAAATTCACATGATGGATTACCGATTAATTAAAAACAACATATGAAGCAACACTAGTAAATGACTAGCCTGAATCTTATTATGAGGAAGCAAAAAACGAAAAATAAGAAACAAAAAACAAAACTCAGATTTGGGCCTACAAAAAGAAAAGACTAACATATTTTTAAAAGTTAATGTCATGAAAAAGAAAGTATGTGGATAATTCTATAATGAAAGACAATAGCCTTGATTTAATCTTGATTTGAAAAAAGATGAAAATTTAGAGCCAATTGGATAAAATAAAATGTATACTATAGAAAATTATATTATTGAAATAACTATTTTTCTTGGAAATAATGATAATTATAGAAAAGCATCCTTTATTCTTACTAATGGATGCTGAAAGACTAAGGAATGAAATGTCATGACCTCATGATTTTGGGCCTTACTTTCAAAAGTTTTAGCATATAAGATGTACATTTATGTGTGTGTCTGTATAAACAGATATGATATATAACTGTTTATTATATGATTTTCTCAATTTTTAAAATTCTGTAAAATGTTTTAAAAATACTTTCAAATATCTATTTATGAATTATTTTAACACTGATATATATGTGTTGTGTGTATACATATACAGATTGCTTTACTACGTTTCCTAAAATAAATCAACTCTGTTTTATTACCAAAGCAACTTTAAATAATTCAAAGTTTATATAGTCTTTCCAAACCTGGAAGCTTGCAAGTAGAAACCTAATGTATAATAAAAATATTATTGAATAAATTAGGGTATTGGACAGAAGATACAACTCTATGATTACCATAATTACAACTTAACAAAATTATTATTTAAAACATTTCTGTTAATTATCCACAAAGTGATTTTACATATAGATTAGTATATTGAAGTAAACATTGGAAAATTTTGCTAAATTTGTTTCAGTTGCAGTTTTACAGTAATTACTTATTAGACATAGTTCCAGTTATATAAAGGTATTTATTTATTTTGAACCTGTGTTTTTTTCTTTCAATTCAATACCATTTAAAGAAATTATAGCCCATATTGAAAATAGCAGAATTCTCCTAAAAGGGTTAATAAATATTTTGAACACTTTAAAAAATGGCAAAAATTCAGCTAAAATTACAACCTATAACCCACCTAAAATCAAATAGGATTTTCAGTACAAGGTGAAAGTATAAGATAATTTAATGTAAATTTAATATAATGAAATAAATTTTTTTGTTTTACATTTCATTTTTAAAATTATTAAACATATTTATATTTGTGGTATGTAAAATTTCAACTCATAAACTGCAATGTGTTTAAAAAACCCAATCCAGAAAGGAATTGGAAGTGGTTTTGAGAATAACAGAATCTGAGAAAATAGAAATATATTTGCAAATAAGAAAAAACATTAGAGTGGATAGAAATGGTGGTTGATATGTTTTGAAAATATTTACCAGTCATTATTATACATTTATAATATTTTAATACATAAAATAAATTTGGTATCTAATTAGTTGACGTTAAATACTAGCACAGAAATAAAAAGTTAAAATCATGTATCTGGACAAAATTCTACAAAAAGGCTTATAATTGAAATAGTTTTTCTCTTGTTCTTTGACTCAAAAGCAAGAGTAGTTATCCAGAGGGTGTTCCTTATAAATGAAAATGGTAGAAAATTTTTTGATCTATCTTAAGTAGTGATTCTTTAATAGTGTGATGGATTATATCACATCTTCACATTTCTAATATATTCATTAAGTTCATGCAATGGAAACTAGCATAGCAATATAGGAAGTCAGGAAACCAGATTTCCCTTTTTTTAGCTGTTGTTGCATTCAAGAATCAGTGCACCATTCTTTTTACTTACTCTCAAGAATCCCATTTCTGACTGTGGCACTAATAAGCTTGTATGGCTTTGGGTCTCTAGGTTTCCTAGAAAATGAGAAAACTAAATTCTATCATCTGTTATACTGCTATAAATCTGCTCTCGGCTATAATGGGTAGTTTTTAATCAAAGTCTTCTGATGACATAAGCTATAATAATCTGAGAGAAAAATAAAATAGCTCTTTGAATGAACTACAGACCAACTGAGTTAGCCAGGATGAAGTGGTCAAGATCCTTGGAAGAAGGCAAATGAACTCAGGCAATGCCATCATTTTCCACTAATTGTTCATTTAAGATAATTGATAATGTGCTGCCAGCCCTGGGCCCAGGGTCATGTTTTCAGCAGCCTTGCAGAAATGGGTCAATGCTGTCCAGAGTTACTAAGGATGGCAAAAATTGAGTAGCCAAGATCATGGGTATCAGAGAACCACAGAGACTTAAGCCCGATATTTACCATCAAATTTTGTCTCAAACATCTGCTGATCCCTATTGGTGTGAAAAAAGAAATCAAGAAGAAAACGTCCTCTAAAAGGCCAAAACCCAGGCAAAACTTTCCAGAGTCTCACAGTGCTGAGAAAAGAAAAAAAAATTAAAGCCAGATCTACAAAGAAAGAAGTGTCCTGGTTAGTAGCCCAGACTTTGAAATGAGATCACTAGAGGCTAAAATTTAATATTGGGGGCAAACGTATAAGTACTATAATAAGGATCAGGTCCTCTTGAGCCTTGTTGGATAAAGGTGATTTAACCATAAATTTACAAATTTCCAGAAGCAAATTTTTTGTTTACAGGAAGAAAATAACTGTAAACACTAAACCTCTATGATTTTTATACTCTGTGAAATTTTCATATACCCTATTAAGCAAGTTGCACATTCTCACACAACCAGAGAGCCCATTTTTAAACCCAAGCAAAAGAAGAGTAGAGAATATGAGAACAAAGGACCAGGATTAATGCTATTTACACCTAGCAAAGGGCATAGCTCTTCCTCTGCCAGACTGAAATGGAGTGGGGGTGGGGTGCTATGGTTTGAACGTGTTCACCAACAGGCATGTGTCAGAAACCTTACTACCCAAGGTAACAGTGTTGAGAGGTGGGAATTTTAGGAGGCAATTAGGTCATGAGGGCTGTGCCGTCATGAACGTGAATGAATTAATGTCCTTGTTATGAGAATGAGTTACTTATCGCCAGTGTGAATTGTTATACAAGCAAGTTTGGGTCTCTCACTCTCTTTTATGCACAAACACATGCACTCAGTCTCTCACCCTCCTTCCTTCTGCCATGTGATGATGCAACAAGAAGACCCTGCCAAGTACGGGCTCACCAACCTTGAACTTGCCAGCCACCAGAACTGTCAAAAAACAAATTTCTTTTCTTTATAAATTTCCCACTCTGTGTTATTCTGTTACAGGAACATATAACGGACTAAGACAGGAAGTTACTTATGGTCACTTAGCTTTTGGTCTACAATTTTTAAAACATTATTCTCCTTTGAAGAAGGGCATATACTACAGTGCTTAGTATATGATTACTAATTATTTTAGAACATAATATTTTCAACCAAACATAGTTGGAGCAGTAGAACTAATGTTTCATAGTTGGAGCAGTAGAGCTAAAGTTTAAAAATTCTTGAGAATATAGGGTTTATCTTCACAAACACACACACACACAGTAACTATGTATGGTGATGGATGTGTTAATTTGACGGTGGTCTTTATTACACAAGGTACAGGCATATCAGATTATCACATTGTACACTTTAAGCATGTAAAATTTTCATTTGTCAATTACACCTCGATAAAGCTGGGAGAAAAGCAAACAAAATTACAAGAACTGCTGAAAAAATAGAGTAATGGTTTAAATTATGGTAGGGAAAAGTCAAGGTATCTCCATTAGAATATGATTTACTGTTGGCCATTTCATGAGTTGGAATGTTGTGTACCCTCTCTTTGATGAAAAACAGGACAGTTAAAACGAGTGTTAAAAAAGTGAGACAGCAAAGAAGAAGGGAGAGAATAGTGCCATGAAAACGTAGTTTTTAACTTGAAACATCGATACAGTGCCAGTAATCATCAAATGGAATTATTTTGTGTGACCTTGGCAATTAAGATGAGTGTTCTGACGTCCAACCAGAAAACTACTTCCTTATCCTCTATTGAATGGTGAAGTATAGAAAAAGTGTTGAAAAAAATGAAAGGGCAAAAGTAACCTGTCATAGGAAATAATATTTTACCATTCAGGATCGTATATCAGGGAGACAAGACAGGCTGATGACCGATTAGGAGTTAATAATGCAGACACCTGACCTAATATCAAAGATGGACCTTTGCTCAATGAAACATTTTTCTCCAGCTAATGCTACCTTAGTACATGCAGAAGTCCCCGTGCAATTCATTTCACAATGTGGACAATTGCACTGACTTTTCAAATATCATTTATAAATAAAAATTTGACCTTAATATTTCTGTAGCCTTAATGAGGCTAAATCAAAGAAAATACCAATTCAAGAAAGGCTATGCAACAGGGAATGTCAAAATATAGAACTTTTCCATGACACGTTCTGATTAGAAAGAAAAAAGTCACAAGAAATTTAGCAAAGTTACAAGTTGTGCTGGGAATGGAGAAAAAATAATAAAAGTATTTAAACAGAGAACATTTGTAATTTCTTCTTCACAGAATTTTAAAGGTAACTGAACGAAAAATTTTATCCCAAATTATTTTAATTATTAGGGACTATTGATTAAATATATCCTGTCCATCTACACATAATCTTTTCTTATAGGAGATCATAGTATTTCTAGTTTTTCTCATTAAGTCAATCACATCCTGTGTGTTAACTTGATGCCCAGATCAATATCTCAAAATAAAGTTATTTTATTTGTTTTTCCCAAATATGAACAACTGAAAAAGATTCCATCTGAAAAGATATCTATAAGAATAGTCCCTCCAACTACACATTTTAATGTACTAGCCCATTTTTATTATCATTGGTTGGCATTATATACTTCATCTTTGTCTTTGATTATTTAAAATAACATATTGAAATTCAAGCCCTTTTCTTCTGCTTTTGTCATATTTTTTACTTGTAGTAAAGTAGTGACTTTGGTAGCAAGTGCAAGATAAGTCAGGTTGAACAATATTGGGGGCCACCTTGATTTCCAGTCCATACAACTTTGTCTTCCCTGCACTTTGGGACACTTGATATGTATGTACTTACTCAGATTCAATGTAACATCCTAGCACCAAGCCCAAATAGTATTGACACACAATCTAATTCACCAGCTGTCCTTCTCCCATCTTTGCTTATAACTATATATACAAAATTATATTAATATATGTGCACATATCACCACACTAAAGAAGACTGCACCTGACCATATTTACTACATTTTACTTACATTTAATAACTCCAGTGTACACTAAGCACTGGCTTAATATTTTTTCCTCTCATCCTTTTAGGGTAACCAAATATAAATAGTAAAATAATGAATTAATAATAAGTTAAATTCTAGGAAAATAAATTAATACTAGTCTTCAATTAATTAAAAGGAAAGAAGTAATAATACAGTTCTATGAAATGGAAAATAAATGGTATATATATGAACTCAGATAAATCAGTGATTATGTTAAATGTAAAGAAATTAATCATTCTGTTGAGAAGACTAAACTTGTCAGAGTAGATGTTTAAAAAGTGAAGGTCAAACTAAAAATATCTTATCTATACTCATTGTGAGAGACCTGTTTTCATAACTAATAAAACAAGCAAAAGCAATTAAGAAAACAAAGATCTGAACCAATCTTAGCCTAATACACACACACACACACACACGCATACACACACACACAGACACACACATGCACACACACTGCATGAGTGTTTCATCAAGCAAATGTTCATCTTTGATATTAGGTCATGCGTCTATTATTAACTAATTGGTCATCAGCCTGTCTTTTCTCCCTGACATAGGATCCTCAATGGTAAAATACAACATTCTGTGACAAATTATTTTTACCTTTTAATATTTGCAATACTTTTTCTACACTTCACTGTTTAGTTAAGGGTAAGAAAGCAAATTTTTGGTTGGAAGTCTAGGGGCGTGTGTGTGTGTGTGTGTGTGTGTTTGTGTGTTTGTGTGTGTGTCTGTTTGTATAGGAATAAATTACAGAGAAACTCAATAAAGGCAATCAAGAAAATTTTAAAAATCAAGTGTTTGATTCACTGAAAATACTAGTCAAATTATAAACCCCTAGAAAGACTACAGCAAGAAGAAATACAAAATAAAAATATGAAGAATAAAATGAGGGGTCACTTGAGACCTTAATTATATTGAAAAGATAAGAGACTATTTCTTACTTTATGCCAACAAACGAAAATTTAGATGATGTGGAAAAATTCTGAATACAAAAGTCATCAAAACTCATGTAAGAAATTTCTTTGAAAGTCTGAATACTTTTAGATAGAGATTTGATTTACAGCTGCCATGAACAAACTCTCTCTAACTCTGGGAATGTCCGATGTCTAGCTTTTGACTCTCATCCAGCAGTGGAATTTGTAATGTGCTGTTGAAAAGTAGAAAACTCCCTTTGTGCCTCCCAATGTTAGTCTTTTCATTATGCTTGAAATGGCCTAACTAGTGTGACAAGACTGACTTTATATAAAGAGATCCCGAGAGAGCCTCTGGTGAGCTCGCCAAGCTAAGATTCCTCGCACGAATCGTGGAGGTTCAGGTTAGGACACAGCATGATACTCAGGAACAGGGGGCCTACGTTAGCCAGTAAGTATGTGTGTATCTGTTAGAATTGCAATGTGTGCCTGCATCTCTTTCTCTTGTTGTATCTTATTATTTTCCTTTAAATTGCTGTGCAGTCTGTGAGTCTTTTCAAGTATCTTCCATGGGGTAAAATGCACCTAGATATTCTAAAGACATTGAATATGTAATTGAATCTTTTCAAAAATACCCAAAATGACTAAAAAGGAACAAACCACAAGACTCTACATGGATGTAAGTAGATTTCCTTTTGTATTCTTCCAAACAGTTAGGGAAGTTATACGCTCAATGTTACCTAAACCCTTCCAGAAAAGAGAAGGGAGGAAAAGCTTTGCAAGTCATTTTATGGATTCAGGATAACTATTATATTAAAACCCAACAAAGATATCAAATGGGGAGTGATGGCAAATTTACAGGTCAATTATCATCCTATAGATGTAAAATTCTTAAATGAAAATGTCAATAAATTAAACCCACCACAATAAACAAGAGATAATGCATCATAACCATGTACTTTTTGTGTTAGGAATTGCTTTAGCATTTAAATACCAACCAAGGTAAATTTTCATATTAGGAGGAAGAAGAAAAAGCATATGAACAACTCAATAAATTCTGAACAGAATCATTTGATATGAACCAGAAAAACTTTTTAAATATAATAAAGTGTCTAAAATTAATACAAGTAATGTTATTCATAATGATAAATAATTGAGAACTTTTCTTCTGAAGTCTTCAGTAATAATACTGTATTATTTTCCACTATCACCATTTGTATCCAGCATTTTATAACCTTAGGGGTAGTGCCTGACATAGTGTATGCTCAATCATTGCTAGCTCTGCCATCACTATTTTTAACTGAATAAACTTACTTTTGTCACCTTATGGAAGTTAAGATGTTCCATTTCACGTTGTTGCTAGGCCCTTATTACTTCATTTCTGACTCCAATATGCAGATATAGTTTCCAATCAGGCTACTCTTTTCAACCCTTCCTGTTTACCAGAAAAATCTTGGACAGAAACTTCCTCTGGGATATGATTCACTCCTTTTATACTAATTTTTAAAACTATCCTAAATATACATGCACCCAATACAGGAGCACCCAGATTCCTTAAGCAAGTCCTGAGTGACCTACAAAGAGACTTAGACTCCCACACAATAATAATGGGAGACTTTAACACCCCACTGTCAACATTAGACAGATCAACGAGACAAAAAGTTAACAACGATACCCAGGAATTGAACTCAGCTCTGCACCAAGCAGACCTAATAGACATTTACAGAACTCTCCACCCCAAATCAACAGAATATACATTTTTTTCAGCACCACACCACACCACACCTATTCCAAAACTGACCACATACTTGGAAGTAAAGCTCTCCTCAGTAAATGTAAAAGAACAGAAATGATAACAAACCTGTCTCTCAGACCACAGTGCAATCAGACTAGAACTCAGGATTAAGAAACTCACTCAAAACCGCTCAACTACATGGAAACTGAAAAACCTGCTCCTGAATGACTACTGGGTACATAATGAAATGAAGGCAGAAATAAAAATGTTCTTTGAAACCAACGAGAACAAAGACACAACATACCAGAATCTCTGGGACACATTCAAAGCAGTGTGTAGAGGGAAATTTATAGCACTAAAAGCCCACAAGAGAAAGCAGGAAAGATTTAAAATTGACACCCTAACATCACAATTAAAAGAACTAGAAAAGCAAGAGCAAACACATTCAAAAGCTAGCAGAAGGCAAGAAATCACTAAAATCAGAGCAGAACTGAAGGAAATAGAGACACAAAAAACCCTTCAAAAAATTAATGAATCCAGGAGCTGGTTTTTTGAAAGGATCAACAAAATTGATAGACCGCTAGCAAGACTAATAGAGAAAAAAAGAGAGAAGAATCAAATAGACGCAATAAAAAATGACAAAGGGGATATCACCACTGATCTCACAGAAATACCAACTACCATCAGAGAATACTACAAACACCTCTACGCAAATAAACTAGAAAATCTAGAAGAAATGGATAAATTCCTTGACACATACACTCTCTCAATACTAAACCAGGAAGAAGTTGAATCTCTGAATAAACCAATAACAGGATCTGAAATTGTGGCAATAATCAATAGCTTACCAACCAGAAAGAGTCCAGGACCAGATGGATTCACAGCCGAATTGTACCAGAGGTACAAGGAGGAGCTGGTACCATTCCTTCTGAAACTATTTCAATCAATAGAAAAAGAGAGAATCCTCCCTAACTCATTTTATGAGGCCAGCATCATCCTGATACCAAAGCCGGGCAGAGACACAACCGAAAAAGAGAATTTTAGACCAATATCCTTGATGAACATTGATGCAAAAATCCTCAATAAAATACTGAAAAACCGAATCCAGCAGCACATCAAAAAGCTTATCCACCATGATCAAGTGGGCTTCATCCCTGGGATGCAAGGCTGGTTCAATATACGCAAATCAATAAATGTAATCCAGCATATAAACAGAACCAAAGACAAAAACCACATGATTATCTCAATAGATGCAGAAAAGGCCTTTGACAAAATTCGACAACCTTCATGCTAAAAACTCTCAATAAATTAGGTATTGATGGGACGTATCTCAAAATAATAAGAGCTATCTATGACAAACCCACAGCCAATATCATACTGAATGCGCAAAAACTAGAAGCATTCCCTTTGAAAACTGGCACAAGACAGGGATGCCCTCTCTCACCACTCGTATTCAACATTGTGTGGGAAGTTCTGGCCAGGGCAATTAGGCAGGAGAAGGAAATAAAGGGTATTCAATTAGGAAAAGAGGAAGTCAAATTGTCCCTGTTTGCAGATGACATGATTGTATATCTAGAAAACCCCACTATCTCAGCCCAAAATCTCCTTAAGCTGATAAGCAACTTCAGCAAAGTCTCAGGATACAAAATCAATGCACAAAAATCACAAGCATTCTTATACACCAATAACAGACAAACAGAGAGCCAAATCATGAGTGAACTCCCATTCACAATTGCTTCAAAGAGAATAAAATACCTAGGAATCCAACTAACAAGGGACGTGAAGGACCTCTTCAAGGAGAACTACAAACTACTGCTCAATTAAATAAAAGAGGTTACAAAGAAATGGAAGAACATTCCATGCTCATGGGTAGGAAGAATCAGTATCGTGAAAATGGCCATACTGCCCAAGGTAATTTATAGATTCAATGCCATCCCCATCAAGCTACCAATGACTTTCTTCACAGAATTGGAAAAAGCTACTTTAAAGTTCATATGGAACCAAAAAAGTGGCTGCATCGCCAAGTCAATCCTAAACCAAAAGAACAAAGCTAGAGGCATCACGCTACCTGACTTCAAACTATACTACAAGGCTATAGTAACCAAAAAAGCATGGTACTGGTACCAAAAGAGATATAGATCAATGGAATAGAACGGAGCCCTCAGAAATAATGCCACATATCTACAACTATCTGATCTTTGACAAACCTGAGAAAAACAAGCAACGGGGAAAGGATTCCCTATTTAATAAATGGTGCTGGGAAAATTGGCTAGCCCTGTGTAGCAAGCTGAAACAGGGTCCCTTCCTTACGCCTTATACAAAAATTAACTCAAGATGGATTAAAGACTTAAACGTTAGACCTAAAACCATAAAAACCCTAGAAGAAAACCTAGGCATTACCATTCAGGACATAGGCATGGGCAAGGACTTCATGTCTAAAACACCAAAAGCAATGGCAACAAAAGCCAAAATTGACAAATGGGATCTAATTAAACTAAAGAGCTTCTGCACAGCAAAAGAAACTACCATCAGAGTGAACAGGCAACCTACAAAATGGGAGAAAATTTTCTCAACCTACTCCTCTGACAAAGGGCTAATATCCAGAATCTACAATGAACTCAAATTTACAAGAAAAAAACAAACAACCCCATCAAAAAGTGGGCAAAGGATATGAACAGACACTTCTCAAAAGAAGACATTTATACAGCCAAAAGACACATGAAAAAATGCTCATCATCACTGGCCATCAGAGAAATGCAAATCAAAACCACAATGAGATACCATCTCACACCAGTTAGAATGGCCATCATTAAGAAGTCAGGAAACAACAGGTGCTGGAGAGGATGTGGAGAAATAGGAACACTTTTACACTGTTGGTGGGACTGTAAACTAGTTCAACCACTGTGGAAGTCAGTGTGGCGATTCCTCAGGGATCTATAACTAGAAATTCCATTTGACTCAGCCATCCCATTACTGGGTATATACCCAAAGGACTATAAATCATGCTGCTATAAAGACACATGCACACGTATGTTTATTGCAGCATTATTCACAATAGTAAAGACTTGGAACCAACCCAAATGTCCAACAATGATAGACTGGATTAAGAAAATGTGGCATACATACACCATGGAATACTATGCAGCCATAAAAAATAATGAGTTCATGTCCTTTGTAGGGACACGGATGAAATTGGAAATCATCATTCTCAGTAAACTATCGCAAGGACAAAAAACCAAACACCGCATATTCTCACTCATGGGTGGGAATTGAACAATGAGAACACATGGACACAGGAAGGGGAACATCACACTCTGGGGACTGTTGTGGAGTGGGGGCATGGGGGAGGGATAGCATTAGGAGATATACCTAATGCTAAATGACGAGTTAATGGGTGTAGCACACCAGCATGGCACATGTTTACATATGTAACTAACCTGCACATTGTGCACATGTACCCTAAAACTTAAAGTATAATTAAAAAAAAAAAACAAAGGGGATAGTCCTCTTATAACCTGATATTTGTTAACACAGTATAAGATTTCTAGTTGGTTTCAAAATTACTGTAATGGTTTGTGTCTGTATTTGTATATTATACCTACAAACATACATATCTTTCAGCTACTGAACATATCAGAATTGGTTTTACTTTTTAGGTTGTTGATTTTTTTTATTAACTATTAACTAAGAATAATACTTATTTTCTAATTATAAGCCAAAAACTCCTGGGTTTTTTTCTCATTGATTAAGCCACTTATTTTTATAAGGTATATTTAAATAATTCCCATCTTCTGATATGATTATAAACTCTAAATCATGTGTTACTATTACAAAACTTTCTCTCTCCATGTAATCACACTTAGTTATAAGCAAAACAGTGAGAAAGTTGAGGTGATAAACAACTTTGCAGCATTAATGTAACAAAAAGTTTCAGTATTTGTCAGGAAAACAAAAGCTTAGGCTGTTAAATAAAAGCTATACTATTTTGGTAAGCTGAAATTCAAGAATGTATATATAATTTCTTAAATGTAAGAGTGCATTAAATCAAATACAAAAATTGGTTTTTCAATGCATCATTATTTATTGCCATAACAAATTGTTTGGTCCAAAATGAAAGCTATATTCAGAAGGTTTGCACCTCAAAATTGAGTAATAATTAAAGAAATGTCTGTACAAAATAAAGTGCAAGCAGTGTAAAAAAAAAAAAAAGATTTGTCTTAAATTTGGTGTTTATACAAACTTCACATTTAAATCTTACAAATTCTCTTGTACTAATTTACTGCATAAACTTTTTGATCAAATTACATTATTGTTATATATCCCCTCCTTCCTCCTGGACCCTATAAATCACTGACCTTCAACAATGTCTAAAAACATTTCCCTGTAGTTCCTCGTCCTCATGGTCTCCTCTGAATCTTATAAATTCTTAAAGTTCCAAATTAAGCACCACCTATGGGATAACAATCTTTCTAACTCCTCTGACACATTCAGTTCCTGGTATAGTCTGAGCTGTAAATCACACTATCTTTATTTTGCATCTATCATAAACTCTTCCATATTGTACATTTGCATATTAATAGTTTATGGACAAAACAGCATTGAAAGCTTCTAAAGTCAAAGATCATAACTCTGCTTTTTATTATCTCCTAAAATGCCTATCATATTTTGGCTTCATAAAGATTGACTGGTTTATTTTTACGTGGCTCTCTAATGACAAACACCTTTCTTATTGCTGCAGCACTGGGGCTAAGATGAGATGAATGAGGTATTTGCCTTGGGCACAAAATTAAGGAAGGCATCAAACACAGTAATAAAAAATAATTTAGTGCAATGTATTTTAACAATTTATAATTAATAGCAAAAGTCATGATAAACAAAATATGACATTTTAAATAAATGCAAGATCAGTGTTACTCATTCTGTGTTTTGTTCCAGGCTCCCATGTTGCTTGAGACAGCTATGTTCATTCATAAGCCAAGCAAAAGTGTAAGTATCTAGGATTTTTTAAGTTAAGTTTTTTCTTGGTAACTGTAAGCTCAAAACTAAAATGACAGAATGATATCAAAAGTCCTATGGGACGTGTAGGTGTGCTTAATTTTCAAATACTTTCTACTGTTAGGGAATGAGTTGTAGTGGTCAAAGTTCAGACAGGACTGTCACACAGATTTCTTCAGAACTGTGATCCTTTTGAAAATATTATTAACTAGAAACTCTTTAGAAAATTGCCTAACATTTAAGATATAGTTTCCTCATTTATAAAAAGAAAAGGATATGAATTTCCTTGTAGGGCTATTGTGAAGATTAAGAAAAAGAACTAATACATTTATTTAAAACAAGTGCTGGAAGCTCTGTAATAATCTCCAAATTACAGATAAAATGGTTACTACGAACTATTTGTAAGGTATGTTAACCTGGAACCCTAGGGTTCTCAGAATGAATCAGGGGCATCGATAAGACCCCCCAAATCCATTCCTGACAGAATCCCCTTCAACACCAACAAGAACAAGCTGCAGTTACCATAAAACAGGTAGACGGAGCGAGAAGGACTCCGCTCCCCTTGAAGCCAAATCTGGTGTAATAACATTGAATTTTGGTCTCTATATACCTGGAAAAAATGACACGTTTTAGAATCCTTGAATAACATAAGCTCTAGGGAAATAAACTTTATTTACAATCTCGCTCAACAAGGAATGAGTAAGCATTTATCATGGACCAAAATAAAAATAGAGAAAATTTGAAGAATAAAATAAGAAAAAAATAAAGTCATTAAAGTGCTGATAAAATATAATCTCTGTGTCCAGCGATTCACAATCAAATGGAAAGATAAACAGTAGTGAGTATAATTTAAGAAAAACTGAAAATTTATTAAAATTATTATAGAAATACAAAAAAGGGGTTCTTAAAAGAGTTCCTTTTATTTTTTTTCTGATAATCAGTGTTCAGAATAATGTACTTAATATATCAATGTATTTACTTACAAATAAAGGATAAAAACAGATGCAGCAGAAGTTCTAGTCAAAATGAATTAATATTATTTTTTATTTGCACAGAAAATACAATCGTCCTTAATGTACAAGCAAGAAATGAATACCATTGCTGACCTTTACTAGATAAAAACTTGTATGGTCACAAGGTCAAGAGTGAATGGAAGACAAAATTTCAACATCATTTTTGCTTCTGAATAAGCAAATCTCCTGATTTAAAAATAATAACAACAAAAATTTATAAAAAGCCCTGCAAATGCATACAAATGTAAACAAAGCACCCAAGGCTCCTACCAATTTCACATTAACATAGGAAGAAATCATTTATGTCAGGTGATTTAAATAATAGGGTGTTGACTGTACTTGAACATTGTATTTTAAATTAAATGCATTTAAATGAGAAAAAAGTATAAATAATACTGTATTATTTTCCACTATTATTATTATTATCCCATTTTATTTATTTATTTATTTTATTTTATTTATTTTTTTTTTTTTGAGATGGAGTTTTGCTCTTGTTGCGCAGGCTGGAGTGCAATAGCACGATTTTGGAATATATTCTATATTAAAAAGAACTGGGGGCCGGGCGTGGTGGCTCACGCCTGCAATCCCAGCACTTTGGGAGGCCGAGGCGGGCGGATCACGAGGTCAGGAGATCGAGACCATCCTGGCTAATATGGTGAAACCCCGTCTTTACTAAAAATACAAAAAATTAGCCGGGCAAGGTGGCGGATGCCTGTAGTCCCAGCTACTCGGGAGGCTGAGGCAGGAGAATGGTGTGAACCCGGGAGGCGGAGCTTGCAGTGAGCCGAGATCGCGCCACTGCACTCCAGCCTGGGCGACAAGAGCGAGACTCCGTCTCAAAAAAAAAAAAAAAAAGGAATGGGGATTCCTGAAGAATGGTTTTTCAGGAGTAAAGAGAGGAAGACACATGATGAACCTATGATATTATATTGTGCTTAAAAAAAGGGAGCATTTTAATAATTTGGAAGGACTTTATAAACAGGATACGGAGGTCTACTTCAAGGCAATTCCACCACTCAAGCTTGCCAAATAATAATTTGTTGGATAAATATTCATTCAATTATTAAAAGATCCATTTGCTCCTAATATTGCTCACAAAAGAGAAAGCTAGATAAAACCCGTATGTCATCATTAGACATATAGGTATTAAATCTGTTTTTTTTCTTGAAAACATGGTAATTAAATACAGAAAACTAAATATTTATCAGCGAGTCTGTTATGTTAGGATAACTAAATGTTATCAGTCCATATGGAAATGACGTAATTTGAAAATCATAACTTTATAACTCATAAGCACATATGTGTGTATATATATATACATATATGTGTATAAATATATATTTCTTTTAGGTATCGGCAGTTGTTTTCATTACCATTAAGGGAATGGTTGATAAGGTATTAGTTATTTATATACTGCCATATAAATATTACATGTATTACTTGTTACTCTGAAAGAGAGAAAATAAACTATTCAATATCAGTGCCTAAGCCATTGATAAACCCTAGCAACAGTATGATATGGTAGCTAGGATGATTAAGTATTATGTGATGTAGACACTGAGAAGTATGCAACCTATAAAATGCATTTTAGCCAAAAATCTGAATCTACTTCTTTTTTCAGAACTGATGTCCATTTTACAGAAAATACTGAATTTAGAAGATAAATGAATGATGGCTCACGTTTCTACTCACCGCTCTTGAATGTATCCCATTGATATGAAGTGGACATGATCACAGGAGGAGAGACACAGGGAGCAGTCTCCCTGCTGAGCTTATGGTCCCAGGCATTACTGGGCATTACGTGAGGCATTACTTCAAATAAGTAGTTTGGAAAATTGAGAAGTTGGAATAATGTAGAGTACAATAAGCCTGATGCTTTCAGTAAGTCAATGACAGAAAAACTTAATAAACTGCCCTAGATTAAAGGAGATTTAAGGATCATGTTAACCGGATGCAATGAGAGGTCATAGACAGCATCTGGGCAGGCAAAAATAGCTACCAGAGAAATTTCAGAAACAAAGGGGAATTTGAATATGAAATAAATATTAAAAGAATAACGTTCATGGAAATGGAAAAGTGGAAATTAGTACCTCAAATATATAGAACAGAGAAATATTTGGAAGGATGTTCTACACCAACATGTTAACAGTGATACTCTTTGGGTGGTAAGGTTATGAGTTATTTTCTTTTTCTTTTTCTTTTTGCCTGCTTCTATATATGTATTGTGTGTATCTCCTTCTTTTGACATGTAAAAAATATTTTAGCTAGAACAAATATATAGACTATGTATAAACCACTGAGGAAGATCTGTCCATGAATGCCTTTGGATTGGCTTCAAGCAAGATCTGGAAAGATGGAGAACAGAGAGCTAGGTTCAGAGAACTGACAGCTTAGAAAATCATAGCAAGAGCACACAAATCAGCAGGACTCTGAGGGGAGACCAGAGACTGGAAAGGCATAGTAGTATATGATCAGAGGAAGAATAGCAGGGTCAATAACAGCAGAGGCACAGTAAGGACGTTGGACAGAGGCTTATCTGGTGACCCAGCATATTTTTTAAGGTTGCTTATAGTAATAATTAACTTGCTGGCTTCAGGCAAATCAGTAAGTTTGAATGGGCCTCAGCTTTCTCACCTGTAATATCATAGAATTGGATTCATTAATTTCTGGGATTGTTTTATCCCTATTAATGCAAATCAATATCCTCAACATGACTTGCTACTTCTTTCTAACTGGAAAGCCCTTCTGCCCACGTGAGCAACCTGGTCAACCCAGATTTATCTTCCAAACACTAACACACCTTATTGCTTTGAGATCATCCCTAACTCCTGCAGCAGACAAAATCATTGCCAGTTTCAAATCAGAGACCATTTTGTTAATATTTTCATTGAACATGCTGCATCTCAATATATGGTTCATCGCATGTTTGCAGCTGTGAACTGCAATACCCGACTTCCCTAGGAATTTGCCTCTTCTGTGAGGCCGAGTGTTCCTTGTCCTTATATTGTTGATTCCTGTGTGCCTAACACAGTATTTGACCACTAGTAGAGTTTTTATAGACTACATTGAGCCCATCTGTAAATACAGCTCACAGCGAGAGAGTCTGCTGTTATTAAAATGATTGATACACAGAGCAGATTTTTTTTTTAAGGAGATGCCAGAATCACTGTCACATGTAATACATAATGTCACATTACTTGATCATGGCTATCTTGACTAGTCACATTGCCTGGAAGCTCATTTTAGTTGGTAATAGAACATCAAAGCTTCATCTGACTTAGTTGCTCTAAGAATGCACATTTTGATCATCTTTGTTCTGTTAAAAATGACAAAATAATTCAAAATAAATAACTGTTAATTTGCAAGTTCTGAGTTAACTCAAACTAGTATTGCATCTGTAGATAAAGGAAGTGGGCAGTGTTGAAGACAGAACAGAGAATGACAGATTTTCTATTTGGCCTCTTTTAACTTTGTGCATTCATTGTTCATCCCCTATGATTTCCCATGTCATAAGGATAGCTCCTTAAACAAATTTTCACTCGTTTTTCTCTTTTGGTGTCAAATTTAGTTCTAGGTTTTCAAATATGTGTCCATGTTTGAGTTCAGTTTTAAAGGGAAATTGCTATTTTTGTTCTTATGCTATTTTTATGTATAAAACTGAGCTAACAGTGTTTATGCTCATTAATTGAAAAACAAAAGCATCCCCTGTACATTACAAATATTTTGATGAATTTCTTAACTGTAATTTTATCCATACATTTGGAGGCTTTAAAACCTTAATTGGAAAAGTAGATGAAAATATGTCAATTTGGAATGGTGATCAGTACAAACACTAATTTTCCTTCTAATTCTACAAGTTGCATTTTCCCTTTTCATATGTTTATCCGTGAATAGGAATTGAGATAGACCAAACTGTATAACACAGAACAACAAAGCTGTAAATCTTCAGCGCATTTCTGAAGCAGCAATAGAGATGATTCTGCAAGTGCCGTTTGCATAGAAACAGGAAAGTCCTCAATATGTTCAGAGCTACTACATCAAGCAAATACATTTACAAAGCACTGGAGCCAGCGGGTTGGCTGTTTCTGTATGAGATGTCTGAATTATGTTGACAGTCTAATAATGCGGCTGAGTAGCTAAAGGCTGATGCAGGCCTTCAGGAGTTAGTAATGTTGCTGCAACATTTTACAACATTAATGGCATCATGGAGATAAATGAGACTAATATACTTTGAAAATGATCATCTCTCTTGTTTTAAAGAAAGATTTAAAATGCATAAATATTATATATTTATATGCATATGCCACATCATTCACATTATATGTCTGAGTACACTGAGCATTGCATACAAAGTAGAAGAAACCGATAGTGGTATGAAATCTTTCCGAAATTCAACCTAACATTTTCTTTAAAAGGCTAATCAAAGTATAGTAAATAATAAACACTGAGTTTAAGTTCTAAATGTGATTTGTAAGAGAGAAGAGAATGCGCATTTCTTTCTTCCAAGCAATGGGTATATTTAAAAAAAAAAAATTCATGAAAATAATATGTAAAAAATTTAAGTGTGTGTGAATACATCAACTTAGATAATATATATGATAAAATGCTTTATATGTTATGATAATTTAAATATAGTCCAAATACTGGTCAGTACAAATAAATGGTTAATGAGCTTGTTTCATTCAACTTCAAACAGTGACTTATATTCAACTAAATTGGAATTGTATTACAGAAGTTAAGGACTATTTATTATGAATGCTTTGTATTCAATATGATTTTAATAACATTGAAATAGTTTCAATTCCTATTCAGAAAAAAATTAGAAAGTAACATGAACAATACTGTATTTCTTGCCACATAATACATTTTAACTAATTGCTCATGTATTCGTTTGTAGAAACATAGACATTTGCTCTGAATAATTACTTTAACAATATGTATGCTGCAAGTAAAAGAGTCTAAGAAAACAAGTATATATATGCAAACATTGTCTTGACATTAGTTAAAATGACATTTTTGTCTTTTATTTGATAATAAAGGGTTAACATGGCTATTAATTTTCAGCATCTCAGGTTTCTTTGTTTCAGAGGCATAAAAAAGTATATGTCCAAGGGGGAAAAAAAAACATGAAAATAAGCCTCAACAAACAGCACCAAGGTGATTTGATCCTGATAAAAGATTTAAATTTTCAGATAAAAGGAGGAATTCATATGACTTCAGCTGTGTAAAACTGCACATTGCACAAATCAGAAAACCTTTTGCAGCACCCAGCACTCCTCAGATATTATGGGAAAACTTGCCAAAGCAACAAGAGCATTAAAGTATATTCTGGGACAGAAGAGGGCCCTTACAGTAATCTGGTTCAGTGAGCACCGTCTTATCATCCACACATTCACTCCTTCAACAATCGTTACTGTGGCCTTTTATTTGGAAAGCACTTTGGTCAGATCCTGAGGGAAATTAAAAAATGACTAAGATGAAGTTTATAGTCAAGATAACCATGTATCATCTGCCAGTTTTTTAAGTCAGGCCAATCCATCAGGCTTCCGTCACTTCATGAAAATAACTTTAAAATAAGTGAGTTCTTTTTTCCACAATAATCCATCCCTCACTTTACTTTTGATCCGCATATCCTTGGCCTCATCTCCCTGGCACAGAACTTCTAATTTCTACGTTCTTTCTTTTCAATATACCTAGCAGGCAACTATTTCTCTGGCTTCTCCACTTCCTCCAGGAGACTCGACATTCTCACATGGTTTCTGACTTTGCTCAAACCTTTCATTGTGGTGTCCTCTACCGTTTCCGCTGACAACACTCTATTTGCATCCTTCAGCACTTGCAGCAGGCCTACCAGTAGTTTAAAATACCACCCTACCAACTACACATGTCATAATAAGGGGATTTGGATATTTTATTTATAATAGAATGAAAGTAGATTAAAATATATTTTAATATGAGGACATGGAAGAAAGAAAACAGAAAATTCATTTGCACAAAAACTCAAATTTATCAAAGCATAAAATATTTTTTTATCTAAATTGAAAATGCAAGTTTTTGTTATACTGTGATTCTTTTTTATTTTTTACATTTTTTAATCTCTGCTCTACATTAATTTGGTAATGGGTGAAAATGTATATTTCACATGGAAGATGAAAGCTGTGTGAGGACTAAGTGCTTATTAAACCAGCGTTGAATGTGTTTTGGGGAGACATAGTTGAAGACTGACATTAAATATTCCAGAATTTTTGCCAAGTACACAATAACCGTAGGCAAAATGGTTGTAGCATGCAACAATAAAAAATCAAATTCATGAAATACATATTTGGATATACTTTATTTTTGGAGGGATGAGTTGTTTTAGAAATCTAAAAACACATAAATAAAACCATAGTTATAGACTTTTTTTTAATATTTATTAATTCCTAAGGTTTTGACTTTTCCTCCCTGAAGGTTACCCATTGCCCGTATTCTCTGATTCCTGGCATCCTTGTTAATGTCCATGTTTCCGCAGCAGATTTTGATGGTGTCAACTCGAGACCATCTACAAAGAACATTTCATTTTATTATTTCCTGTTTTAAATCAGTATCTTGAATTTTATGCTAATATGAAGAAAAAACATGAGTCATATAATAACATTATATTAGTTATTAAATGATATGACATTTGGAGAAATATTATATTAATGTTTAAATACACGTTCCTGATATAAGAGGATACCTTAGCTGGTCTTATTTTCGTCTTAATAGAAAGAATGACTTATACAATATTTTATCTAGGTAAAAAGAACCACTCTTTCTATCTTTACATTATCCCTTTTGCCACATGTAATCAAGATGTGCTTTTAGCAAAATTGATTAAAGTAAAATAAATGAAAACAACAAAGGACACAAACTGTCCACTTCCTTTTTAGTCCCAGACTGCCTCCGGAGGCACAGAAATTGTCCCCCAGCAGCGCCTCTCCCAAAGCAGACGGCTTTCCTCCTTCCACATGAATATACTTGGAAGATTTTAGTGTTGCTGCCACAGTTAAAAGTGTAATGGCCATAAGTTTTATTTACAATTTCCTGATGTCGTGGCTTCAGGCACAAAATATCAGGAGGATAAGGAGAAAAACGCAAAATTAATCCAGGAAGGATGCAATCTGTCTAGAGTTTGGGAGTGTCTGTGTTTTACTTCTGCCCTACGCTTCCTAGATCACATTTGTATTCTTCAACTACCAGCGCCTCTGTTGAAACAGTACACATAAAGTTCATTAAGATATATTTATGTACAGATTTTTAGGAGAAATCCCTTCCTCAGCTTCTCTGGTTGGCTTTGAAGAATATTTTAAGATAGAGGAGCAAGGCCGGACACAGTGGCTTATGCTTGTAATCCAAGCATTTGGGAGGCTGAGGCAGGCTGACCACTAAGGGTCAGGCGTTCAAGACCAGCCTGGCAAACATGGCAAAACCCCGTCTCTACTAAAGATACAAAAATTAGCCTGGGGTGGTGGCATGTGCCTGTAGTCCCAGCTACTGGGGGTGCTGAGACAGGAGAATCGCTTGAACCCAGGAGGCAGAGGTTGCATTGAGCTGAGATGGCATCACTGTACTCCAGCCTGGGTGACAGAGTGAAACTCCGTCTCAAAAAAAAAAAAAAAAAAAAGATAAAGGAGCTAGAAGAATGTCGCTGTGCTATACATCAAACTTCTTTAATTTCATGTGGTATGAAATGGTCTATCCATTTGGAAAAGGAGGGGAGAACATATCCTGCAATTTGACGGAGATGCGCCAAAAAAATGAGAACATTTAACAATCAAGATAAATGCAAAGGGTAGGCCATAAATGCAATGTTCATAGTTACATAAGCCAGGGTGTACTTTCGATTAATAATCAAAGACGGTCACATGGGAACATTTGAATTTCACAACAAAGCCTAGACATATTATGTGTTGCATTAACTTCCTATTCTTTTAAAGCTTAATAAAATAAAAGAAGAAAAAAGGGGAGATTGAGAAGGCAGGGAGGAGATAGTTCCAGATGAAGGAATGAAGGAAGGAAAAAGAGGAAGGGAGGAAGGAAAGCAGAAAAGTATTTTTCATCATTTAAAAAAACCCTAACCATATTTATATTCATAATTCAATGGAATTCAGAATATCCAAGGGGAACATGAACTATTTCTTCAATAATGCTATATATTAAGCAATGCCAAATGTCATTATCTGTCAATAACAAGCATTGTGCGAACTGACTGATTGATTGATTGACTCCTGTGGGGACAAATAGGAAGACTCAACTTCAGACTACATACTTGGGTTTGATTAAGAGCTGCTCCATGTGTCTTTTGGATCTAAGGCCAGAGGTCTCCACATAATACTAGAGTTAGCAAAAGCTGGTTATGCTTCCTAAAACTTCTTTTGAGAATTGGCACCTTGAAATTTCTGCCCTCATTCTGTTGGCATAAGACAGTCATCTGGCTGCCAATGTCAATGAGATGAGGAAAAACTTTCCATGTGTAGTGGAGGAAGATACAAAGTCAAATATCAAAGAGCACAGATAGACACAAGAAGTAGAGAGCGAAATGTTAAAAATAATAACTCAATTCACCCGTTTTCTAGGCTTATCAGAAAAGTCATTACAGTGAGGTAAATCCATAACAAGTTTTATTTAAATGCTAGTCAATACATTTCTCTTAAACACTTAGTATGAGTTAAGGGCTTTGTAATATATTACAGTTCTGAAGATTTATGCAGCTAAATTCAATTTTGAAGGGCTTACTCAGAGTTGCTTTGGAAACTAATTTAGTGTTTACTTCCTCTCTAGGGTAACTCTGAATGGCTTATGGGCTCAGAATTAAACCAAATTACTAGACTGAAGACACAAGAAGTACATGTTTTTAAAGTCTGTTGAAGAGTTTCTTTGTTGTTGTTTTTTATCAATATGCATAAATGTCTCAAGTGGATTCTTTCAATTGAAAGAAGTATCATTCAGTTATTTTCTGTGGGTAACATTTCTAGTAACATAATCTATACTTATCAGGTGCTTGATAAGTGTTTATTAAATCTATAATAATAATTTTCTTTCAGCAGGGTAATACATATTAATTTATAATGTAATGTGTATTATGCTAGATTTAAATTCAAATTTAAATATTTAATACATCATATTTTATCATGCAAGACAGGTCATGTATACTTTCTTTAAGAGTAAAAATTATCAGATTTGTGGGCCATTATTCAAAGTATATATATGTATAAATAAATATATGTATAAATCTATGTATATATTTACTGTACTTACATATGTATAAATAACTATATTTACTGTGAAGGAAAAAACCTTGGCTTGATTCCTAACACTAATTATTTCCACTGAAAAATAATAAAAGACAGTAATCAAAGAAGAAAGGGAATCATCTGTGTTTTCTCATTTCTGAATATCATGAACCAAACTACTAGGCATACTAAAATGTTAATCGTACAGTACGGTGACTGTACTTTATTATGATATATTGTATTCTTGAAGAATGTAAAGACAGTGGATGTTAAATGTTCCCACTACGACATGATAACTATGTGAGGTAAAGCTGTTATTAATTGGTTATATTTAACCATTGCACAATGTTTATATACTTTAAACAGGTACATAATATATTAAATATTATCCACCAATTAAAAATGAAACAAAATCAATTCAAACAAAAATTGCCATTTCATCAATAGTAGTAATGTTTTACAATGACATGGGGCATTTTAGAATTAACTTTCTTACTTTCAATTTAGTTGTCTTCATATAGATGTGTGCATTCATGTAGTGCTGGTGATATCAATGACTGTGTTAGGGTGTGTTCATGCAGTGCTGGTAATAACAATGACTATTATAGTTGAAACAGTGCCCTACGGATCAATGAAACTATTCCTTCAGCTTTTCCCTAGACTATTTGTCCACAAACTGCCAAAGAATTTACAGTGGATAAAAAAGTGAAAGTTGTCTTTTTTTTCTGTTGTATACAATGTTAGTTTAGTGGTAACAGGGCAAATATAATAAACATTTTAGATAAGTATTCTATGAAGACAGTAATATCCTACTAGTCAAGTAAGGTTATATGGCCAACCCAGATTGAAGGGTCATGAAATAGACCTGTTTCTTGATAGGAGGGAAAGTGTTTAGGGTTAAGTTTGCAATCTATCTCAATCTTTCCCCTGTTGTATAATTTTCACATTCCTCTTATGTGCAAAACATAACATCACTTCCATTCAAAGACTTTCTAAATTGTCATTCAATTATAACGTTAAATTCCAGGATCATAATTTCATTGCATCATCTATATCAGGTCCAGATGAAAATGAGACTCTTGTGGGAAAAACGTCTCTGGTATAGCATCTCTGCATCTGTAGGCCTCTGAACTAAGGAACAAATAATATCCTTTTCACACTTGGAATATGATGGCGAGACAATTTATAGATAACTGTAGCAAATGCTTACATTTGGATAACTGTAATAAATGCTCACTGGCCACTGGTCCATAAGATTTTAAAAATTCAATGTAATAAATGCCCACAGTATATGGATAATTCTAATAAATGTTCATCAGCCACTGGCCCATAAGATTTTAAAGATTCCATTGGATTCATGGTGCCAGGATCCCCTAAATAAGCAGTTGTGCCCATTGCTTAAATTGTACCTAGTTGTCATCTCCCTACTCCATTGCTCTCTGTCTCCTGCCTACACCATATGGAATCTTTACTCCACCTCCTGAGATGTCCCACATTTTTCTTATGAAATTGCCAACATTTGTAGCCAAATAACTTTCTCAACACATTTCCTGCTTGTAAAAAGTTGGCAACACCAAAGGCATGTCCCATATCGTATCCATGTGCAATTGTCCAGAAAATGTAATGAGGATAAAGATTCATCAAACAAGCTCTATACTTTGGTTACCTATGTACCTGTTACCATTTTCAAAAATCTAAAAACAGTCAATGTGGATGAGAGCTAATAGCTGCTTGTCAAATAAAGTTATAAAACCACCAAAAAAGGAGGCATTTTGAAATTTAAGCAATTTCATTCTCTTTTAGTTTAAAACACCATATTTTCCTTGAGAACTTTTGTGGGGATATTATGTATCGGTTTATATTCTATTCTATTAGGGGGAAAAAAAACTTACTTTTCTTTCTGAGACAACCCTCTCTCTACTTGGTGTGTTTTGACTTTTGTGAAACCAATTCTTCTAGTTGAGAGAGTTTAGTAAGCATTGTATTAAATCTTTTGAAGTTATTAATATGAAGTGCTATAACCACATCTTTGATATTAACTATGGCTTTAGGTCTCCTTTTGATTCAAGAACATTTTACTCACTCAGAGATTAGGGATCAGAGTTTATTTTCCAACCCAATAATTTTTGGCTCCTCTATAACCCTTTAACTTACTCTTGCAATCATAACAGTTTCATCTATAGCTCATCTCTCTCCTGGAGTTCTTTATCATATGCAGCTGGAAACATCCAGCTGACACTTTCAATATTCTGTCTGGCGGTATCTTTGGACAATTCATGTTTATTAGGTATATTTTCTATCTGACAAGTGACACAGGTTATAGTTCTGCCAATTGTTTCACAGCTACATAAATAGTCAGTTCTTCCACTCTTCAATAATAATTTCTGCCAGTCATGGTGGCTCACACCTGTAATCCCAGCACTTAGGGAGGCCGAGGTGGGTGGATCATGAGGTCAAGAGATGGAGACCATCCTGGCCAACATGGTGAAACCCCATCTCTACTAAAAATACAAAAGCAATAGCTGGGCATGGTGGCGCGTGCCTGTGGTCCCCGCTATTTGGGAGGCTGAGGCAGGAGAATCACTTGAACCCGGGAGACGGAGGTTGCAGTGAGCCGAGATCATGCCACTGCACTCCAGTCTGGTGACAGAGCGAGACTCCGTCTCAAAAATAAATAAATACAAACATACATACATACATAAATACATACATAAATAAATAATTTCTGCACTGTTTCTCTAGCCTTTTTCCAGCAGAGTGCTTGGTGGCCCTTCATTCTCTATCACCCAATTCCAAAGTCGATGCCATATGTTTTAAGCTTTGTAAAGACCCATTTCTAGGTATCAATTACTGTACCAGGTAGCTTTTTTACCTTGTAACAAACTATACCAGAAGTTAGTAGCTAACAAGAACAACACACATAAAGATTCATTTACATAAATTGTGTGATTGCCCTGGCTTAGTCAGCTTCGTTGCTCGCACCTCTAAGATGAGTGAGGGTTGGAAGCTGCTGTCTGTTGTTTAGCAGGCTGGTGGTTAAGCTGGGCCAGTTTATTACTTCTTCCTTGTGGTCTCTCATTGTCTAGTTGCCTAGTTTGGCCTTATTCATAGAGGCTAGACAGCAGCAGCTGACATTCAAACACTTTCAATGCTCTGTGTGCCTCAGGGGACTGGTAATGTTCTAATCACCACTGCAAGTAAAGTGTGCTAGTCATTGCATGGCCAGCTCATATCCAAGGGTGGAGATACACATTACATACTTTGATGTTGGGGTCGGGGGGGTAATTTGTCATCATTTTTAACTCTATGATAGTATGTTTCTATTTGTTCTTTTCTGTTTCTTAAAACAGAAGAAGAAAACCACCCACGGATAGTTGCTGGCCTCCCCAGCTAGCCCAGAAATGGATACACAAACAACAGACCTAAGTTCAACACACAGAAAGGAGCCATGGCCAGCCAGAGCTTTAGCTTTAAGTAGAGCCACTCAGACAGCTCTCCACCAGTAACTTGATGTCCAGCAAACACATACACAAAAGAATATGTGAGCATTGCTTCACACCACTGCACTTCAAAATGGATTATTATACAGCAATAACTAGCCAATGCAGAAATTAGCCCTTAAACACTGAGTGCTTCTATAACAAAGTATTTAAGTATGTGGTAACTGACTTGGAGGTAGGTGAAATATAGCAAGTTAAATAATAGAGAAAATGGGAATCATTTTCAAAAATTAGTATAGGAAGCTGCAAAAAGGGTAATACATGCTATGTTGTGGTGACGTATCTGTTAAAACTGCCTCCTGAAATAATCGGAAAGAAGAACATAGAGAAAACTAACAGCAGAAGATCAAGCAGTATTTGTCCAGTGTCATCTCAGAGTTGTTATAAACCAGTGAGTGCTATGCACCTTTTATTTTTTCCATTTTACTTATAGTAGCTTGTCTCTAATCTCCCACTACACGTTTGTTTTAGACAGGATATTACCTTTGCTGTTTAGGATCTAACTCTCCAGATTCAGTGGAGGCTGATACATTGAGGTGTGCTGCAACTTGCTAAATTTGAAGCCTAGGGTTATGATAGTTTAGATATTTGGGAGTCTTGATAGGGAGATTAGAGTATTTATTTTGCAACAGAGCACATGGTGGTAGACTGAATTATTAGCCCCAGTTCATCATCTCTCCCTGTACCTTGGCCCTGTGCCACGTGACTTTGCAGTTATAGTCTCTGTCATGTGGAAGCATGAACGTACCCCTTTAATATAGGGTCAGGCCTAGACCTTGCCTTGGAAAAATGGAACATGGGGTAAGTGGCAGTGTGCTGTTTCCCAACCTCAGCCTTCAGAGGAATTGTGTGTTTCCAGTTGCCTTTTGAGCTTCTTCCAACACCACGATAAAAGCTTTCTCTGGGTAATTTCTTCTCCACTACCTTGTACCCCACAGTGGGATCACACAGAACATATTTAACCTGGCAGGAGGCAACATGCAGTGGTTAGTGAGTCCAGTGAGACCTGCAGCTTGAACCATATCATCCAGCCTCACGCATTCTACATTAGCCACAACCAGACACACTTAAGTGTGAGTGAGAATAAATGGTTGTTACTATATGCTGCCAAGTTTGGAGTGTTTTTAGTGAATCAGCATATGATTAATACATGTAAATCGATGACCAGATGACTGGGTGGCGGGCAGATAAACTGAAGACCTTATCTGTACTATCTGGGTTGGTTTATGTCAGATAAACTACAAAAGTTCACAATGTCTACCTAATTATTTCTCTGTCTAAATCAATACATTTTCTTTCTTCATGCTTCAATGATAAGAGCTGCATGTGATGTTAAGAACAAATGGAATCAATCTGTTTTCCTTGCTGTAAATTTTCTTGATGAACAAGAAACCAGTAGATAATTTTTTTTATTGATGCATAGGATATCTTCAAGAAATTCTAAAAATCTCAGCTTTATATTTATACAGTCAGATACCTGGCTAATGAAAGCAAGGTCACAAAATAGCAAATGGTACAGTTCAGCCCAATTTTGAAAAGCTTTTATTTTTAATTCAATTTGTGCATGAACAATTTTACCTAAACCATTGCTTGAATCTCTCTGTTTGGGTATTTGTTAACAGTAGTTAATAGCAATTCTAGAAATGAGAAATTTTTGATATAACAAAAGTTTAGTCGAGAATAATTTAATAGAGAAAATGGAATAAAAAGTGAGGACTTTAAGAATTACCTTCACTATAAATGAAACACCACCAAACACATACATACATGCTCCCAGGAACCAAGGTATTTTTCACTGGGGCAATGACTAACCCCAGGAATGCGTGAAGGGAGAGGTCCCTACCTTAGATCTTTACAAATTACCAATTTGTTTCTGTAGTACCTGGCTTTTCCATCATATTTATCTGTGCCAAGACACACAGCACTGATTACTTCCATGATTGAGTTAGCATATTTACTTCTGCTTCTCATCTTTATGTACACTTCGTCTCAAAATACAGCCAATAAAATAGACAATATGTCATTTAAAATAAATATCTTCTTATCTGCTACTCAAAAGACCTATATGATATAAAGGCACTGGAGTGAAACCTTTTTCCAGTTTAAATAAAATCTATTACCAAATTCTACAAGTTTCTTGTACAAAGTATATTTGATCACCTTTTGTGGTGCGGTGAGATACTGTTTATAAAAGTTGACGGTTTTAGGAGGAGAAAGGATTCTTAGGGGTTTAAATACTGCTTGAGCACTTCTCCACTTGTTTCAGAATCGAGCCCTTCAGCTGTTATTTTCCATGAAACATAATGATGATTTGTCTGCAGCAGCCAAATGGGTGGCAGCTTTTTAAGTATTTCGTGGTCATGTCATGTTTATGAGAATACCAAAAAATGATCCTCGGTTCTTATAAACATGCCACATATGAAGTTCTACCATTTGTTTTAGTAGGGGGTTTTCTTGTCTTTGGGTGTTTTATTTATATTGCTTATTTTATTCCGAAGGTCTTGTTCAAGTATTCATCTACAAAACGAGAGAATCAAACTTCAAAAAGGTAGGAGGGCAGACTAAAAGGGCAAGTCTTTGAAATTTTCTAGACACAGTCCAATATCCCTGCAGCAAGTTGTTATTCCTGCTGTTGTGTAACCACAGGTGCAAGTTGCCTTTGATTAAGTAATTGGGTTCAGGAAACTCTCAGGCATGAACACACAATTATCGCTTCTGTTTGCTCTTTGCTCCTCTGACCCACAAAAAGACATCTGGCTCAACTGTGCCATCAGAAATAAAGGGAAGAAAATTGAACAATTGATTCAAATTTTAGTTTTTAAAACTTCTTACAAATCTTCTTTTCAACAAAAAGGAAACAGGAATTCGTTCTTGACGGCCGTTAAGAGAAGTAACAGGGAATCAGAAATAAAACCTGTATCGATTCAAAATAATAACTTTAATTTTTAGGTAATGTTGTTACACACTTTCATAAGAAATAAATTGACACTTTAGTCTTTGTGGTCATCATTGAACAGTGAGTAATATCCAAAATGAAATCAGACACTGAGGAAGAATCGTGGGGATGTGGATGCACTTCTTTCTTTCTCCTTCTTCAATATTATTTTTGAAACTTCCATATCACTGGTTTTCAATTTTAAGAAGAAAAATAATAAATCATCAAGATACATACTGTTCAGAGATTTGGTGAGTTGCATATTCTGTACTCATACCAGTTTAAAATACAGCTAACTATGGAGACAGATTATGTTTTCTGATACTGTCAAATATTCCATTTTTATCACAACAATGACACTTTTTTATGTGATAACATAAGTAATGGCTTATGGAAAATCATATTTATTGTTCAACCGGTTACTATGATGAATTGTATTCTCAGATATCACATCTGACAACTCAGTTATTAAGCATAATATCTAGGCTTTAAAATGTGATTCAATGTATATTTTATGACTGGCTATAGAGTGGCAGGTCAAAGGTGAAACTTATTGCTCACTACTGACACTACTGCAATCATCTCTCTGTTTTGAAATATTTTAAACATCTCAATACCCTTCCAAGTTTACTCTACTCCTACTATGTAACATATACTTTTAAACAATGTTCTCTCCTTGGAATTCTAGAGGCCAGTTTAGAATATTAGCTTATAAGAAATAAGAAAATGACAAAATAAGAAGCAATATTTTAATATTCTATACTCTGTAGTTGATTAAAAAAATCTAACCTCAGGGAACATATGGTTACCTCTGGAGAACTGTCTGGGTTCAGAAACAAATTTCAGGTGATGTAAACAGATGAGAAAGCTTTTTCAAACACCGATATTATTACTATGAAGTTTTAGTGACAAATTTTAGCTTAAAAGGTAATTTTGTAAAAATATACACGCATAAACATACATGAAAGTATTCCTACATTTAAATGGAACTATTCATCATGGTAAGAAACTGTTAGGAAATTCAGTAGGCTTTCTCCCATTGTGGTAAGATGAATGATGAATCAGATGCAAGGCAGGGTTCCTTAATAATTTATTGGGTCATGAGTTATGGTTTTGTTCAATTGAAAATTATTAGATGGGTTTGCCTCAGGCAAAGACCATAGTGTATGGAAAGGGAAAATAGATTAAGCAAACATACCATGAATTTAATCATCTCGAACAGTGTACTGGATAAAGGTCCTGAAGCACTTATCATTAATTCCGGGGAAAATTTTGCCCCTCCACAACGTAATCACAAGATGGTAGTTATCAGTACAGTTCTGTAAATGGGATGTTCATAATGAATAGTTAGTGTAAGTCATTACTTTCACCCAATGTTCTTCCTTGTGAATGAGGATAAGGAAAAATGCAGAAGCCAGAGTTTGAGTTTTTTTATTAAAAGGTAATATTTTTCTATCTATAATCATTAATTTATATTTCTCACCCATTTAACATACTTTATTGAACACTAATTTTGTGATAGAGAAACTGTTCAGAGCTCATTGTGAAGAACCACTTTTACATAAATTTTTGGTGGTGGTCACTTTTGAAGAGAGAACAGTTTTACATGGGCCGTCTTAGGCTAAGACATTTGTAATGTTGTTCAGGTTTGGCCAAAATAATAAAATTAATGTATAAGTAAAATTAAAACCTCAATAACATCTCTTTATAATTTTTGAGAAGTTAACATATATTTATTCTTGTATAAAATAAAGCAATGATCTGTTAAACACTGTATAAGTAATAATTAGTTAAAGGGTATAAGCTAATGTTAACCTCTAATAATTATGTATTTAGTTTCATAATTTTGGAGTTTTGTTTTAGGAGGTTTTTCATGATGTCTCAGATTGTTCTTTACCTAATGATTCCTCAGAAAATTGTATTATCCTGGCCAAAAAACAACACACACACACATACATACACACACACACACACACAAGTTATATTGGTTTTATTTCCCTCCATGATAAATATCCAATGTAAATCTCAATATACTGGGATGTATGACTCTCAATGGCAAAAACGTATGGTCATATTTAAATTATAATGTTTATTTAGCAGCAAGCTTTCACTGAAATGCTGCTCTTAAAAACTAAAGGGGAACATTCTACTGATTTTGGGTAGTAAGACATTTTAGCCACCTATCTCTAGGCTTCAGAGGCAACCCAGTAACTGACTCATAATGGTCAACCTCAGGTGCCCTTTGACTGAGGCTATAGATGCAATCTAGATTCCTGTACTGCTCTGGCCAGAGGTGTCTGTTCATTTCTACAGAATATTACAGAGAAAACTACAAATGTTCTTACATATTAAGTACATATTTTTATAAAAAAATGAAGTGTTCATAAACTCAAATTAATCTCGAGTTTCAATGCAATCCCTATCAAATTACCAATGACGTTATTCACATAAATAGAAAAAATTCCTAAAATTGATATGGAACCACAACAGACTCTGAATTGCCAAAGTAATCCTGAGCAAAAAAGAACAGAACCAGATGCATCATGTTACTTGACTTCAGAAAATACTAGAAAGCTCTAGTAACCAAAAAAGCAAAATTATTGGAATAAAAATAGACATGGAACAAGATGGAAAACCCATAAATAATTCCAAGCAATTACAGCCAACTGAATTTCACCAAAGGTGCCAATAATCTCTAATGAGAAGAGAACAGTTTCTTTAAGAAATGGTGCTAAGAAAACTGGATATTCACATGTATAGAAATAAAATTAGAACCTTATCTCACACCTTATTAGAAAATCAACTCTAAATGGATTAAATACTTAAATGTAAGACCTGAAACAGTGAAATCACCACACAAAACCTTAGGGAAATTCTCCAGGACATTGACCTGGGCAATGGTTTTTTGGATACGATTCCAAAAGAAAATGCAGCAAACATAAAAATAGACAATGGATTTTATCAAACTCAAAAGCTTCTGCACAGCAAAGAAAACAATAAACAGGATGAAAAGACAACTTATAGATGGGGGAATATATTTCTAAACTATACATCTGATAATGGGTTAATATCTAAAATATGTAAGGAACTCAACTCAATAGCAAAAGAACAGCTATCCCAATTACAAATTGGTCAAAGGAACTGAATGGACAGTTCTTAAAGGAAGATGTACAAGATGTACAAATGGCCAATGGGTATATGAAAAATGGTCAGCCTCTCTAATCATCTGGGAAATGCAAATTAAAACCATGATGAAATCTCATCTTATACCCATCAGAATGGTCATTATCAAAAAGACAAAAGATAAGAAGTGTTGATGAGCATGTGGGGAAAACAGGACTCTTGCACACTATTGGTGGCAATGCATATTAGTGTAGCAATTATGAAAAACAGTAGGGAGGTTCTTCAAAACATTAAAAATAAAACTTCCATATAAGTTAACAATCCTACTACTGGCTATGTGTTCAACAGAAATGAAATTAGTATGTCAAAAAAAATCTGTACTTTTATGTTTATTTCACCTTTACTCGCAATTAACAGAATTATTTTAAAAACCACCCAAACACACTTTTTACTCCAGTATTTATCACATATTTTGTGTAATAATCTGTGAGTTGCTGGTGCATCAGAACTGAACAAAACAGTCAAATATTTTCACCCTCATAGACATTATATTCTAGTGCAGCAAAATGATAAGAAAAATAAAATCAAGTATAATAAACGGTATACGAAACATGCTGTGGATAACATAAAGCAAAAAAAGTCGTGAGTAGAAGGGTTGTAATTCTAAGTGTGTGTTTCATAAATTATATGGATGCCTTAGTGAAAATATAATATTTGAACCAAGAGCAAAGGTGAATAGGGCATAAAACTGTTATCTTTGAAAAAAGTGTTCCGGACAGAGAGGATACGTATTTAGTCTTCGAAAATGGGTATTGGAGTGGGAGCATAATTCCCCCCCCCAGCCCCACCCTACAATAATAAATAACTTTTAAGAGATTGAAAGTACTTTGCTTTTACTGTGAATACAGTGGGATGCTAGCATGGAGTTGGCATGATCTGAAATTGAAATTGACGGCATGATCTGAAATTGAAATTGACTGGATAGCTCTGACTGCTCTTAGAAAATAAACTGAGGAACAAGAGTAGAAGTGGGGTGATTATTGGAAAAGAAGACTATTTCAAAAAGTGTAAAGATAAATTGCAGTTATTTGTGCTACACTGATAGTGGTTAAAATGATGCAAAGTGTTCTGATTTTGGATATATTCTTAAAAGGTGGGTTTCTGATAGAGTAGATATTTGGGTAAGGGGGAGAAGTAAAGAGTGATTTTTAAATGTGTTTCTGCTGAGAAATTGGAAGAAATGGAAAAGACACTGATCGGGATGCAGAAACCTGAGGGAAGAGGAGAGAGGGAATTTTTTTTTCTTGTTTTCTTTTTTTATTATTTCAAGTTAGATTTCTTTTTTTCCCTGAGAGGAGGTGCAGATGAAGATCTTATTTTGGGTGCATTTAGTTTGAGATGCTTATATCCTAGTGAACAGATCATGCAGGCATTTGGATATAAGAGTGAGGAACTGGAGAACAGGTCTGGATTGGACATACAAATTTTGAATAAGTTGGATTTTAGAAAGCATTTAGAAATATTAGACAATAAAAATTGCTTTAGGATTGAGCACAGATAGAAAAGAATTCTAAAGACAATGCCCTATAGCCCTTCATATTTAAAAGTCTTTGGTATAAGGAAGAACAGACCAGAGTCTGAGAGTCCAGTGATGTTGGTGAAAAGCCAGAAGAAAGTGGCATCCAACCGAGTGAAGAGACTTTTTCTAGCAGCAGGACATGATCAACTATACCAAATCCTGTTGGTGTGACTTAAAACCACTCATATTAATTTAAATGCTCAATGAATTGCAATCAGTAAACAATCCATACTATCTTTTAAATCCACTAAATTACAATTAGTGAATAGTTTCCTAGAAATATTTTCCACAAATAAGGTTATTGTTCTTCTAAAAGCCAGGATTCATATTTGATAAATATTTTTCCTTTAAATCACTAAATATTCCATATGAACACCCACTTGAATTCATGTGTTTTTCTCAAATGTTCTTACACTTATTTTCTATACGTACATTCTTTATTAAAACTATTATCTGCTAAAAAATTAAGCTCACTAAATATTCATACAGTACTGCTTCTGGTTTCCTTTTCACTATTTACTTACACTTATTTTTTTCACATTCGTTTTCTACCACGTCTGCTTAATTACTGTTGAGGAGATCATTGTCCATAATCTGCAAAGTTTCATCCCACAAAAGAATTTAAAAAACTGATAGCGTTTCTGACAAAATAAGGTAAGCGCTAATATGTTCAGAAGGTTATTCTTATATTACCACAAATGTAGCCCTTCCAAAGAAAGGAGAAAATTGAAAGGTCTAAAATCGTATGTCACCAGAATTTTAAACTAATATAAAAGTTGTCATAGGTTCTTTTAAAAAAGGTCACTACTAATTGTTTAGTGAGATGAGGAGCAGAGGTTTATCCAAAAGGCTGAGAATCTGACGGGGAAATGTCATAGTTCGCAATTTCCAGGATGTTACTTTACAGGTTATTTGGTGCTTCAGAGAATAATGTAAAAATGTGGCATAAATTCTGTTTTATTAAATTATGTGCTCATCTTTCCATAAGAGTTTAAAAATTTCCTATAGTTTTAAAAGATTCCATAGTATTTGTTGAAGAAGTTACTGGGGAGCATAAATTCATAGATCAGCAAAGGCCTTGGTTATTACAAAAAGGAGATTATTTGCTCCCTATTAGCAAAGTTTCTGGAAACAAACTTCTACCCTGACCCATAAAAATAAAATAAAAATAATAAAACTGATGATCATAAGATGCCTACCTATTTTACCTAATGATTACTTACATAATTAAATTATTTCCCCAAATGTCTATAACAGAGGTAAAATGATCACTCATTTAATAAACAATTATTGTATATTAGCTCTGTTTATATTTACCCGGAGAAATACATGTAATATGTGTTACATGTTTAAAAACAGCTAATTCTAATACGTTTAGAAATTGATACCACTTAAAATAATAAAAATGATAATTGGGTCTGTTGAGTGTGTGTGTGTGTGTGTGTGTGTGTGTGGTGCATATTACAGGCAGGAAAGGGAAAGCACACTTAAATATGCTTAGCTGAGTGGACTACTTACATATTTATGTACAGGGTAAGGGGAAAAATAATGAGAGACAGTGAAAGAGCCATGACCTAACAACAGAGGGAAGCAGTTATCATCCTTGGAACTGAAGGAACAAGAAAAGAAAACAGTGTTCCTGGAGCTCAGCCAGAGTTTGAGATGTGGAAGAGGAGTTGTTCAATAGGAGCTGACACTCAAGAGGAGTGCACTCCCTGCAACTCCACAGCAAGACACCGTGGAAACAGAAGAGACCAACACTGCACCCTCTGCTTTTGCCCTCTTGCCTCTTGCCATTGCCCCCTATTGCCTAAGTTCTCCAGCAACTGGACGCCAAGGGGAACCTGGGAACCTAGGTGATGGAAATCCTAGAAGTCATCCTCCTTGAACAAAACAAGAAAGAAAAAAAGTGAAAGGAATCTGGTAAACAGAATTTCCATAATGGTTTACTAAAATTAGAATAAGTATATGTAATACTGAACACAAAGATACAAAATTCTTTCAGTTATCGTCACACACTAATGCCAATTCAGTCAAACCCCAACATGGAACCTATATGCAATGTTATGTACCACTAACACTCTTTAGTAAGACTCCAGAGAAAGGAGGAAAGTAAACAATTAATATGAAATGTAGATGTGAAACATAATGGCTCCATAGCTGACCAGAAGAACTGGGATTATCATCAGAGCTTTCTTCCAAAATGCATTTCGTGTTCCCCTTATTTGCCACAGAACCTCTTCTAGGTGGAGACTGGTCTAGTGAGGAGATCAAAGCCATCATTCCAAAAGGAGCCATAGTATTAGGATCCCATATTGATTGGGTATCTGCTGTTTCCTAGTGATTAGCATTATCATACATGGGGACACTAAGAGACAAGCGCCCTAGTTTCTGACATTGTCCTACTTGCCCCTATTGTATATAATTAACCAAATTTATCCTTTGCAATTAGTATCAACAGTAAGCCCATTCTCTGCCTGTTGACTCAGCAGCATGAAGAGACTCACTTAGAGCAGGGACTTTTCCACTTAAACTTCTTGAGTATAAAGAAACCATGCCTGTGTTTCTTGTTTAAAACTCCTACATTAATTGAAAGTTCTTACTGCTGAAGTGGTAGTGTACAGACAACCAACGGAAGGAGGTTGCAGTAATCCATGTAGTAATGAATTAGGTAGAGACATCAGTATGAGCACAGACTTGACTTTGTTAGGTGCAGATGGCTAAGAATCCAAGAGCACACCTAGCACTGGGATCTCAGTTTTCAGTACCATTCTTCAATGAAAGGAGCCAGGACACTGTAGAGAAGTGGGTGACTCTAGGACAGAGAGAAGAAACATAGAAAGTGCATCAAGAGCATTTCGTGGTGCCAGAAAGAAAGAACATGCTAAAAAAAAAAAATCCCAAGAAACAAGAAAAACACATTGACAGGGTAGGTCAAGGACTCCAACAGAAAGAGCTCCTGATGTCCAAAACGGAAACTATTTGAGCAAAAGCCAAAAGCAAAAATTAATATTGGATTTAACCCAAAGTATGAAATAAGTATACATGAGTCCATACTATATAACAATTGAATAAACAATAAAAGTAGAAATGGAGAGAAATCTTCCTTACAGAACTCCAAATAACTTACGTAACCACTCTGCCGTCAGGGGCAGTGAATGTAGCCCTTCACTTCAAGAGTGGTTTGTGTGTAATGATTTCCTTCAAAAAACAAAATAAAACAAAAAATAAAAAGTATCAAAAGGTGGAGAAAAGGAGAGTAACTTTACTGTGGTGAAACCTGACAAAAAGGAGAGTAACTTTACTGTGGTGAAACCTGACAAGTACTACGTTAGTCAGATAGGCAAAGTTAACATCCACACTGATAAATCTTGTTGAGAGTACATGTTCTTAGCAGAATTAAAATGGTCCATTACCTCTACGGTCTTTCTCTCAAAAACCCATAACCCCAGAAATTTTGTTGCTTAGCATAATGTTATCTAGATTCATTCACATTGTAGGATACACAGCACTTCATTACATTTTATATTTACCATGATTAGTTTATCTATTCCTCAATTGATGGACATTTGGGTTGTTTTAACTTTTAGGCTATTGTGAATAATTCCCCTATGAACATTCATGAATAATAATTTCTTTGAGTGCCTTTTTCAATTATTTTGGGTATATACATAGGAGTGGAATTGCTAGGTCATGTGGTAATTTGATGTTTAATTTTTTGAGAAACTGCCAAACTTTTCCCACAGTGGCTGTACCATTTTGCATTCCTACCACCAGTGCATTAGGATTTTACTTTATTTTTTTGGCATCTTTGCCAACACTTGTTATTTTCCAATTATTTGGTTATACCAACCCTAGAAAGTATAAAAATGTATCTAATTGTGGTTTTGATTTGCATTTCCTTAATGAGTAAAGGTATTCGGCATCTTTCATGTGCTTATTGGCTATTTGTATTTATTTATTTTTGTAGAAATGTCTATTTAAGTAATTTACCCATTTAAATTTTTTCCAACTTTCATTTTATATACAGGGAATATTTGTTCAGGTTTGTTACCAGGGTACGCTGCATGATGCTGAAGTTTGGAGTAAAAATGATCCCATCCCTCAGGCATTGAACATGGTACCCAATAGTTAGTTTTTCAACCCTTGTCCCCTCCATCATTCCTGCTTCTGTTGTTGTCATCTATTGTTGTCATCGTTATGTACATAACTCTCTATTGTTGTCATCGTTATGTACATGAATATCCAAAATTTAGCTCCCACTCAGATACAAGAATATGTGGTATTTGGTTTTCTGCTATTGTATTAATTCACTTAGGATAATGGTCTCCAGTTGCATCCCTGTTGATACAAAGGATAAATATATATATATATATATATTTGTTTTTTATGACTACATAATATTTCATGGTGTATATGTACCATATTTTCTTTATCCAATACACTGTTGATGGGCATATAGGTTGATTCCTTTGATCCTTGCTCTTGTGAATAGCACTGCAATGAGCATAAGAGTGCATGTATCTTTTCGGTAGAACAATTTGTTTTCTTTTGGATGTGTAACCAGTAATGGGATTGCAGGGTCAAATGGTAGTCCTGTTTTAAGTTTTTACAGAAATCTACAAATTGCTTTCCATAGTGGCTGAACTAATTTATTTTCCCACCAACAACCCTTTTCTCTTCAGCCTTACCAACATCTGCCGGTTTTTGAATTTTTAATAACAGCTATTCTGAGGTGTGAGATGGTATCTTACGGTGGTTTTGATTTTCATTTCTCTGATAATTAGGGACGTGGAGCATTTTTCATATGCTTGTTGGTTGCTTGTATGCCTTCTTCTGAGAAGTGGCTGTTCATGTCTTTTGCCTATATTTTAACGGAGTTGTTGTTTTGTTTGTTCAACTTCTTCAATTCATGGTAGAATCTGGATAACTACACATCCTCATTGGATGTGTAGTTAGTGAGTATTTTGCCCATTCTGTAGGTTGTCTGTTTACTATGTTGAAAGTTTCTTTTGCTGTGCAAAAGCTCTTCAGGTTAATTAGGTCCCAGTGTTTGTATTTTTGTTCTTGAGTTTTAGAATTTTAAAAATACATTATGGTTATTAAAGCTTTATCAGACATATAATAAACAAATATTTTCTTCCTGGTATCTATGGGTATTACATACATTTAAATGCTTTCAACAGCCCCTGGACTGTGATCTTGCTCCATCCTGGGGTGGGAAACACCAAGGCAAGCTGTGGCCCTGAAGTCCCTCAGGAGATCTATCAGGCATGTAAAAAGGAAAAGCCATCATTTTTTGAGAGTAAGGTCCGTATTTCCCCCATCTCCTGGCAGCATGGCCACTGCAGAATTGGGTAATGAAGGATGGTAAGAAGGGCAGCAAAAATGCCACAAATCCTTCTTACTGAAATGTATTGGCCTTTCTCTTTGTTAAGTACTCTTATGGTGGCTATACAGTTTTCATTAGATCCCAGAGTTCCACAAATACTGACTCTCTCAGTGTTTGTTAGCTTAATATTTGCTTCAGCATGGAAGTGGTGTTTGGAACTCTATACTCACCATATTTTATCACATCATCCCCATAACTGTTTTGAAACTCTTTTGGGTGTCAGAATTTTTTTCAAATTTTATATTTGAAGAAGTGGATCTCAGAGTCGTATATACATTGTATTTGTGTGTGTGTTTGTGTGTACACACACACATATTCAATTACCTGAAGGATTAGCAGTGCATGCCTTCTCAGTATTAGATCTTATTAAACTTCAGTGTACGTTGGAATTTCTTAAGCAGCTTATTCACACATGTTTAATCTCATCCCAAGTTGCTGATCCACTAGTTGTATAGGATACAGAATTTTAAATTGAATATAAGTTCCTTCTCTTTATGCTATCAACTTTAACTCTAAAATATGATGTATTATTTGCCTGGATTTCTACAAAAATAAGGGTATAAATTATAGCTTATGCAGGTCTTATGAAATATATATATATACATATTTTTATATACATGCATGTATGCATAGATATGCAAATAATGTGTAAACATAAATAAACATAAAATTTATGCTCATTTTTTAAGGAGAAGGCACAGATAGAAAACAATTAGATATAGAGCTAGAGAGAGAAATACACGATTAGATATATAGAAGGATGGACAGAGTAAATGATACATCATATGGCTGTAAAGTTCAGGAGTTGCATGTTTCACTGCATTTTCTAGAATAAATTTGTGGGTGGATATAGGTGTAAACTTTTTAGACACATTTGATAAAGTGTTACTAAAAGCACAATAAGTTAATTTAGGATGGCTGTCATAGATATGTTCACAAATATGTTCATAGGACAGGTGGGTAGAGGTGTTTACTTCCTCCGAGTTTATAGAATATGGTATGATTTTAACAAGAACCTGGCCATAGGACAGCTCCACATATATCATAGTGTATTGTGTCAGTTTCTAGGAAATTGCTACACTAGTATTTCCTTCTTGGGTTCCTCAGTAATAATGTTAAAAATCTTTTTTAAAAAAACAAACATCACTCATTTAGATTAAGAGGCAAAAAAATTATAAAAAACAGGATGAGGCAAAGCAAGATGGGAAATTGGAAGCATTTAAAAATCATCTCCCTAGTAGGAACACCAAATTGAACTATTATGCATAAAACGTCACCTTTATAAGAACCAAAAATGATATGAGCAATCACATTTCTTGGTTTTAACACTACGTTAAGAAAAGAGGCACTGAGGAGGGTAAGAAAGGCAGCCTTGAATTGCCAACGCCACCCCTCCCCATCCCTGGCAGCGGCTGCATTGGAAAGAGTATTGTATACTTGGAAGATGGAAAGCTCAGTGATTGGGGGACTTTACATTGAAACTCAGTGCTGTTCTGTCACAGTGGAAAATAACACAGGGCAAAAATCAGAAGGAACTCATGGAGGAAGCATTTACACCAGCTTTAGCCAGAGGCGAATCGCCCCTCCCAGGGGTCAGAACCTGAGTTCTGGCAAGCCTCACCACTGCCAGCCAAAGGGCTGTGGTGTTCTAATTAAACTTGAAAGGCAGCCTAGGCCACAAGGACTGCAATTTCTGGGCAAGTCCTGGTGCTGTCCTTAGCGCTAATGGACTTGGGGTGCATGCGACCTAGTGTTACCTGCTGGGGGTGGGGAAGGGAGTGCTTGTGTCACCTCTTCCTCAACCCCCGGCAGAGGGTAGGAGCCTCCAATTCCCTCTGCTTAAGGAGAGGAGAGCAGAGAGTAAAGAGTAAAGGCTGAGCTGATATCTAAGTTTGTCTTGCAACTTAGATATCAGCTCAGCCACAGTAGAACAGAGGGCATGAGACAGAGGTCTGAGTCCCTTATTACACACCCTAGCTACTGAATGACACTTCTAGGCACACCTTGGGCCAGAAGGGACCCCGATTTCTTGAAGGTAAAGACCCAGTCCTGACGGGATTTGTCACCTGCTGACTAAGGGACCTTGAGCAGTGGTAGCAGTGGTAGCCAGGCAGTACTCACTGAGGGCCCTAGGTGAAGCTCAGATTCTTGCTGGCTTCAGGTGTGAACTAGCACATTCCCAGCTGTGGTGGCTATGGGTAGAGACTCCTTCTGCATCAGAAAAAGAGACAGGAGAGTAAATGGGACTTTGTCTTGCACCCCGGGTACCAGCTCGGCCACAGTTGGGTAGAACACCAAGTGAGCTCCTGGCATCTCTGATTCCAGGCTTTGGCTCTTGGATGGCATTTCTAGACCCACCTTGGATCAGAAGGGAGCACATTGTCCTGAAAGGAGAGACTCAGAAATGACATCATTCACATAAGCTGACCGAAAGCCCTTGGGCCCTGAGTGAACGTCAGCAGTAGCCAGGCAGTTCTCGCTGTGAGCCAGGGGCAGTGGCCACAGGGAGAGACTCCTCTGCTTGAAGAAAAGAGAGGGAAGAGTGGGAAAGTCTTTGTCTTGCAGCTTGGGTACCATTTCAGCTTCAGTAGAATAGAGTACCAGGAGGATTGCTAAGATTCCTGCCTTCAGGCACTGGTTTCTAGAGGGCGGGGTGTAGGGAGAACTCAGTTCCCTGAAGGGAAGGACAAAAGCATGCCTGTACTTGATACCTGTTAACTGTAGAGCCCTTAGGCCTTGCGTAAATACAAGCAGTATCCAGTCAGTAGTCACTACAACCTTGGGTGAGACTCCTTGCTCTTCTGGCTTTCTGTCCAACCCAGTGCAATTTCAGTTTGGTGGCCACGGGGTGCCTGTGTCACCCGTCTTTCAGCTCCAGGTAGCTCAGGACACACAGAGGGACTTCATTTGTTGGGGGAAAGTAAGAGAAGAGAACCAGAGTCCCTGCCTGGTAATCTAGTGTATTCTTCCAGATCTTACCCAAGACCACCACAGCAGTACCTCTATGAGTCTGCAAGAGTCACAGAATTACTGGGCTTGGGGTGCCATCTAAAGCACATATGGCTGCAGTGGATAAAGACTTAGAGCGGAACACCCAAGTCCTTTCGAATGCCTGTAAAGCCTTCCCAAGAAGGATGGATACGAACAAGCAAATGGCAAAGATTATAATAAATACCTAACTTTTAAATGCCTAGACTCCAACAGACTTTTACATGCCTAGACACCAACAAATCAAGCATGAAGACCATACAGGAAAACATGACCTCAGCAAACAAACCAAATAAGGCACCAGTGACCAACCAGGAGAAATATGTGACCCCTCAGAGAATTCAAAACAGCTGTTTTGAAGAAGCTCAACAAAATCCAAGATAACAAAGAGAAGGAGTTCTGAATCTTATCAGATAAACTTAAGCAAGAGACAGAAATAATTAAAAAGAATCAAGCAGAAATTCTGGAGCCAACGAAAGCAATGGACATACTGAAGAAAGTACCAGTCTATTAACAGCAGATTTGATCAAGCAGGAGAGAGAACTAGCAAACTTGAAGATAGCATGGTGAAAAACACACAGTGAGCAGAGAAAAAAGGAAAAAGAATAAAAAAGAATAAAGCACACTTACAAGACCTAGAATATAGCCTGAAAATAACAAATCTAAGAGTTATTGGTCTTAAAGAGAAGGTAGAGGGAAAGTTTGAGGTAGTTTATTCAGAGGAATATTAACAAATAATTTCCCCAAACTAGAAAAAGGTGTTCATATACAAATACAAGAAAGGTACAAAACACCAAGCAGATTCAACCCAAAGACAACCTCAAGATATTTAATGATCAAACTCCCAAAGGTCAAGTATCAATAAAGGACCCTAGAAGCCGTAAGAGAAAATAAATAATGTACAAACGAGCTTCAACACATCTGGAAGCAGATTTCCCAGTGCCAACCTTACAGGCTAGGAATGAGTGGCATGAAATATTTAAAGGACTGAATGAGAAAACAATTTACCCTAAAATAGTATATCCAGTGAAAACATCCTTCAAACATTAAAGAGAAATAAAAACTTTCCCGGACAAACAAAAGCTGAACGATTTCATCACCATTAGACCTATCATACAAGAAGTGCTAAATGAAGTTCTTCAAGCCGAAAGAAAACGACTTTGGTGAGTAATAAGAAATCATCTGGCCAGGTGCAGTGGCTCACGCCTGTAATCCCAGCAATTTGCGAGGCTAAGGTGGGTGGATCACCTGAGGTCAGGAGTTTGCAACCAGCCTGGCCAACATGGTGAAACTCCGTCTCTACTAAAAGTACAACAATTAGCTAGGCATGATGGTGGGCACCTGAAATCCTGGCTACTTGAGATGCTGAGGCAGGAGAATCGCTTGAACCCAGGAGGTGGAGGTTGCAGTGAGCCAAGACCACCCCATTGTACTCCAGCCTGGGCAACAAGAGCAAAACTCTTGTCTCAAAAAATAAAAATTAAAAAAAAAAAAGGAAATCATCCTCAGGTACAAAACTCATTGTTGACAGTAAATACACAGAAAAACACAGAATATTATAACAGTAAAATTACGGTGTGTAAACTACTCATGTCTCGAGTAGAAAGTCTAAAAGATGAGCCTATCAAAATGATAACTGCAACAACTTTTAAAGACATAGTATAATAAAATAAAAATGGAAACAACAAAATGTTGAAAAGTAAGGGGACGAAGTAAAGTGTAGAGTTTTTATTAGTTTTCTCTTTGTTTGTTAGTTTGCTTGTTTCTTTGTGCCATAAGTGTTAAGTTATAATTAGTTTAAAATAATGAGTTATAAGATATTTGCAAGCCTCATAGTAACCTAAAGTCAAAATGCATGCAACAGATAAACAAAAAATAAAAATTAAAAAATAAATTAAAATATGCACCTAAGAAAATCACCTTCACTAAAAGGAAGGCAGGAAAAAAGGAAAGAAGGAAGAGAAGACCAGAAAGCAAATAACAAAATGGCAGGAATAAGTTCATATTTATCAAGAATAACATTGAATATAATGAATTAAACTCTCTAATCAAAAGATATGCAGTGGCTGAATGAATTAAAATAAAATAAAACAAAACAAAGAAACAAAAAAAAAAAGACCAAATGATCTTTTGCCTACAAGAAACACATTCTACCTATAAAGACCCACATAGACTAAAAATATACGGATGGAAAAATATATTCCATGTTAATGGAAATCAAAAAGGAACAGGAGTAGCTATAGTTAAAACAGAAAAAATAGATTTCAAGACAAAAACTATAAAAAGAGACAAATCAAGTCACTATATAATGTTAAAGAGGTCAATTCAGCAAGAGGATATAACAATTTTAAATATATATACACCCAACACTAGAGCACTTGGATATATTAATATAAAGCAAATATTGTCAGAGCCAAAAAGAGAGATGGACCCCAATACAATAATAATGGGAGACTTCACACCCTCACTTTCAGCAGTGAAGAGATCATCCAGATAGAAAATCAACAATAAACAATCTCCAATATAAAACAAATAGATCTAATAGATATTTACAGACCATTTTGTACAAAGGCTGCAAAATACACATTCTTTTCCTCAGCACCTGAATCATTCTCAAAGATAAACAACATGTTAGGCCACAAAACAAGTCTTAAAACATTCAAAAAAGTGAAAGAATATCAATTATATTCTCTGACCACAATGGAATAAAACTAGAAATCAATAACAAGAGAAAATTTGGAAACTATACTAACACATGGAAATTTAATAACAGGCTCCTGAATGGCAAGTGGGTAAATAATGAAATTAAGAACAGAATTGAAAAATATCTTGAAATGAGTGAGAATGAAAAACCAACATACCAAAACATATGGGATACAGTGAAAGCAGTACTAGGAGGGAAGTTTAAGGCTGTATGTACCCACATGCAAAAAGAGGAGAAACTTCCAATAAATAATATACTAATGATGAACTTAAAGAACTATAATAGCAAAAACAAATGAAATCCAAAATTAGTAGAAAAAAAAATAAAGATCAGGGCAGAAGCAAGTGAAATTCAAACAAAGAAAAGAATACAAAAGATCAACAGTATGAAGAGTTAGTTTTTTGAAAAGGTAAACAAAATTGACCAAACTTTAGACATATTAACTGAGGAAAAAAAGAGACAAGACCTAAATAAATAAAATCAGAGATGAAAAAGGATACATTACAATTGACAAGGTAGAAATTCAAAAGATCATTAGTGGCTATAATTAGCAACTATATGCCAAAAAATTTGAAATCTTAAAAGAAATGTATACATTTCTGGCTCATACAATATATGAAGATTGAACTAGGAAGAAATAAAAAACCTGAACAGAACAATATCGAGATCAAAGGTGTAATAAATAGTCTCCCAGCCAACAAACAAACAAAAACAAAAACAACAACAAAACAAAAACAAAAACAAAACAAAAGAACAAAACAAAACAAAACAAAACAAAAAGCCTGGGACCCAATGGCTTCACTGCTGAGTTCTATAAAACATTTACAGAAGTATTAATACCAATCCTACTCTAAGTATTCTGAAAAGTAGAGAAGGGAATACTTCAAACCTCATTCTACAGTGTCAGTATTACCCTGATACCAAAACTAGACAAAGAAACAACCGAAGAAGAAAACTACAAGTCTATATCCCTGATGAACATCAAAGCAAAAATCCTCAACAAAATACTATCAAAGATAATTCAACAACACATTAAAAAGATCGTCTATTATGATCAAATGGGATTTATCCTAGGTGTTAAAGATTGCTTAACACATGCAAATCAGTGATATATCACATCAACATAATGAAGGACAAAATCCATATGATCATTTCAACTGATGTGGAACACACATTTGATAAATTACAACATCCCTTTATGATTAAGAACTCTCAAAAAACGGTTTAGAAGGAGCATATATCAACACAATAAAAGCCATATACAGCAGACCTACAATTAGTATCATACTGAAAGGGAAAAAACTTAAAGCCTTTCCTCTAAGATCTGGAATAAGATAAAGCTGCCCACTTTCACCACTGTTATTCAACATAACACTGGAAATCCTAGCACAAGCAATCAGACAAAATAAAGAAATAAAAGACATCCAGATTGGAAAAGAAGTCAAGTTATCCTTATTTGCAGATGATATAATCTTATATTTGGAAAACCTAAAGTCTCTACCAAAAACTATTAGAATTGATAAGAAAATTCAGTAAATTTGCAGAATAAAAAATCAATGTTCAAAAATCAATAGCATTTCTATTTACCAACAGTGCAAAATTTGAAAAAGAAATCAAGAAAGCAGCCCCATTTACGATAGCCACAAATAAAATAAAAGCCTAGGAATAAACTTAACCAAGGAAGAGAATGATATCTACAATGAAAAGCATAAAGTATTGATGCATGAAATTGAAGAGGACTCAAAGGATGGAAATATATTCTATATTAATGACTGGAATAATCAATATTATTTCAATGTCCATTTTACCCAGTAATGCAAACTACAGAATCAATGCAAATGTAAATGTACCAATAATATTCTCTACAGAAATAAAAAAAAAATCCTAAATGTATATAAAACCACAAGAGACCCAGAAAACCCAAAGGTTTCCTGAGCCAAATGAACGAAACTGGAGGAATCAATTTACCTCACTTTTAATCGTACTACAGAGCTATAGTAATCAAGATAGCATGGTACTGGCATAAAAACAAACCCATTTACCAATGGAAAAAAAAAAGAAGAAGAAAACCCAAAAACCAATCCATGCATCTACAGTTAACTCATTTTTGACAAAGGTGCCAAGAACGTACATTGAGGAAAAGATAGTCTCTTCAATAAATATTGTTGGGAAAACTGAATATCTGTATGCAGAAGAATGAAACTAGTCTCACTTTTCTCACCATATACAAAAATCAAATCAAAATGGATTCAATACTTTAAGACCTCAAAACTACTTAAAAGACTTAAAACTAAAGCCACAAAACTACTGCAAGAAAACATTGGGGAAAATCTCCAAAATATTGGGCTGGGCAAAAATTTATTGAGGAATACCCTACAAGCACAGGCAACCAAAGCAATAATGGACAAATGTGATCATGTCCAGTCAGATGGCTTCTGCACAGCACAGGAAACAACTGACAAAGTGAAGAGACAATTAACAGAATGGGTGAAAATATCTGCAAACTATCCATCTGACAAGGGATTAATAACCAGAATATATAAGGTACTCAAACAACTCAATAGGAGAAAATCTAATAATCTGATTAAATATTGTCTAATAATCTGAATAGATATTCCTCAAAAGAAGATATACAAATGGCAAACAAGTATATGAAAAGATGCTCAACACTGCTGATCATCAGAGAAATAAAAATCAAAAGAACAATAAGATGTCATCTTATCCCAGTTAAATGGCTTTTGTCCAAAAACCAGCAATATCAAATCCTGACAAGGATGTGGAGAAAAGGGAACCCTCGTACACTATTGGTGGGAGTGTAAATTAGTACAATCACTATGGAGAACAGTTTGCAGGTTCCTCAAAAATCTATAAATAGAATTACCATGTGATTCAGCAATCCCACTGCTAAGTATATACTCCAAAGAAGGGAAATTACTATGTAGAAGAGATACCTGCACTTTCAAGTTTATTGCAGCTCTATTCACAATGTCTAAGACTGGAAGCAACCTAGAAGTCCATCACCAGATGAGTGGACAAAGAAAATGTGGTACATTTACACAATGGAGTACTATTCAGTCATAATAAAGAATGAGTTCCTCTCATTTGCAACACAATGATGAATGGAACTTGATGTTATTATGTTAAGTGAAATAAACCGGGCACAGGAAAACAAACTTTGCATGTTCTCACTTATTTGTGGGATCTAACAAATAAAAACAATTGAGCTTGTGTAGATAGAGAGTAGAATGATGGCTACCAGAGGCTGGAAAGGGTACTGCTGCGGAGGGGGCGGGCGGGGTGGGAAGGGGAAGGGGGCAGTGGGTGGGGAAATGGGGATGTTTAATGGGCCTAAAAATATAGTTAGATAGACTAATAAGATCTAGTATATTACAATGCAACAGAGTGACTACAGTGGACAATAATTTATTGCACATTCTAAAATAACCAAAAGAGTATAATTAGATTATTTTTAACACAAAGGATAAATGCTGGAGGTAATGGGTTTCCCATATACTTTGATGTGATTATTATGCATTGTGTCCCTGTGTCAAAATATCTCGTGTACCCCATAAATACATAGACCTATTATGTACCCACAAAAATTAAAAAATAACAATGATATTTTAAAAAAACTACAAAAACCAAAAACTGATTCTTGGCTTTCCATTAATTACAACATACTAGTTTTAATTTTAAGAAAGTTTAAGAAAGTAATATTTCTTTATTGATTCAGAAAACTTCCCTTTTGCTTGCATTTTAGTTATTTTTGATACTATCTCTGAATCTATTAAAAGGCTTCTGAAGTTATGGGCTTGTATTTTATTACAGAGAACATAATAGAATACAGAGAATTAGTGTAGATCTCAAAAAGACTTTGTGTAAAGAAGGACATAAACTTTACTGGCTAATTGTCATCCTTATTTTATTCTTTAAAGTGAAATATGGAGATATTGTATTTACTTAGTACTGTTCCTTTTACAATGACTGAGGATTTTGATTACTGTGAAGATAGATGTACTTCCCAAGGGAAGGAAAGTATCATCGTGTTCAAAATTACACATTTTCATCTCAGACAAAACAAAACTATGTTTTTGTTTCTGTTTTTTTTTTCCCTATAACTATTCCTAAAACAGTCATTGAGACTTAGCTTTATTATACGTATTTGTTTTTAACTCTATGATTTTACATGAAGGAAAAACTACAGGGGAAAATGTGTCCATTCTAAGATGGGCATCACTGAGATCATAATTGTTATTCTGAAATAAGACACAAAAATCCGTGAGAAAAATCACACAAATATAGCACATTATATTATCTTATGTAAGAAAAAACTTCTTAGCAAGGTACCAAATGAAGTTGTCAATTCAAGCCTTCCATTTTTTTATCTTATTTTGAGTTGTGCCAAATGAAATTAGGCAAGAAAATGATAATTGTTTTTGCTATAAACTGATCTTAAAATCTTTAAAAAAATATTTTAGAGAGTATAAATTACTTGTATTAATTATGTAAAGAATGAATATCTAGATTATAACCAAAGCTAGAAGTATTTTATTTTCAAACATTATATTGGTATGCCACTTATGCACGCCTGATAAAGTCATTATGTTTTTTCAATATTTTTGACTATATAAAAAACTCTTATCATAGGATATATCATAGGATATATCATGCAAGCCCATTAAGAATCCAGTAAATTGTTGTTAAAATGTTAGACCAATCTCTCCAGGAACTGAGCCTGTAGTATACTTGTAAGTGTGTGATATGCTTGTAAGAGTCAGACATTATTTCCTATGAAATATTCATTTCTTTAAAATATTGAATATTCTTGTTCTGTTACATATCAGAAAGAAACAATTCAAAAATAAGAATTATAAAGGAAAAAGTATTTTTATTTCTTCAACAAAAATTATAAATTTCGTGGACTCTGGTGTGAGGTAGAGGTGACACTAATTGTTATAAAAGTTATTCCCACTGGGCATGGTGGCTCACGTCTCTCCCAGCACTTTCGGAGGCCAAGGCCGGTGGATTACCTGAGGTCGGGAGTTCGAGACCAGCCTGACCAACATGGAGAAAATCCGTCTCTACTAAAAATAGAAAATTAGCTGGGCGTGGAGTCACATGCCTGTAATCCCAGCTACTCAGGAGGCTGAGGCAGGAGAATCGCTTGAAACCGGGAGGTGGAGGTTGCAGTGAGCTGAGATCTACCATTGCACTCCAGCCTGGGCAACAAGAGCGAAACTCCGTCTCAAAAAAAAAAAAAAATTTATTCCCTGCACAAATTCACAAGGTACTGGTCTCATAACTGTGCAACATACGTGTCCAAGTCTATATCCGGTTGTGATATCCTTAGCTCTGTCTTATAACTATGTAACTTTTGATTGTGCACTGCAACACTGCATCTTGAAAAACAAGATACAATAGAGTGCATTTTGGAGAAAAATCAATCAAAATATTAGGTAAACCTTTTAATTAACCACTGATCCTAATGGACACAATATAGAGAAACAATGTAGAAACTCTGATCAGGAAGGAAAACTGAGGGGGTAAGGATTCCATGTTGTTCCTAGAAGGTTAAGTGTGGAGAAATAGTCTGTTCTCCACAGGCTGATTTTGTTTGTTTGTTTAATTTTAAATTTATCTGTATCCCTGGATATGCAGAAGAAAACAGCCAATGAAATCACAAACTTCGAGTTGACATTTTCTTAAAAGGCAAATAGAACAATCATGGCAGATTTTAAATTAACACTTGCTGTAATATAGGTAATCAATACTAGATACAGCCAGTACTGATTTGGGGAAAATGTTCACTAAATGGCCAGATAAGGTGAAAACATTTTAACACAATAAAATCGTATATTGGAAAGTGACAGATTCTACATAGAGGTAACAGTGGGCAGGGCACAGTGGCTCCATCATGAAATGTCATAGTGTGAATAAATCTATGAAATGCTCCCAGAAATCGAGTTTACTTTTGAACAGTTGTATCCCCGAAGTCTCCTTAGTCCCTAGACCACAGTGACTGTGAATGGCTGAATGAGTAAATATCCATTGGCTGACAGGTGGGAAAAGTGCCTGTCAGGACAGTGCCATATGGGTACAGAGCTAGGGTTTCAGGGGAGTTAGGCAGCTTGAGCTGGCTGCTCTGCTACAACAGTTTATCAGTGAAAAACAAATAGAAGCAGGGAAAGCTGAGCATAGTTGTAGGGTTACGACATCCTAGTTAGCTATGGTTTCACAGATTATAGCATGGCAGAGAAAATTAATTAAATGTTGTCTTTACATGGCGCAATTTTTTTTTAATAAAAGAGTTTGCAGCAAATCTATTAAGTCAGAGGTTAAACAAAAGCTTGGAAAATTTTGTTTGAAATAAATCTGCAGAAATAGAAAAATACATGTGCTTCTCTCATTGAAGTAGAAACGGGGGCTTCAAGGTCCACATGGGTCTCTTGCCCCTTCCTCACAAGTAGTGAGAAGGCATCAGACTCTCATTTACAAAGTTCTCCAACCCTCTGAAGCACACTCACAGCAGTAGCAATCTTGTATGAACAAATGTAATGTTCCATCAAAAAGAATCCTCTTAACCTCCTGCCAAACAACAAAAGCCACAGATGTATAAAGCACGCTTGACATGTTTAGTTCTTTAGGTCTCTTTTTATCTACACGGAGTTCTGACATGCTCCAGTTTACCTCTATTTGTTTCACTGTCAACGCTCAGATCTAAGGGCCAAGATCTACTGCTGAACCAGTCAGCAAGTTGAGTAATTAATCATAAGCCAGGGGACATTATCACAAGTCTAACAAGTTTAACACAGGGGCGCATTTTGTATAAATTAAACATTCCACAGAACCTTGCTCACTGAGATAATTCACTATTACTGTAAAATAATCCAGACAGTGCAAATTCTAGCCTAGTCTTCGGTGTGTTCATGACTGATGCAGAATAAGCTACATACATGGATTTATAGACAATTCTTACAATTCTGAGATCATAATTTAAAGACTTACTAGCATATTGCTATATATTACAATATGTAACATTAATATAACATTAGCTAAAAGGTCTGCTATATAGCCATGAAGTTAAGGTGGAAAAGTTCATTTACATTTTAATTTTAGCTTTAAACAGATAACTCTGGAATATGACTCAATTGATGATAACTGACTGATAATCAATGCCTTCATTTAATCTTAAATACTAATGCATAGAGAAAAATTAAAACCAATAACTTTGATTTTCTTTTCCTGGAGCTATTATGAAATAATTTGATCCGTCTTTCTTAAATCTCGAATCAGGTCCAGTAAGAATTTGAAAAGGCATGGAATGCTGCATTAAAATTCAAAGCTCATATTCTGAGAAGCAACTAGCTAAATCCTACAACATTAATGTCTACATGTAATACTTTTTGTTATATGTAATGAAAATTAGTTGATATTGCTGTTTGACCTTTAGAAGCTTTGAACAGATAAAGCTTGTGTTTTATAGATAGTTCAAGAAACTCCCGTTTGTTGTTCAGTAAACAAGGTTGTTTTTGGGTTTCAGTAGAAATAATTGTGGGAATACATGAAATATTAGGAAGGCCTAAACTTTGTACTCTACAACGATTCAGCCTTCTTCATTATTATTCTACCTTATTCACTTTAGGCAATTATTTATGCACATCTATCTCTGTCAACTAATATACTTCTGCCTGGTTTTATAACTGCAAGTGTGCGTGGCAAGTAGGAAACAAAATCCGTTTTAAATTCTGGTCAATTATATTCTTCACTAAAATATAATTAATTTGATGTAGATATTTCTCTTACTCTTCCCAGGGTTTTTTGTCTTCTGTTTTAATGATTACCTTTAGATACTTTAACATATCATGTCTATGGTGCTTCCAGAGGTGTCATTTCAAGTCCAGATTTGTAGGATATGATGATGCTTGACTGCATTTACTTATAATGAGCATCCAGAAATAGATTCTTACTCCAGTTCTATAGACTTTGTCAGGCAATTAGAAGAAACGACAAAAAACCTGTTAGAATTAGTGTATCTATAACTTGGCTAAGACATTCCTACACACCTTTTATGAAATTAATGCTATTCTTATTTCCACCCTCTTCATGTTAGAAGGTTGGGTATGTCAAGTTACAACGCAGAAAGTTCAGTGAGTTTAATTAGTAACTATAAGTCTGTCTTATAATACTTAAAATCATCAAAATTTAATTCACTAATTTAATAAACAAAGACACCAGCCCACAACGTTCGGTTTGAAAAGGTTTCTTTCCTAGAAGCTTTATGTGCATCATAGCAGTTTGAGGAAAATATACTGGTAAGATAGTATTTCAAATGCAAGCCTAATTTATTTTGTTTTTTGAAGTCTTAATTGGTTTTGCCAGTACTCTGAAGATTCACAGCGGTCTTACGTATATTTAATAGCAAGTACATATTAAGGTATTATTATGGATAGCATATACTATATATAAGGAATATCAAGCTATCTTAATAATTGATAGTTATTCTTGAAACATAGGCAAGGGTGAAAGGATACTATACACAGTAAATTGTGCATACATATAATTTTAACCCTATACATAATTAAAAGAGAGAATACAACTGAACATAGTTTTAATTCTCAAGTCTTTCCAAGTAGGAATTTGTGTTTAATTTTTTTCAATGTTTCAAGAATTTAAAATCTATTATAATCAGCAGTGGCGTTTTTATGAGGATGAACAGATACTCAGTTTTGCAAAGCTTCACCCATAAACCTATTTCAGGCCCAACATACCAAAGTTTGGATTGAACACAGTATCTTATCAAGGGTAAAACTGCTTTCTTAGCATATGTACAGCTATAGTTCCAGTTGGAGTAGCCTGATGGTTTTTATTCTCCTACAGTTTATTCATCCTGAATATAATGCTGTAATTATGGGGTCTTTTGATATATTATATATGAAAATGAATATTAAAAAATGGCCTCTGGAACCAAACTGCGAAAATTTTGACTTTGGACATTTAACTTCGCTGGTCTCAGCTTCTTCACGTTACAAATGAAATAATGCTCAAACCTATTTTGTGGTACGGGTGTGAGTTCTAAATGAGATATGGTGGATAAAGCTCTTTGACCTCTTATCTCATACACATAGATCTCTCATTAATATTAAATAGATTCAGTAATATATTTAGATAGCATTTCAATTTAAGCTATTCCAGAGGCAGTTTTCATTCCTTTTGTGTGAAGTTAATATGGAATTAATGGACTTATAGATTTTATATACAATTCACACACTATAGGATCTATCGAAACACATATATCAAAAGAGCTTTTTAGACCATATTATTTTTAAGGTTTTTTCGAAAGTATTTTGTAGAAAATGCTACAGAAATCTCAGAAAATTTTTGTGAAAGCGACAATTGTCTTCTGTATTCATAACATCCTTATTTCTACTCATATAACGCCAATAAAGGTTCAAACCTAACTTAATTTCTTATCACATATGGAATTGTGAAATATTTGATATATTTCTCGCCATATATATGTATATTTCTATATATCAAAAATATATTTGATATATCTATATATGCAGATATATACAATATGACTCTATTCTTATATATAATAAATTTTCCATACATAAATTTTCATATTTTTTATATATATAAATTTTCCTATACATATATTTTATATATGTATAAATATAAATTTCTGTCTGGGTGTGTGACTCAAGCCTGTAATTCTAGCACATTGGGAGGCTGAGATGGGTGGATCACCTGAGGTCAGGAGTTCAAGACCATCCTGGCAAATATGATGAAACCCCATCTCTACTAAAACTACAAAAATTAGCCAGGTGTGGCCAGCACCTGTAATCTCAGCTACTCGGGAGGCTGAGGCAGGACAACCTCTTGAACCCGGGAGGCGGAGGTGACAGTGAGCTGAGATCGTGCCACTGAACTTCAGCCTGGGCAACAGAGTGAGACTCTGTCTCAAAAAAGCAAAAAAAGGAAAATTTCTTTTATATATATTTTCTCTATATATAAGAAAATAGAGTCTCATATATATGAAAATAGAGTCAATAAGCAGCACCTAATTCATCTCTCCACCAACATACATATATATACACATAAATGTATACATACATATATACACATACACACACAAATATATAAATATATATTTGATATCTACGTGTCTATTTTTATATATATACACGTATATATACATATATACATAATACATATACACACGTATATATGTATATATGTATACATATATAATACATAATATGTGTGTATATAAATATATACACACATATATCAAATATTTATTTATTAGAATATTTATTATATATTTCTGTGTGTCTATGTATATATGTGTGTGTATATATATATGTTTATGGCTAAAACTTTAGAAAAACTGAATATCTGTTCATCCTTCTTTTTCTGGAAATTTTGGTTTCTTATCACAAAGATGACTCTCTTATTATCTTTCTCCCTAACGTCTCATGCTGACTACCAATTTGCAGTTGATAACTGTGCCTTATTCTTGACTAAGAAAATAAAGTCAATTGGTGAGACGTAATTCAACTTTCCACTGACAAATCTACCATCTGCGTACATTTGAGCCCAGACATTCTGCCTTATCTTCTGTTACAATTAAAGGACTTCTGCTGTCATGTTTATTCCTTCCTCTGATTATGGATCCCATAATCTTTCAGCTTGTCAGCTGGAATATAATTTCAGAAATTATAATCAGTCTTTCCACATTATTGATTTCACATTCAGAAGTAATTCTTTGGAAATGCTGCTCAAAATGTATTTGAATTCTTTTATAAACCCTCTTAAAATTTTTATTGGACAAGAGGGTTGTGTTCCATTGCCACATACAATCACATGTCAGTATCTGCCATGCGATTACCTTCGCTGAATGGTATGACAGGGAGAATCCCTGCGCCACCTTCTGGCAAGAGCTTTAAGAGACATTACATGATTCCCCCAATGCTGCATTTCTCTAACTTCAGAAGTGCGATGAAGAAGAAGGGATGCTATTTCAACCAGGGATATACACGACTAGGAACAACAGACCACCAGAAATAAATTACCTACATTCACACTAAAGAACAAATAAGCTAATGAGATTAATTAACTGTGGACAGTGTTAAATCTGGAGCCCATGTTCTTTTATTCTGAAATATATTCACTACTTTCCTAAACAAAAGAGACTCAAAAGTCATTAACCTAACACATTCAGAAATGACATCTTGAGATCACTTTAAAAACTGTTTATCTTGCTGATAATCTCTATTTTCTTCCTGATCTCTATATTCCGATCTCTATTTTCTTACTGATAATCTCTGTTCTACCAGTTCTTTTGTGATACTAAACAGACTGACGGCTTCTTCATCTTCTGCCATTGAAATCACCTTATGAAAATATACCCTATTCTGACACTGTCCATAACAGCTTAAAATCTCAATACTGAGAGATGAAAGTCTTAGAATATTGCTTGAAAATGTATCCTAAACTTGCATGTAATAATATAGTGTTTTAAATCTCTGATACTTTCTGGAGATGGGTGAATAAAAATATGATGCCCTCCTTTCTTCCTCTCCCCTTTCCTCCCTCTCTTCCTTATTTTCTTCTTTGCTTCCTTCCTTACTTTAACACTTACTGTCTACCAAGTGATCTGCTCTGAGACATATGCTACCATACAAAGATAGAGAAGACACAGTTCTTCCATCGTGTGACTTTCAGGTAAATAGAGTTAAACAGAACTGAAACCAATAAAGTGTTAACAGGTATCATTATAAACTCACATACAGGATAGGATATTAAAGAGTGTATAGTCACTTATACTAAAGGAAATCAAAAAATATTAGTCGAGTTGTGCTTTTAGAGCTGACAGACCACAAAGGCGAAGAGTGGTCTAACGCTTAAGAAAGAGTGGTAGGTGGGGCATAGTTGTAAGCAACTGTAATCCCAGCTACTGGTAAGGTTGAGGTGGAAGGATCACTTGATCCCAAGGGTTCGAAACCAGCCTGTGCAAAATAGCAAAAACTTGTTGCAATAAAAATAAAATAATATAAAAGCTTTAAATAAAAAAGGAGAAAGTCGTAGCATAAGCAAAGGCAAGGAAGCAGGTCAGCACGTTTCGGGTGCCATGAGCATTTTAACATAGCTAGAGTTCAACGGATGTGAAAGGAGTGGTGAGTAGGGGAAAATTTGTTTCAAACCTGTGGCATAGATTTATTTTTTTCTAAGTGATAAATAGATTAAAAATCCACACTAAATATTCAGTTATCTCTATATAGGAGAAGTATATTAATTATACCACAAATCTATATAAAACATGCCACTGTCTTTAGAAGCAGCCTTCACTGATGCATCATAGTGGCTAGAAGACAAGGGTGTTATGGCGCTGACATTGTCAACTTAAGTCTATAACATGAGAGTAAAAGTTTTAATTGCATCTAAGATTGAGTTAAATCATTGCAATAGATGAGTTAAATCATTGCAATAGAAAAATAAATACCACAGGACACTTGCGAGATTTTAGGAATGAAAATATGGTGTAGGAATAAAGCTACTGCAAAATTGTTTTTGGATATATCAGGCTGGACACATGACCTCACGTCAGAAGGGAAGTCCACCTATTCTTGAATAACTTTTTAATTAACTATTATACATATTAATTAGAGCAAAAATGAAATGGACAAATTGCATTATAAGGAGAAACCAAAATGAGTTTTTAAAATTATGCAAAATATCCACATAAAATACAATTTGCTAGAGGATTTGGTTTTTACTTTGCCAATAGAAGTGTATAATTGCAAATTAAGTTTATTATTATTTTTATGTCAGCATTTCTTTTCTGAATTTCTCACTAGGAGTGTTGAATAAAAAATTACAAATAGAAGTGACTCATTTCAGAAATACATCAATTGTTAATGCTCTATAGAAAACTATGCTTTAAAGTAATGAGAGCATCCATGTTTTGAGAAAATTTTTTTCAACTAATAATAACTTTATCCTGCCTCCGTTGTCTTTTTTTTTTTCCTTCTGGCCTAATTTCCTTTTAAACAAACAATGTGGAAACACACTGAAACTTGCAAGAAGGTGTTTTTTAACAAGCAAGTTTAACGTCTATTGGTGTACAATATAATGGCCTTTCTCCTGTTTGTACTCAAGGTTTTTCTGCAATGTTGAACATTTATGTCTCTATATTTACTTATTCGCTCATTTAATACTTACTTATCAAATACTTAGAGTGTGCTAAAACTGTTCTGGGATGTAGGTTATTAAGGAGAATCAAGTCTATATGGCTTCTGCCCTCATACACTTTACCTTATTTATATCACACCTTAGCTTCACAAGACTCATTGGAATGAATGAGTTCAACTCCCATTTTTCTAGATGAAGGAACTGTGTCTCTAATTACAAAGGTGTAAACCAGCCCAAGTTCAAAAAGCTGACATATGTCTCTCCTAAATTCCTTTTCTGTCTCATTAATACCAAGCTTTTCTAAAGGCACCCATTTCTAAATTTTAATGTATTTTCTGATTGTATCTTTCATCTTCATTGTTCATATTAGCTTGGTGGTTAATATATCTGTTAATTCTTATATATTTTTTTTTAATTGATTCATTTTTATTCCCATTGTGATCATCATGGTCCATATTTTTATGGTTGCATGGTTGAAATAATACAACAGCTTCCTTCTTCAACTCCCTAAATGATCTTCTAGTCCATTTAACACCCAGCCCACTATGATAAAATAGGCTGTTTAGTGCCTGACCCACCTGTCAACAATCAGTAAGAACAAAAGCATGGCCCCCTTGTTTCTGTCTATGGGTAAATCTTAAAATAGTTTCCTCTTTCTGTTTTATATTTGATTTCTACACCTGTTACTATTTCCCTTAGCTTCTGACCTTATTCCTATCTATAATAACATATTCTTAGTTCTGTTGTCATTTATTGCTCTTTATTTCATTTCTTGATTCAAATATATATGAACATTTATTTCTGGTTTTTCAGTGTAGCGTCAACTCATTTGCCTGATGATAAACTGCATCCCAGTCCTGTGCTGGCATTCAGGGGTGCTATCACTACGTATTTCCCCAGGTTCCATAATCAACTTTTCTTCCAATACATTTAGCCTATTACATCCTTAAATATCCCTGTACTTCTCATCTGAATATCTTCCAGGATCGTCAACCTTAATGTGTAAAACAAAATTCTCTGCATTGCTCTTCAAACCTCGTATCTCTAAGTTTGCCCTATCTCAGTATTTGACAGTCTATGCACACTCATTTGCACAAAGTAAATTCAGAAACTGTTCTTGACTGCTCCCTTTACCCCAATCCAAAACTGAATTAAATGTAAGTCCTGTCCCAACTTATTTCCCAATATCTCTAAGCTGTCCACTTTTCTTCTTCCCTATTGCTGCTACACTCACCTGGATCAAAATTACTTCTGCTGTGGACAGATTTTCCAGGCTCCTAACAAATCAACCTACCTCACTAAGTTGAACGAAGACAACCAACAGACTTACATGTATAACAGTTGCTATATTGTCATCTGATTACTTATGGCACATATTTTATATAAGACATTTCTCAAAGATTGTTAATTATTATTTTAATCAATCAATGTTTCTAGTGTTATCTTTGAAAATATATAAACCTGACTATGGCATCACTTTACATATGATGTGCTCCTTGTATTTCAGGTATTAAGCCTTTCAGTGGTTTCTCACTAAAGCAAAACTCCTTAATATGATCAACAAATCACTACATATTTTGAGCCATCTACCTGTCTGCATGTCTTGCAGTCTGCTTTGGCACATGATGCCCCAGTACTAATACCTTTCCAGTACCTTGTGTGAAGCAACAGACCACACTCTCTTTTAAACCACGCTTTATCCAAGTGTAATTCTCTTTCTAGACTATCTGATTTTTTTTATACTCATGTAGACCATTATGACCCTTAATTATCATCTCAGCCTTTACATACCTCCTTAAATGTCATTTCACAAAGAGATCTTTCCTGAACTGTACATTGGGTGAATTCCTTCCATTCCCATTCCAGGTTATTGCCTATTTATTTATGCATGTATATATTTATATTTTGTTTATTTATTTATTTTTGAGACAAAGTCTCACTCTGTCGCCCAGGCTGGAGTGCAGTGGTGCAATCTCGGCTCAATGCAACAACCTCCACCTCCCAGGTTCAAGCGATTTTCCTGCCTCAGCCTCCCTAGTAGCTGGGATTACAGGCACACACCACCACACTTGGTTAATTTTTGTATTTTTAGTAGAGATGGGGTTTCATGATGTTGGCCAGGCTGGTCTCAAACTTCTGACCTCAGGTGCTCCACCCACTTAAGCCTCCCAAAGTGCTGGGATTACAGGCATGAGCCACCACGCCTGGCCCAGGTTATTGCCTATTTAATTAGTTACTTTCTCTACTAGATCCTATGCTCCTTTAGGAAAATAACATTCTCCATTTTTATTTTTTTGGTCCTTTTTATCCCACATTCTTAGCATCTAGCAGAGTACTTAATGCATGAAAGGATCTCTATATCTATTTTTGTAAACAACTAGTAATTACCAGTGATCGCAGGGCTGGATTTTGTGCTGGCTTTTGTTATTAGGTTGGTCTATCATTCTAGGTAAACTCTATATGCATGTTGATAGTCTATTCAATACCCTTGTTCTGAATGTATCGATCATATTTCTTCAGTGACTTTTAACTCTTATCCATATTACCCAAATTCTTCCATGATAATTCTCCAAATCTTACTCATTTGAAATGTTCCTCTTTGTGTAATTAATCTGAATTCTGTTCACAGTTCTGGTTCACTCAGTGAGTTACTCCTATGCATGTTCCCAGCCTCAACCAGACTCTGAGGTTCTAATTTTCTCTTTACCACATATCACACAGGCTGCGCAAACTTCTGTTTCTATTTAACACTGTGATCACCCTCTACTCTCTCAGATTAGAAATTCCTTAACCTGACCAATCCATGCTGCCAACTTTTCCTTAACAATTCCAAGACCAATCAAGGCTATTGGATAACATTACGGGATCTCAGAATTGGTCCCTTTATAAGTACCTTCACTCTAGTTGCTCTGACCCCTCCCTAGCCTAGAAATTCTTTCCTTTTTTTTTTTTTTCTTATACTTTCTATAGAGGATGATTTGAATGATTCTCTCTCTTTCTCTCTCTCTCTCTTTTTTAAACCGATGACACTGCTATGTAGCCATCCTGTTAAGCAGATGAACTCAATTTCTACTTCCACAAACAATTTAAACAATCAGAAATAATTTCTCTCAGTGTTATGTTAAAATCCTTTAAAGATTATCTTAACCTAGATCTTTGCTGTCCTCTTTGTGTCAGGCTCTAATGGACAAGGAGAATCTCCTCTAGAATAAGGGCAATCCTTTCACTAGTGTCCAGTGTTACAGTCAACCTCCTTTCCCCAACACAATCTTGTTTAATGGAAAAAGAACAGCTACGGGTTTTTAAAATCAGCTTTTGAAAAAATTATATCCTTCCCACGAATGGTATGCACACATAAATCATATTTAATAAATATACACACAAAATTCAAACACCCCCCTTTCTGTAGACCTCATTACTCTTTCTGCTATGTCCTATATGCCTCTCCTCTGTAAATTAAGCCTTCACGAAGAGGTGAATACATTGGCTGCTTCCATCACTCCCTTCATGAGGTGTTTTTTTTGTTTTGTTTTGTTTTGTTTTTTATGGAGTTTCACTCTGTCAGCAGGCTGGAGTGCAGTGGCACGATCTCGGCTCACTGCAACCTCTGCCTCCCGGGTTCAAGCAATTCTCCAGCCTCAGCCTCCTGAGCAGCTGGAATTACAGGTGCACACCACCACGCCTGGCTAATTTTTGTATTTTTAGTAAAGACAGGGTTTCACCATGTTATGCAGGATGTTCTCGATCTCTTGACCTCATGATCCACCCGCCTCAGCCTCCCAAAGTGCTGGGGTAACAGGTGTGAGCCACCACGCCCGGCCCTCCCTGAGTATTTAAAAAAAAATCACGGACACTTTGCCCTTAGTAGTTTCTTACCACTAATTTCACTAATGATATTAATCACTAAAGCTCTTGTGAATGTTCAATTCAGAAGTTAATTCTCAATCCTTATATCACCTAAGATAATGAACAGTTACTTTTGTTTTCCATAAAAACAGTCTTGCATCCTTGACTCTTTGACACTTTTTCCTAAGTTTTGTTTGCTTTTATTTTATGAACTGCAACTTCATGAATATCTTCCCATTGACAGAGGAGTCTGAGTTGCACCTTTGTTCTACTCATTTTGGAAAATTATTGTATTTTACCCTTAGGAAGCATAGGGGATGTACTTCTATTTCTTCCCTTTCTTTTAATAAATGTTTCTATTATTTTTTAGTGATTTTCCCAGAAAGTAGCCAATTATTTGAATCTGGTGCTCAATTGTACTTTAAGTCAAACGTTAGTTTTTCCATTAATTTTATTTTATTATTTATAATTTGTTCTGTGACTATTTTTCAGGAATATAAAGTACCAAACTTAGAGCATTTTTTTTTTTTTTTTTCGGTTTTTAAGGAGACCACGTCTCTTTTTCGTTTCTGAGAGTATTGGATGAGTTCCTGTTTGTATTAGTTTCTTCTCACTCTGCTAATAAAGACATACCTGAGACTCAGTAGTTTATAACGGAAAGAGGTTTTATTGACTCACAGTTCAGCATGGCTGGGGAGACCTCAGGAAACTCACAATCATGGTGGAAGGGGAAGCGAACATGTTCTTCCTTCTTCACATGATGTCAGGAAGGAGAAGTACTGAGCAAACTGGGGAAAAGCCTTTATAAAACAATCAGGTCTTTTGAGAACACACTCACTATCACGAGAACAGCAGCATGGGGGTAACACCCCCATGATTCAATTACCTCCCACCGGGTTCCTCCCACAACATGTGGGGATTATGGGAACTACAATTCAAGATGAGATTTGAGTGGGGACACAGCTAAACCATATCACTGTTTCTACTTCCAAATACAGTAGTAGATGATTTTTCAGAGTTACACCCATTCGCTAAATCTTCCAGGTGCTTTGCCTTTTTTTTGTTGTTGTTGTTGTTGTTAAACAACACTCCTTCACATATTCCATAGCATTATTGGGTTTAAAGCCTCCTTAATGAATATGCAATCATGAAAGGTCTTTTTAGGATCTTATTGTTAAGTGTAGCATGAATGGAATGCATCTGGTCTCAAGTTTACCTGCATGCATATACTGGAGGAGGTGTTAAAACTTGGCCGTTCAACAACACTTCCTAAGGATTCTGGATTCTGCATACTCAGATACTTTAAGTAAATCAATTTACAGATTGCTATCTACTATATTCTTCTTTTCTAAAATTCATTTTTCTTGCCCTAACCTGCAGCCACAAAGTTAGTTGTAACAATTCTGGGCACCAGGAAATGAGGCAACTCAAAATACTGCTGCAGAGAAACCTTCTTTAGAGAAGATTTCATAAGGCTTCTGCAACTCTTATCATACTCTCTCATTTCCTGTTTAAGAACAAAACATGACACCAGAGACAATATCTTGGCCTATACTGGGATGTTGAAATTTATATATATTGTAGAATAGGGAAAATTAAGACAATGCTTTTTGCCATATTCTTCTCAAAAGTAAAATGTTAAGATTTGTGGAAAACATGTTGAACAATATGATTTCTGTGTTTTCAACATTTCTCAATCATGGATGATTGAGAATGTTACCCAAGTAATCTCTCATTATTAAGAGATTACACTATTGAGAGATTACTTCGGTAACATTCTCAATCATCTATTTCTCATTGAGTTTTAGATGCATATTTTGCACGATTTCAAGAAGACATGTACAATTCTCAACTTTTAATTTCAAAAGATAAACATTAAATCTCAAGTAAAATAACAATTAATGTGATGCTTTATAATTTCCTTAACATCTTTTCAGACTCATAGAAAAATAGTTAATCATTAATTTGCCAACATTTTAATGGAAGCTGCAGATTCACATGCTTTCCACTTAACTACATCTTTTCTGAAATGTATCAAACTCTTCAGTCTAGTCCATTTATTTCTACCTTGTATTTATATTAATGTAATAGGAATATATGTATGTACATGCATTTGTACTATATGTAAACTTATGAACTATAACACAATTTACAACAATCATTAATATATTTTTTCAACCTTGTAAACACGATTCGTCTAATACCTTCTGTTTCTTTTCCTTTTAAATTCTGTGAAATCTTAACTAGACCTATCAAAAAGCAACATTTATATCTGGAAAGTAATTTAGTTAAAACACAAACACTATTAACTCATTAAACAATGGATTTTCTATAAAACTTTATGCAATAGTTAAAATTGTTGAAAAATGTAATTTGTTGTTTGATCAACTTTATATTATTAATGATTTTAATAAAATATTAATCTTGAAGACAGTTGTATAATGTGTAAGTACTGAACACCTATGGAATGTATGACACTTAGGGTAAACCTTAATATAAATGATAGACTCTAGGTGGTAATAATGTGTCATTGAAGGTTTATTGATTGTAACAAAAATACCATTTCAGTGGGAATGTTTGTAATGAGGGAGTCTATGCATGTATAGGCACAAGGGGTATATAGAAACTCTTTACTTTCCCCCTCAATTTTACTGTGAACTCAGAGTAATTGTTCTAAAAAAATCTATTAAAATACATTATCTTAAACTCTAGACATACATTTAACAAAATCTATGCAAGACTTCTACTCAGAAAAAATATAAAATGCTGCTGAGATAAATTAAATATGATATAAATTAATGAAGAGATATATAATGTTATTGGTCCAGATGACTCAATACTATTAAGATAAACATTTTTTGCAAATTAAGCAACAGATTAAGCTCAAGGCTATTCAAAGTTATAGCTGACTTAAAAAATATTAATGCACAAGCAGACAATAAAATATATATGGTACAGAAAATAACCTAGACTAGCCAAATAATTTTGAAGGGAAACAAAGTCTGAGAACTTACACTATGAAACTTCAAGATGTACTATAATGCTACAGTAGTCATGAAAATATACATGTAGATCTTGTCAAAAAAATATAGCACAATGTGGGCAACAGTTTCTGTATGACACAAAATGAGTAAGTACTTTTGGTTTTGTGACAACACAGAATTTTTGTGGAACATTCTACTCTTATTTTTTATTGTTGTAATTTGTTTGTTTTGTTTTATACAACCTTTAAAACCATAAAAATGTTTTTACCTTGTAAGTTGTACAAAACCAGGTTGTGGGGCAGGTTGACCGTGTATTTCCCATTCCTAATGAAAAGAGTTCAGGTATAGGCTCAGACAGTTTATAGATACATGATCAGAAAGTTTTATATAAAGTTTTTAAAAAGTTTACATAGAATTATAACAAAATTTTTATAAGAGAACCATTTGGAATTTGCAAGTTTACTAACTTTTGCAACTTTATGTTTCATTTTCTATATATACTGATTTTAATATAATATGCTATCTCATAATTATTATAAGTTTCCATCATCCATATATACATATATATATATGCTGATGAAAGCTCGTAAAAGAAACATTACCCTGAGTATTTTGATTAAATGCCAAATACTTACATGTTTTGCTGATATTACTACTATTTGAAACAAAAAATTTCCAGTACTGACACTTCTAAGACAACCATATTTAAACACATATGACAATTTTCATTAATAGAAAATAAAGATTAAATTTCTATAAAAAGTTAGTATTATTGCCTAGACCTTGCTGAAAAAATAGAAAATGGAAACGACTGAAATGTAATTAATCAGAATGAGTCCTCTGTTTTCTCACACCTAGTCTCTAATGATTTTTGAGAGAATTTGATACTGAGTTCCAGCATGGAGGTGATAATAAGCTAATTGTTATTTAGGGGGCTGCAAAGGAGATCAGGGATCACTAGGCACAAACAATATCTGATAACTATTGTTCACTCCAAGCAACCAATAAATATTTCCAAGGGAGAAAAGTTATGTAAGTACTAAAAAATAAATATTTTTACACGGTTACTTATATGTACTAATCTTTCCAACTGCTTTTTGCTTAAATGTTCTTCTGTTTTACACTGCTCACAAAAATTAAGTATTGTTACAATTATAGATGGCTAGTTTACTTTGTCTGTAGTGCAAACGTTTTAATAAAAGAAAAATGCCACTGAATCATAGTAAGAAAATATCTTGTGATTTCTTAAAGTTGGTTGATAAAACTCAAGAGACATTGATGGCTGGAAAAACAACACTGCCCACCTGTGTAGAAATGAATCTAACCCCTCTTCCCACTCCCCACCCCTGCTACACTTATTATGTATGTAAACTTGTGTAACGTGGCTTTCTCTGTGCATTTTCTCATCTGTAATATCAGAGTGATAATTGCATCCACTTCATAGGTTTGTATGAGAATAAAGAGTGTAGGTGCATGAAAATTCTTTCAGGAGAGTCATCATTGAGTAAATGTTTTTTTTTTTACCTTGATTCAGTTATATATCATCATAACAAATACTGATTTGTTTCCTTAGTACAATTTTTCCTTTTGAAATAAATCAGAATATAAACCAACACCTAAGATATAGATGAAATATCGTGTAATAACATTTTCAAAATTATTTCAGTAAACTTTGTTGACAAATTTTGCAGCCATAAAAGCTAATGTTTTCACTATAACTAGGCTATTTCAATGTTAGTTATTTCAAGAAATGCTTTACAAAATGCTTAAAATAATTACAGGAAGCTTGTAATGGGCACATGATACAAAACGATCCAGGGGAAGATATGCTCCAGACTGTGTGTTGGGTGTTTGGGATTTTAATGTCAATTGTTCATCATAAGAAGTTTCGAGAAAAGAATAGGAGAAAAGAATGACTTGGGGAACATATCTGTGGGACAATTTCACCTAGAGATTCTTGTACTGAAAATGACATTTTCCCCACACTTCTTTAGAAGTCTCTATACTTCTAAGATAAATGAAAATGGTATTTTGACATCAGCAGTTAACATAATAGTAATAACATAAAGAAAACTGTATGCAGAAAAGGAATCTTAATTGGAATGAATGCCAACAACATACAAGCGAACACTATTTTAGGTAAAACTTATGAGGAATTCAAATAATGATGCCTAACAAACAGGGGAGGATTATATAAGCCCTATCATATTTCCTGTTTTCTTCTATAAGTGTCCAAGTATCCTACTTGGTGATTTCATTTGATAAATTAGGCCTGATTGGAACAGACATACCATATTTAGAAAAGATGTGTGTTTGTGTATTACAGTGTAAGAAAATGTAGTTGTCAAAATAAAAATAGTGAACAGCAGTATTAATCAAACTACAGTTAATACAAATTTATTTTACACATTTTGATTCTGAATATTTTCTATGGATTTATTTAATATTCATGCAGAGTCCTTGAAAAATGATTCATTTTGTTGATAGATGTAGTGGGTGGAACTGCATCATTGCACAAAAAATGCATTAACTAATATGACAACGTAGTCCTAAATGTAATAGGATTCATTACTACCAGAAAATAGTGCTATGATGCCTATAAACAGTTTCTCTGGTTTTAAAAATGTTTATCACACAGAAATTTCAAAAAAATTGTACACCTATAAGGGTTTATGTTTTATTCAGTAAATAAACTGAAATTAATTATCTCAAAAGACAACTGAGTTATTTCTGCTCTGCTCTATATGATACGGCTTTATTCGTTTTTGTGATTAAGATGTAAAACAAAACAAAATGTGTGTGTTTCCATGTGTGTACACATACACAGATACATCTATTACTACCTACAGCCAAACACCTGTGCAATAGTTTGGCCCTCAACTAAAAATATTAAATCAGAAACTCCTGAACTACCTTAAGAAACCATGATGCAGTCATACTAACAACTAGAAATTTATCCCACTCCTTCACCTCACGTCTTGTCATACTGACATTCTCCTTAAAGGTTTTCCTGTGACTTTGAGGTTTAATTACTTATCCATCTGTCCTATATAATCCCATAGCCTTTGATCCATGTTACCATTGGTTTTACTCTTGATTCCCTGCCTATCTGTGTTGCCGAAGAGAACACAAGGTTATTGATGAATGAGATGAGGATGATAACCACAACAGCTGAATTACTCTGTTTTCATACTGCTATAAAGAACCACCTGAGACTGCCTAATTTATAAAGGAAAGAGGTTTAATAGACTCACAGTTCTGCATGGCTGGGAAGGCCTCAGGAAACATAATCATGGCAGATGGTTAAGGGAAAGCAAACACATCCTTTTTCACAAGGCAGCAGGAAGAAGTGCTGAGAGAAAAGGGAAGAGCCCCTTATAAAACAAACAGACCTCATGAGAACTCACTCACTATCAGGAGAACAGCATGAAGTAATCTGCCCTCATGATTCAATTGCCTCCACCTGGTCTCTCCCTCGACATGTGGGGATTATGGAGACCACAATTCAAACGAGATTTGACTGGGGACACAAAGCCTAACCATATTAATAGCTAAGGTTTACTGAAAGATTACTCTGTGCACAACTTCACTGAATAATCTTAGGTTCAAACAGATTAAGAAAGGATAATAACTTTAATTTCTATTTGGATCTTCCATTTCCTCTTACATTTTCAAGGCATTCCAATTTTTACACAATGTTAAGGTACGCTAATTCTACTTGATAAAGTACTTAAACTTTTCCACTCTTTGATAATCTTCTGGACAGACTCAAAAAATAATATCACTCAAAATAAGCTCAGTCTAGAGGATAAAACCAATTCTTGTTCACATCAAGAGATCCTTTTTTAAATTTTTTTTATTATACTTTAAGTTCTAGGGTACATGTGCACAACGTGCAGGTTAGTTACATATGTATACAAGTGCCATGTTGGTGTGCTGCACTCATTAACTCATCATTTACCTTAGGTATATCTCCTAATGCTATCCCTTCCCCCTCCTCCCACCACACGACAGGCCCTGGTGTGTGATGTTCCCCTTCCTGTGTCCAAGTGTTCTCATTGTTCAATTCCCACCTATGAATGAAAACAAGCAGTGTTTGGTTTTTTGTCCTTGCGATAGTTTGCTGAGAATGATGGTTTCCAGCTTCATCCATGTCCCTACAACAGACATGAACTCATACTTTTTATGGCTGCACAGTATTTCATGGTGTATATGTGCCACAATTTCTTAATCCAGTCTATCATTGATGGACATTTGGGTTGGTTCCAAGTCTTTGCTATTGTGAATAGTGCCACAATAAACATAGGTGTGCATGTGTCTTTATAGCACATGATTTATAAGCCTTTGGGTATATACCCAGTAATGGGATGGCTGGGTCAAATGGTATTTCTAGTTCTAGATCCTTGAGGAATCACCACACTGTCTTCCACAACGGTTGAACTAGTTTGCAGTCCCACCAACAATGTCCTCTCCAGCACCTGTTGTTTCCTGACTTTTTAATGATCGCCATTCTAACTGGTGTGAGATGGTATCTCATTGTGGTTTTGATTTGCATTTCTCTGATAGTCAGTGACGATGAGCATTTTTTCAGGTGTCTGTTGGCTACATAAACATCTTCTTTTGAGAAGTGTCTGTTCATATCCTTTGCCCACTTTTTGATGGGGTTGTTTTTTTCTTGTAAATTTGTTTGAGTTCTTTGTAGATTCTGGATGTTAGCCCTTTGTCAGATGAGTAGGTTGCAAATTTTTTTCCCCATTCTGTAGGTTGCCTGTTCACTTTGATGGTAGTTTCTTTTGCTGTGCAGAAGCTCTTTAGTTTAATTAGATCCCATTTGTCAATTTTGGCTTTTTTTGCCATTGCTTTTGGTGTTTTAGACATGAAGTCCTTGCCCATGCCTATGTCCTGAATGATATTGCCTAGGTTTCTTCTAGGGTTTTTATGCTTTTAGGTCTAACATTTAAGTCTTTAATCCATCTTGAATTAATTTTTGTATAAGGTGTAAGGAAGGGACCCAGTTTCAGCTTTCTACATATGGTTAGCCACTTTTCCCAGCATCATTTATTAAATAGGGAATCCTTTCCCATTTCTTGTTTTTGTCAGGTTTGTCAAAAATCAGATGGTTGTAGATGTGTGGCATTATTTCTGTGGGCTCTGTTCTGTTCCATTGGTCTAGATCTCTGTTTTGGTACCAGTAGCATGCTTTTTTGGTTACCGTAGCCTTGTAGTATAGTTTGAAGTCAGGTAGCAAGATGCCTCCAGCTTTGTTCTTATAGCTTAGGATTGTCTTGGCAATGCAGGCTCTTTTTTGGTTCCATATGAACTTTAACGTAGTTTTTTCCAATTCTGTGAAGAGTCATTGGTAGCTTGATGGGGATGGCATTGAATCTATAAATTACCTTGGGCAGTATGGCCATTTTCATGATATTGATTCTTCCTATCCATGAGCCTGGAATGTTCTTCCATTTATTTGTGTCCTCTTTTATTTCGTTGAGCAGTGGTTTGTAGTTCTCCTTGAAGAGGTCCTTCACATCCCTTGTAAGTTGGATTCCTAGGTATTTTATTCTCTTTGAAGCAATTGTGAATGGGAGTTCACTCATGATTTGGCTTTCTGTTTGTCTGTTATGGAAACTGAACAACCTGCTCCTGAATGACTACTGGGTACATAACGAAATGAAGACAGAAATAAAGTTGTTCTTTGAAACCAATGAGAACAAAGACACAACGTACCAGAATCTCTGGGGCACATTTAAAGCAGTGTGTAGAGGGAAACTTATAGCACTAAATGCTCACAGAGAAAGCAGGAAAGATCTAAAATTGACACCCTAACGTCACAATTAAAAGAACTAGAGAAACAAGAGCAAACATTCAAAAGCTAGCTGAAAGCAAGAAATAACTAAGATCAGAGCAGAACTAAAGGAGATAGAGACACAAAAAACCCTTCAAAAAATCAATGAATCCAGGAGCTGGTTTTTTGAAAAAATCAACAAAATTGATAGACTGCTAGCAAGACTAATAAAGAAGGAAAGAGAGAAGAACAAAATAGACTCAATAAAAAATGATAAAGAGGATATCACCACCGATCCCACAGAAATACAAACTACCATCAAAGAATACTATAAACACCTCTATGCAAATAAACTAGAAAATCTAGAAGAAATGGATAAATTCCTCGACACATACACTCTCCCAAGACTAAACCAGGAAGAAGTTGAATCCCTGAATAGATCAATAACAGGCTCTGAAATTGAGGCAATAATTAATAGCCTACCAACCAAAAAAATCCAGGACCAGACAGATTCACAGCCGAATTCTACCAGAGGTACAAGGAGGAGTTGGTACCATTCCTTCTGAAACCATTCCAATCAATAGAAAAAGAGGGAATCCTCCCTAACTCTTTTTATGAGGCCAGCATCATCTTGATACCAAAGCCTGGCAGAGACACAACAAAAAAAGAGAATTTTAGACCAATATTCCTGATGAACATCGATGCAAAAATCCTCAAGAAAATACTGGCAAACCAAATCCAGCAGCACATCAAAAAGCTTATCCACCATGATCAAGTGGGCTTCATCCCTGGGATGCAAGGCTGGTTCAATATATGCAAATCAATAAATGTAATCCAGCATATAAACAGAACCAAAGACAAAAACCACATAGTTATCTCAGTAGATGCAGAAAAGTCCTTTGACAAAATTCAACAGCGCTTCATGCTAAAAACTCTCAATAAATTAGGTATTGATGGGATGTATCTCAAAATAATAAGAGCTATTTATGACAAACCCACAGCCAATATCATACTGAATGGGCAAAAACTAGAAGCATTCCCTTTGAAAACTGGCACAAGACAGGGATGCCCTCTCTCACCACTCGTATTCAACATAGTGTTGGAAGTTCTGGCCAGGGCAATCAGGCAGGAGAAAGAAATAAAGGGTATTCAATTAGACAAAGAGGAAGTCAAATTGTCCCTGTTTGCTGATGACATGATTGTATATTTAGAAAACCCCATCATCTCAGCCCCAAATCTCCTTAAGCTGATAAGCAACTTCAGCAAAGTCTCAGGATACAAAATCAATGTGCAAAAATCACAAGAATTCTTATACACAAGTTTTTATAAACTATAAGGTGATTCCAATGCAACGCAGTTTCCAATGCAAACTGCTAGTCATTTGCTAGTCGTATTTTTATTTTGAGATATGGTCTTTTTCTCTTGCCCAGGCTGAGTGCAGTGATGTGATATAGCTTATTGCAGCCTCAAACTCCTGGGTTCAAGTGATCCTCCTGACAGCCTCCAGAGAAGCAGGGACTACAGGCACGCACAACCATGATCGCTTGCTTTGTTTCTTTCTTTCTTTTTCTTTCTTTCTCTCTTTCTCCCTTCCTTCCTTCCTTCCTTCTCTCTTTCTCTTTTCTTTTCTTTTCTTTTTTGAAATGAGGTCTTGCTATCTTGCCCAGGCTGATCTTGAATTTCTAGCTTCAAGTGATTCCCCTGTCTCAGCCTCCCAAAGTGCTGGGATTACAAGCAAGAGCCACTGTGCCCAGTCCTTTTTATTTAATTTTAAACAAATTATATCATGGGTATCTTTAAAATTACAGTTTTAATTACTTTGGAATTATTTTCCTACTTGATGTTCATAATTCTCAATTTTTCTCAAATTTTCTGCATGATATTCCTTATTATTTTAGCATGAATCTATTAGGATTAAACTCGCTCTTTGTTTCTATGCATATTTGTCCTTTAACCTGGACAACAGTTTTTCAGTGCACCAAATTCAAAGAAGACATTTAATTTATCTCAGCACTTTGAAACATTACTTTTAATGTTTCCTGTTGAGAAATCTATTTTTCTGATTGTCTTGGTGTTATAATTGTTCTATATTTTCCCTCTGGTGGCTTTTAGGCTTTTAAGCCTTTGCCTTCAGTGTTTGCCATATAAATAAAATATGTCTAGTTGCACATTTTATCTATCTTAATTTGAACAACTTGTGCCTTCTGGATCTTTGGAATTGTGTCTTTCTTCAGTTCTAAAAATTCTCATCCATTTCTTTCTCCCTTTTGTTGTTGTGGTTGTTGTTTGAGACAGGGTCTCACTGTAGCCCAGGCTGGAGTGCAGTGGCATGATCATCTGTCTGTTTCAATTATCTCTGTTCTTTCCCTCTTTAGTTTTCTTTTTATGTTAGTCTTTCATTCTTTAACCTACCTGTTGATTGGGAGGGTTTCCTGTACTCTGGTTATATCTGTAAGAAAGTGTCCCAGAATCAGCTTTCCATTCTGCAGCCCTCAATAGGAGGCCTTCAGTTCGTTGCTTCATCATATTTCCCCAAACTGACTGCATGCCTTTGACAATAGACATGGTTTTATTTTATTCTTTTTTTAGTTATAATTCTCATGTGTGTTTGTGTGTGTGTAGAAAGCAGTTCCTTTTTCAGATTTCCCTTACTTTACTTTGAATTTCAAACTTATACAAATTAACACTCCATGTAATCCATTCACAAGCAAATGTGTGTGTGTGTGTGTGTGTATGATTTTTAGAGGCAGAAGATAATTTCAACATTTTAATGTTATATGTCTATCAGAAGCTACATTTAGCATAAAATTGTGCCTTTGTTTTGATGGTTGTGATTGTGCTATTTCAACTATTTTCACCCCAGTAATAGACACAGGAACTGATTCATGGTGGATAATCAATTGTTTACCATGAATGAACAAAGAATGAATGAGCAGGGGAACACATCCTTTTCTGGTAACATAATAGTACTATGTATTTTAAAGAGGCTGTTGCTTATGTAAGGAAGAAAAATAATTCATTAATTTTACATGAAAGACATAAGAAATAACATCTGGCAGTTTAATTTGTTTACAGGTGATAATATTTATTTTCCTTAATATGCCAATTATACATCCCCTTGAAAGCATTCAATTACTGGAAACTAAATGCATAATATAAATAGTATTTATGGAAAACTTCTAATTATCTTATGACTTTATGCGTAGTTCAAATAAGCATAACCAAATGATGATAAAGGTAACACTATGTTAAATTTCATAATTTATACAACTTGTTTTTATAGTATCTGTTAACTGCTATCATAAATAGCCTTAAATCTATTTTTTGTGGTAAATATCTGGGACTTTTCCTGTAGGTGTGCATGGCACAGTAAATAATTGTGTAATAGTTTAGGTTTTGGGGGCATTGTTTGACTTTCCATTTGTTTGCAACTTATCTAGTCCTATATTTTCTAATCATTTTTTATTAGAATGAAATCCTGCTTTTATCTTTTACTGGAGGATATCCATATCACTCTCAGTGTGTCTCCATGCATTTCACACAAAGCTTCTCTTTTAAGAAGTGATATTACTTCATTAGTCCCTGTTAGGATATCTGAACATAGATGGGTGCCTGGTGGGAAACAGTAGATACTTCCATTTAACTCAAAGTGGAGAAAAACTGTTTCTACTGAGAACATCAAAATGTTTCTTCTATACTCCTTTTCAAAAAGTTAAATTTAATGTGCAACTTTCTTTGCAAAATGTATTTCACTATACTCAACCTTAATTGTAAATTGAGTTTATTTCCACCTGCTTTCTTGTCTCTTTCAATAGAAAAATAAATAAACATATCAGTATAATGTAGTTCACAAATTTTTCTTCAGACAGATATTTTCATGTACTATTCCAATGATGCTTATAAGTGAAGTCTGCTTGGTTATGAATCAGATACTAAATGTATGTGGTCTAACGCCCAAAACATATATCAATTAAATCTGCACTTTGGAAACAGATCAGTACTTATCTCATTTAATATTCCATCACTTTAAGCAAGTAGTTTTTCAATTTTTTTAAAGGTATCCTTCAACCAACACTTCAAGTTAAGTCAAATTTATTATTTTATATGGCACTACACTAAATATCATCTAACAAATGCTCTAACAAAATATTTGCTTCACATTTTTTATTTGTTCATAGCTAAATTAAGTAGCGAATGGGCATATTGTGTCCGTAAGTGATTTTGGTCATAGTATATAAATTCCTTTCATCTTTAAGTATTTAATACACATAAAATCAGGACATTACAAAGTACTATCAAGGAAAATATCATTACAAATTTATAATGAAAGCACATACTATCTTCTTGTTCCATTGTGATATATTTAAAAAACAGATATTCATCATTTGATTTAATATTAAAATGTCCATCACATTTACAATTAATAATTAAGCCATATTAAGTCTTCTAAATTATATGGTTTCATTCATTTTTCTTCTGGTGACCTACCCTCTCTAGCTTGCAAAAATGCACACACACACACACACACACACACACACACAGATAGAAGGATATAGATAGATAGATACAGATAGATAGATACAGATGATAGATAGACTAGCTTGTAAGAAAATAAATTATATATTACATTACTATGTATTATAGTTTGTTTGTGTGTTTTCTTACAAATTTACCTTACTAGAATGTATTTAGTGTATATTTCATAGGAATTTCATTTTCATTGTTTTTGCCTGTATGTAAATTGCATGCATCTATTAACCGATGAGGATATATTGAGGGTATATTAGCATTGCAGCCTCTTCTCTTCTTAGATAAATTAAGTATCTTTAGAACAAACCCATTACAGTTTGTCCAGTATTGCTCCTTCTCCACTCTAAAATGTGGGTACTTTAAAGCAGACACAATTTGAGTGAATTGAGGTGAAATATTTGCAATGTGAAACACAGCTCTTACTATGGAAGATGGCAACTATTGTCCACCTCTGGGATTATTAATACATTTAATAGCTTATATTTAAATTATTGTTATTTGAAATTATTTTCAGAGTCATTTCCTTTCATGATAGAATAATAAAAGATGAAAAACTCATCCAAATTTACTTTTATGCTGATTTGATGGTGTTTGAGACTTGAGCTGCTTTTTTCTTTAGTAGCATAGATTAGCTTTTAAATCTTAACAATGCGCTGAGATTCCAGAAAATTTTAAAAAATCAGTCACATCATATTTATTTCCTAAAATAGATTTGTTGATGTTAAATAGAAAGACACTGTTACTGAAACAAAAAGTCTATATTTTTTACTCTAGTATTAACTTACGGAATTCATTAGAGAAAAATATCCAGTAGAACTACCTTTTTTGTTTTATTTTGTTTTTGGAATTCTACTTTAATGGCAGGAGCCAAAAGACACGTTTTCTCTATTCTTTGAAGAAAAAAAGGAATGTCTTAATTAACAGAATTAACAGAAGAATTGTAAAGCAATAACAAAATAATGCATGTAGATATTGAAAAACTGTCAACAGAGTCATTGACAGGCCCAGACTGTGAGGAATCTGTGGAATATGTAAAGCAAAGGAGGTCTGATTCACAGCATAATTAAACTGAGCTAAGGAACATTCCATTCCATCCCAAAAAAACAGTAAAGTTAATTTTCCAAAAAGAGATAATGTGAAAGAATCTATAAAATAACGGCCAGAGCCTTAAAGGAGAACACTATGAGGCATCTAGCTGGTTATTGTATTTAAAAAAAGGCAAAGTTTCTGCATAGAAAAAGAAACCAATCAACAAAGTGAAGAGACAACCTATAGAAAGAAAAAAACATTTGCAAACTGTTTATTTGGCAAGGAATTTGCATATCCAAAATATACAAGACACTCAATTACAAATCTATTAGATATCTCTAGATATAAATATATCTATATATATAATTTATAAAATGGGCAAAAAAATCTGAACAGACATTTCTTAAAATAAGATATAAAGATGGCCAACAGATATATGAAAAACTTCTCAACATCACTAATGATCAGAGAAATGTATATAATAGAATGGCTATTATAAAAAGAAAAAAAGCAGCCAGGCACAGTGCCTCAAGCCTGTAATCCCAGCACTTTGGTAGGCTGAGGCTGGCAGATCCCCTGAGATCAGGAGTTTGAGACCAGCCTGGCTAACATGGTGAAACCCCGTCTCTACTAAAAATACAAAAAATTAGCCGGACATGGTTGCACGTGCCTGTAGTCCAGCTACTTGGGAGGCTGAGGCAGAAGAATTGCCTGATCCCGAGAGGCAGAGGTTGCAGTGAGCCAAGATTGCGCCATTGAACTCCAGCCTAGGCGACAGAGCGAGACCTGATACTCTGCCTCAAAAAAAAAAAAAAAAAAAAAAAGTAACATGCTGGCAAGGATGTGGAGAAAAAGCAAGTCTTGTGTTTTGTACACTGTTAATGGAAATGCAAATTATTTCAGTAATTATGGAAAATAGTATGGAGGTTTCTCAAAAAACTAAAAATAGAACCACCATATGATATAGCAATCCCATTACTAGGTTATTTACCCAAAGAAAATAATCAATTATAGAAGACATATCTGTATCTCCATGTTTATTGCAGCACTATTCGTGATAGCCAAGATATGGAATCAAGCTAAATGTTCTTTAAAAGATGAACAGTTGAGGAAATTGTGGCATATATATACAATACAATAATATCCAGTCATAAAAAATAAAATTCTGTCATTCTGCCATTCACAGATAAACCTGGAAGGTATTATGTTAGGTGAGATAAGTCAGGCACAGAAAGATAAATACTGCATGTTCTCTCACATGTGGGAGTTAAAAAATGAGCTTATAGAAGTATAGAGTAGAATTATAGTAATTACAGTTTGATAATGTTATTAAAGATAGAGAAAGGTTGATTAATGGATACAAAGTCACAACTAGACAGGAGGAATAAGTTCTCGTGTTCTATAGCACTATAGGGTAAGCATAGTTAATAATAATTTATAGTGTATATTAAAAAAACTAGAAGAGAAGATTTGGAATATTCCAAACATGAAGAAATGGTAAATGTTTGAGGTGATGTTTGTCCTAATTACTCTGATTTGATCATTACACTTCATATACATTTATCAAAATATCACTCTGCACATTATAAATACATACAATTAATATGTGTAAACTAAAATGCAAAGGAAGAAAAACCCAACAAAGCAATTTCTCCACATGTTACCTAATCCACAATGAATAGCTTCTGCAGTTTGCCTCAAGTCAAGGCCATAAATACAACTCTTTAAGGTAGAAATCTTAGAAGTAAGACTAAGTTAGCATAATGTCCTCTAGGTTTATCCATATGTATTTCATGGTAGTGTTAGTTGCAATAAAGTATAGAAACAACCTAATTGTTCACTGAATGGTGAATGATAGTGTTACATATACAGCCATGCACTGTATATTGCATCAGTCAACAAAAAACCACATATATAAATGTGGTCCAATAAGATTACAATACCGTGTTTTTAGTGTAATTTTTCTTTGTTTTGGTATGTTTAGATGCACGGATGCTATTGTGTTACAATTGCCTATAGTATTCAGTATAATAATAAGCTATACAGATTTGTAGCCTAGGAGATACAGTCTATGTCATATTGTCTAAGTGTGTAGTACGTTATACTGTTGTGGGACTGGCAAGGCCCCAAACTGGGGCTTAGCCAGGGAGGATTTCTTGCTTAACCCAGGAAAGAATTCAAGGATGAGCTAGCAGTCTTAGCAATCATTTATTGAATGGTACTGCTCCTCGCAGAGCAGGGCTAAATCACAGGCAGTGCAATCAGAGTCAGCAATATATGGTCTCTTGGCAACTGTATTTATACTCAGCTGGACCCACATTCAGTTGCATGCAAATTGAGGGGTGAGCCAATGCAAATTGAGGGGCAGGTTGTTTAGAACTTTCTAAGGAAGGGGCAGTAACTTTTAGGTTGTTGCCATGGAAAGAGGTGGTAACTTCTGGGTTGTGTTGCCAGGCTGCTCATATTGCTCATTAGCATAAGACATTACCACCAGCACCATGACAATTAAATTGCAATGAGTAGTTAGAGATTGCTTTTGTTGACATCTGCCAGTTTCTGTCAGTTTCTTCACTTCATGCTCTCTGGCCAGATCCTGTTTTGGTTAGCAGGGTTGTGACCCAAAAAAAGTCCTGCTGAAAGATGAATGGATGGTGTTATATATATAGCCATGCACATGGCTGTATATATAACACCATCTACTCAGTACCATCTAGGTTTGGATAAGGACACTCCATGATGTTTGAACAATGATAAAATTGCCTTAAGGTGCATTTCCTTGTTAAGCAATGCATGACTGTGTGTGTGTGTATATATGTATATAACCATGAAATATTATTCAGCCTTAAAATAGAAGGGGATTCTGCCATATGAGGCAACATAAAAGAAATAAGTTCTATTGTTTGGGGTGAATAGCCATGAGAGTGGAGAAGGCCATCAGTTAATCCATGATTTGTGACATTGGCCAAGCATGGCAAGCAGTGAAACCATATTCAAATATGGAATCAACTTTTCTGATGATGACAACAAATAACTGTTGGCTTTACTATACAAGTCAGAGGCAATTGTAAGGCTCTTTGTTGTTTAATGCCCCACAGGTAAAACTTTTTTGTCCAGGGAATATTCTACAGCAATACTGTGCAAGAGACCATTGTGTGATAACATGTGTTCTACCCTTGCACAGTCCAATATAGCAGCCTGTAGCCACATGTGCCTTTGAGTATTTCAAATACAGCTAACACAATGGAGGGACTGACTTTTTAATTATCTTAATGTTTAGTTAATTAAACATTAAAATTAACTTTAAATAGCCAAGTGTAGCTCCAAGAAACATCTGGAGCTACCAGGAACTGGAAGAGATAAGAAAGAATTGTCCTCTAGAATCCTGGAGGTAAAATGCAATCCTGCTGACACCCGAGTTCGAACTTCTGGCTTTTAGAACTGGGAGAGAATAAATTTCTGTACTTTTAGGCATTTGTTTTATGTTAATCTGTTATGGCAGCCCAAGGAAACTAAAACAGAAGGCTTCAGGGAAAAATCTGAAACAGATGCAAGAAGTGAAAACAGTCAGAAACAAACAAGTATGTATTCATCACAGAGGTACAGAAATCAACCATCAAATACCCCAGGCCCTAGTGGAGGAAGCACCACTGTGGCAGCAGCGCTATATCATCAGACTGTTCCTGGGGGGGGATTTTACTGCCATTCTGGAACCTGGTTTCCATGGGGCTGCCCTGTTCTGAGCCTGTTTCTTCAGCCTTCCAATAATTATATGATTTATCCAATATAATCTCTTACCTAGTTTAGGTCAATCGGAATGGATTTCAGTCATCTACAACCAAGAACACTGACAGGTATACTAACATCTGTCGGATAGTATTGTGAATTGTGGGGAAAGTGTTCCTAAACATGACAAAACACAAGAAAGCATTAAAAAATGTCGACAGATATGATTATTTATGAGTTAGTTAATAAACATATATGACAATTTATATGGAAAACAAAGTATGTGATGCATGATGGATTAGGAAAACATACAATATATGTAACGAAACGATATATAACGTCAATATTTATTTTTACAAAGCAATACTAAATTACAAAATAAAATATATACAATTCTATAGGAATAGAATGCAAATTACCAATACATGCATGAAAATTGGAAAACTTTTACAATTAGAAAAATATAAAACAAAACAATAGTGTTATACTACTTTTTTCTTAAATTAAATAGCAAAATTAATATATCCAAAGATACTCAACATGATCCATATTAGACATGGATGTGTGAAGAAGGCACTCTAAATCTAGGTTTTTAAGGATATAAATTTGTAAAGCCGTGTCTCAAGAATGTGTGACAATAATGCATGAGTGGCTATTCAGTATACGTTAAGCTTTGATGCAGGTAATTTAATTAAGATCTATCTACAAAGATAAACACACTTGCACACAAGTTTCTAAGGGTCAGATGGCTTACTGTACAATTTTCAGGATGTCATTGTATCATTGGTGACATCTTAATTTCTTAATTGTCCATGCCCATGGTTTTATCAGAGAAAATGAGCTAAGAACCCCAGAGACAATGGCGAGTTTGCAATGTAGTTTTTCTTTTATTTTTCATTTTAAGTTCAAGATGTCCGAAGGTGTATCTACTGGCTAGAAAAAATTGATATGTTTCTAATTATATTTCTATACATACATGGATGTGTTTGTGCGTATAGCTTTATATGTCACAAAACTTCAGGACATACAGATAATAAATGCCTGAGAAGTATGTTGCCTTTCTTAAAATAAAACACATGATGAGTTTCCCTTTTGTTTGAGGAAAGCAGAACAGTGCATTGCTTCCCATTGAGAATTATGATGCCATAAGAAAGCAGTGGTGAGCAGATAAAAGCTGTCACAAAAGAAATTTAAATTGAGCTGAAATTTTTTTTTTGGCAACAGCTAAATTTTAAAGTTATAAGCAGAGTAACCTGGGGAAATGCCATATATATTAGTATTCTTATTTAACAATGATTGTAATTAAAAGAGCTCATTGCATTAGAAAAGAAAAATCATGCTTAAGACTCTAAAAGTTTAGAATTCCAGTAAGGTAAAATAAATGTTACTTCATATTAATGTGGATACTTCATAAATTTTAAAAGTATTTCTGTCTCATCAACTAGAACTCAAAACTTATAGGGCTAAGTACACATTTTTAATTATTTTCTAGTCTAATATTTGAAAATCCACTTTCATTGAAATGATTTCATGAGCTTAATTACCCTAATATACACGGTAGAGTTACGTGCATTATCCAGTTCATAGAATAGAAATAAATATACGAATATATTTTTATTTATTTGTACTGCTTCTGCTTTCATAAACATAGATTTTTTTCCTTCTCTTTTTGCATAATCCTAGCTCTGGTAATATACAGGTGATGTAATATATTTCTTTTTATCATATGCCTTTTTAATTTTCCAAATTAATGAACTAGGTCTAGGATTTCCTTCTACTCTTTATGCTTCTTGCATGATACCTGACTTATGTTCTCTATTGTTCCACAATATCTGCATCTATGTTCAACTATGTAATGATTTGTCATCATCCTTGATCTGAAATGATGGGGTATATTAAATTTAATATTTGATAAATGAAGAATATATAGTGAATATCTTTTAGTATTTTAATGAATTATGATCTTTAAAGTATTAATGTATTCTCATTATCTTATTATTTTTGCATAATCCATAACAAGATAGAAAAAAATAGTTAACAATTACCCATCATTACACCATTTTCAAAGTGTGTTCTTCATTTCATGGTAATAACTTGTCCACGTGTTATTGTATATAAACTTTTTCTAAAAGGCAGAGTTATTTTTCTTAACAATGTCCTTATGAATCCTTTATTTAGAAATGATTAGAAAATGAAGTACAATGTTTGGCAATAGAGTTATCTTATTTTGAAACCCAGTTCCCCTAGTTGCAAGCTGTTGGGTGTTAGCTGGTATCTTCATGCCTCTACCTCATTAATTTTACTCTACAAGAGTGAAAAGGCTCATCTTGTAGAATTTCTGTGTACCTTAAATTAAAAAAAAAAAAGAGTAAGGTAGCCATTGACTGAACAAGAGCATTACAATGCCTAGGATTAACTTTCATCATGTTTTGGGATGATTTGTTAGAGTTGTATATAGGATCGCCACAAAAGATCCACGGCCATACACATCCATGTTTTTGTCAGAATAAATAAACATGTGGGACTCCTCTGACAGTTCTGTTCACATTTCTCTAACCTTGGAGATGGTCTAAAGTAAACACTGTTACAATTTATATACTATAAATACGTCTTCAAAACCTTACTGCTTTCTTTTCCCTGCAAAAAAAAAGTGACTTCAGGCTAATTGGATAAGTTAGTAAAGACATTTAGATAGAATGTTTTGAGGGTTAAATAGTATGTTTTAGTAATAAAATATATAAAACAGTTCATTCTTTGAGATACAGTTGCTTGAAATGAGTCTAGAGTAGTCTGAAGGAATCCAAAAGAACTCTGAATTGGAATACTTGTGGGGAAAAGAAAGAGATCAGACTGTTACTGTGTCTATGTAGAAAGTAGACATAAGAGACTCCATTTTGTTCTGTACTAAGAAAAATTCTTCTGCCTTGAGATGCTGTTAATCTGTAACCCTACCCCCAACCCTGTGCGCGCAGAAACATGTGCTGTGTGGACTCAAGGTTTAATGGATTTAGGGCTATGCAGGATGTGCTTTGTTAAACAAATGCTTGAAGGCAGCATGCTTGTTAAAAGTCATCACCACTCCCTACTCTCAAGTACCCAGGGACACAAAACACTGCGGAAGGCCGCAGGGACCTCTGCCTAGGCAAGCCAGGTATTGTCCGAGGTTTCTCCCCATGTGATAGTCGGAAACATGGCCTCCTGGGAAGGGAAAGACCTGACTGTCCCCCAGCCCGACACCTGTAAAGGGTCTGTGCTGAGGAGGATTAGTGAAAGAGGAAGGCCTCTTTGCAGTTGAGATAACAGGAAGGCATCTATCTCCTGCTCCTCCCTGGGCAATGGAATGTCTCAGTGTAAAACCCGATTGTATATTCCATCTACTGAGATAGGAGAAAACCGCCTTAGGGCTGGAGGTGAGCCATGCTGGAGGCAACACTGCTCTTTAAGGCATTGAGATGTTTATGTATATGCACTTGAAAAGCACAGCACTTTTTTCTTTACCTTGTTTATGATGCAGAGACATTTGTTCACATGTTTTCCTGCTGACCCTCTCCCCAATATTACTCTATTGTCCTGCCACATCCCCCTCTCCGAGATGGCAGAGATAATGATCAATAAATACTGAGGGAACTCAGAGACTGGTGTGCCGGCGCGGTCCTCCATCCTCCGTATGTTGAGTGCCGGTCCCCTGGGCCCGCTTTTCTTTCTCAATACTTTGTCTCTGTGTTTCTTTTTTTCTCAAGTCTCTTGTTCCACCAGACGAGAAACACCCACAGGTGTGGAGGGGCAGGCCACCCCTTCAATACTGATTACAATCCGGGACTGCCTTGTTAAATTCTTCACATACAGGTGATTCTCTGACAAACTTAAGCAATTTACAGGACTGAGAAGATCAACTCAGCTAAGCTTAAGATTTGGGAGTAGCTATTGAATTCTGTTCAATGGCCATCAAAGACCATCATAGACAAAAATGTCTGAAAAAAACCTGAATGAAACTGGGTTTACTTCTTGCTGCAGCAAAAGAGACTGCCTGAGATGGTACTAGAGAAGCTTGCTTGGGCCTATGTTAGGTGATTTGCGGGGAGGAGTCAGGGAAGCGGAGATTCACTCTGGGTTGGATGCTTAGGAACCAAGAGTTTTTGTTAGGACATCCAAGTCATGGTACCCATGGATATGAGATCTTCAGTTCAATTAGGATACCCTGATAGCATAAGGAAAATTTCAGTGACAGAAGACTGTGCTGTTCCTATTTAGCCCTCACAGTGACTTCAGGAGAGATAAACATCACCTCATTTTTCCTTTATACTTTGTCCCCTACTAGATAAATGTATTTCCTCATTCAAGGGACAGCTTGCAGAGGAAGTGGTAATCAGCATGTCAGTGTTATCCTTTCAGTGGTATAAGAAAAGTTTTTAAAGACACATTATCCATCTGCTTGATACAGGGTAATAATTCTGCTAATGCATGTTAAATAGACTAAAAATAAAATGAAGACATATAACATTCAATATAAAGAAAGACAATAAGATTAACCAGTGCAATTATATATTTAGGCAGTTAGATAATTCACACCTGTTTAAAAGGGATAATTCTTCTAACTAGATATTAAGATTTAGAAAAATAGCTTATTACTGAGCTGTCCCAAAAGCATAAGCTTGTGATTTCCCTTAAATCTAGACAGATTATAAATTATTTAAAAGAACAAAGTCATTTCAATTCAGGACATAAAGAATCCATAAGACTTCTGACAAAACAAAATAAATGGAATGGATGCTGATGTTTACAAAACTGTAGGGATTGAAATTGAAACTGAACATAAACAAATAAAGCTAAATAATTAAAGTAAAAGGGAAAATCGTGGTAATAACATATTGGTGACATTCAATATGAGTGTGTTTAACAGACCTTGTTATTAATGCTAGGTTTGGGAGGAGGCTAGTTATGATCAGCGTGTTTGTGTCTAAATTTAAAAAGATTTAAAACATTTAAGATATTCTAATATTTATGACAACTGAAAACCTGGACTTATAAAGAGCTTCATTGCCATTAGGTTTAAACAATTTGAAATATTTTATTTGTCATATTGGCATATTTTTTGTTTATTAGTTGTGTAAATATTGTTTGACTATTAAAGGCTTATATTTAATTGGTAATAATTTTAACATTAGGCAAATTATTAAAAAGAACAAATATTTCTACCTATGAAGTATTTTCACAAAATGTATTTTTACATTAGCAATCCTCATTCCTGTACCTGATTTAGATTCCACTGATTATAGCACAATTTTTACTTTATGCTGCCAGAAGGAAGGAAGGAGGGAAGGAAGGAAGAAAGAAAGAAAAAAGAAGGGAAGGAGGGAAGGAAGGAAGGAAGGAAGGAAGAAAGAAAGAAAGAAAGGAGGGAAGGAGGGAAGGAGGGAAGGAAGGAAGGAGAAAGAAAGAAAGAAAGAAAGAGAAAGAAAGAAAGAAAGAAAGAAAGAAAGAAAGAAAGGAGGGAAGGAAGGAAGGAAGGAAGGAAGGAAGGAAGAAAGAAAGAAAGGAGGGAAGGAGGGAAGGAAGGAAGGAGAAAGAAAGAAAGAAAGAAAGAGAAAGAAAGAAAGAAAGAAAGAAAGAAAGAAAGAAAGGAGGGAAGGAAGGAAGGAAGGAAGGAAGGAGAAACAAACAAACAAAGAAAGAAAGAAAGAAAGAAAGAAAGAATACACTCTGAGGCACAGTTTGATAAATTTCAGTCCATTTAAAACTTCCCCTTGTTGTTGCCCCCATCATTCCTGATACTCTACTGCTATAAATTCCATTCCCTAAGGTAGGCAATTTCTTTACCATGCTTAAGACTCTATCAAATAGCAAAAAAATGTAATGGTCTACAGACAACTTTTAAAATTTATCTTCAAATAATAAAACATTTTTTTTTAAATCAAAGCTTTAAGAAAACAAGAAAGATAATGAATTAATTGAGTAATTACTACAGGGGAAATTTAGGAGATTTTAAGTGCTAGAAAGGAGAAATTCATGATGGCTAGGCTAATTAAGCATTGAATAATAGCACTTGGATAAGACAGAATGAGTCCAGTGTGTATACAGTTGGTTTAAATAAGTCCTGGTGTTCACTGGATAGGAAAGTGCCTTCATTAAGCTCAGTAAGAGTCTGGCATCCCAAGGTCACTGAAAGTCTGTGGTCCTTATCAGCTTCAGTTTATTAGACCTGTTGCGAAGAAACATGATGTCAGTTTCGATATCTTCTGGGCAAGAGCTGCTGTAACTGGAAATATTTAGTTTATGATCCTCATCGCTTGAAAAGCAGTAAAAGAAAAATAAAGCTGTGACTCATAAGTTACTTAGGTCTTTTATATATTAATTAAATTAAGAAAGCAAAAAAAAAATAGCTGAGCAGTAATTTGGACTCAGAAAGATGCTATCTTCTTACAATGAAAAAAATGAACTGACTGGAAACACGTAGGCATTGATGATGATGATGATGATGATGATGTCGATGATGGCGATGATGGTGATGACGGTTTCTTTGGCACATGCTGAGTGATAAGAACTCTTCTGAGATCTTTGCATATGTTTACTAATATTTTGTCCTTGGAGCAACCTTGTCAATTGAGTACTGCTATTTTATCCATTTTGTGGATCATTAAACAAAACACAACAACGCTGAGTGACTCCCCTAGGTGTGTGCAGCTGGTGAATGGCACAGACTATTCACTAAATCTAATTATATCAAAACAAGATGATGAATCCTGATTCCAGGGCTGGCAGCTTATTAAAAAAAAGCAAGTTATAAGTTATAATAATAATAATGATATCACTAGTTTATATGTATGTAACATTAACTGACACCATATTTTAAACTATATTAAAATATAATACTTACGCTGGCTCCTATACTATCCCCTTTTATCTGAATATGATTTATTTAAACTACATCTAATGAATACGGTTCAAATAATTAAACAAATAGGGACCCAGAATGTTTCTCTGCTTAAGATAATAGCTCTCTGCTTGGAAATGAAGTGTATTAGGTTGAGACCTAAGTTTCCTTTGGTTAGAGGTAAACAAAGTAATTTCTTAGCAGGTAAATGAAAAAAATCCATAAATTTCTGTCATACTTATACTATGTAAAGTAGGTAACTCTGAATTAAACATACATGAGAAATTAGAAGAAAAATGTTATTATTTTCAGACTGATCTTTGATTTTTAATATAAAAATTTTAAAGTACTTGTGGTAATTTAACTAAAAGATTAAGACTTACAGGAAAAATATGAATAGTTTTGGTCAGTTTGATATTTTGCTTGTGGCCATGTCCTCTGTGGTTTCTGAAATACTATCCCCTTTTATCTGAGGATAATGGGGAATGCTGAGATAGGAGCAGGTGTCAAGGGTAGCATACTTCTCTTGTTGTCTTGATAATGTAGGCTTGTAATAGTCATGAACAGCAGAAAAATAATTTTTACAAATGCATTCAACAAGATTTCAGGAATCTGGGTGAGATGCAAAAGATAGTAAGGTTCCCAGAAGGTACAACAAAAAAAGTGAAGTGCCTGAATCCCAGCAGATGGGGTGAGTCTATTGTTCCTGCTCATGCATAGTCTAAATGCAGACAAGCTGCAAAGGGAATCAGAAATTGGAGAAAACACAAGTGAAAGAGGCAATTAGAGAAATAGATAATTGTAGAGAGCATAGAATGTAAAAGTTATGCCCCCGAAAGGGAGGAGTACTACCAAGCTCAGGTGAAAGTTTGCTTAAAAGGAAAAGCCCACATTGGAACAGTCAAGCTCTGCCCCATAGCTTTAAGGATAAGACTGTGGTATTTTGCCTTTTATCTTGGGCAGCATGCCAGCCCTTCCTGGAACTGAAAATGACAATGACTCCCTAGAGATCATGTCATCTTCCATGAGATCACATGAAATAGTCAGATGCTGTTTTCATACCTGAAAACAGTTGCTAATTCTGTAAATAATGTGAAAATTCTTGATGTTGTCATGCCCAAAAAGAAAAAAAAAATTGTTAACCTAAAATGTCCAAAAATTGCTTAGATGAAATATCACACAGTTACAAATAAATTAATGGTCCTTTGCCCGGTTCTTTAAAAAAAAAAAATAGAACTTACAAAACTACATACTTTCCTTTATTGTATCTATGAACCATTCACCCAAATAAATGACTCTATGTTCCTCTCCTGGATTAATTGATCCATAGTGTCAGAGATGAGTTAGAAGAAGATGAATTAGAGGAGCATGATGAGTTTTATTGTGTAAAAGTGACAATATCCATAAATTTTCTATATCAATAGTTGCTAGATTTGCATTTATTTTTGTAAAAATTGAAATGTCTGTGTAGTGGCTAAAATATCTGAAAACTAGTTGTAAATACATTGAGAGACATCTAAACACTATATATATATATATATATATGAAATGCTGCAAAATATATTAAAATATCTTTTAAGAGTTGATCCTTTTGGAAACTGGAAAATGATCTAAAAGTATTGACCTTCAATATTCTCCCTCCTAAACTTTTAGGAATTTTCCTTGCTCAGTAATATATCTGTTTCAACTTCCAATGTAAATGTGCATGAATATTGTAGGATAATTTCAAATTATATAGAAGCCTATCTCTTCATTCAAGATAATTAAATTGAAGTTAAGGAGATACTTTTGATTCTCCGTGACATTATCATCAATGTCTAAAGATAACATTTCACTATTTAGATAGTGAAACAAATTTGTAAAATGACAATCTCTGGAATGTTTTCCTCACCTAACAATGTGGGAGCAGTTGAGAAAACTAATAGAATTTTAACGAATAAATTGCCTGGACTTTGCAACAATGCAAATTTAAATTGGACAAGGCTTGCCTTTTATCCTCAGGAGGAATTGGGGGGCACACAACAGAGGACAGCTCTGGGTGGAATTCTCATCAGACCCTATCCACCCATCCAGCCTACTGGATGGCCACGTTTGCACATGAACTTCTCCGTTCACCTCCAAATACTTTCCAGAGGTCACCATGCTCTTTTTCACTGTAGTCAAGATTTGGAGGAAAATCTTTTTCCTAAAATACGCTTTATATCATATCCTGGCTTAAAAACTAAACATTTCGGCCGAGCGCAGAGGCTCATGCAACTTTGGGAGGCTGAGGTGGGCGGATCACGAGGTCAGGAGATTGAGACCAACCTGGCTAACACGGTGAAACCCCGTCTCTACTAAAAATACAAAAAAATTAGCCGGGTGTGGTGGCAGGCGCCTGTAGTCCCAGCTACTCGGAAGGCTGAGACAGGAGAATGGCTTGAACCCGGGAGGCGGAGCCTGCAGTGAGCTGAGATCACATAACTGCACTCCAGCCAGGGTGACACAGCGAGACTCCATCTAAAAAAAAAAAAAAACAAAAAAAACTAGACATTTCACAACTCAGCAAAAGTGTCCTCTCCTTGATAAGGTTCTTCCTGAATCCTCAAGGTAGGATTAGATGTCAGATGTTCCATGGTCTATGGTTCTCCACCACCTGTTAAGTTTAGCTTAAAGTTACCTCCTTACGTATATTAAGTCTGGTCTTCAGATTTCTTTGTAGTACATAGTGAACTGTAACCTAACTGCATGTGTACACAGACTGTAACCTACTCTTGTACCAAACACAGAGTTTTGGCCAATCACAGGTCGCCAACTGTTCAAACCATGTTCTAACAAGGCGAACAACCAGCTGTAACCAATACATTGGTTTCTGTACCTCACTTTTAGTTTTCTGTCTGTAAATATTATTATACCATGTGGCAAACATGGAGTTGTTCTGAATCTATTTTGGTTCAGGAGGCTGCCTGATTCATGAATCATTCTTTGCTGAAACTCTGTTAAATTTGTCTTTAATTTTTTTTTTGTTTTTCTTTTAAGATATGTATAAGTACCTCAAATAGAACACAATTACATTGTATTAAAGCTTTTTATTTTATTTCTATATCTTCCTCCTCTCCTATGAATCTGTCAAGGGTTGATTTTTTTTTTCAATTTTGGATATTTAGCACCTAATATAAAATTATGTTTAGTGGATGCATGAATAAATGAATGAAGAAGGGAAATCAATCACTAAGTTGACACAAATTTTAAAAAAGCAAAACAAAATCAATCAAACAATGCACTAAAATAAGCATGAACCAGGAGAAACAGGAATGGCTTTACCAAGAGGAAATATTTGGTAACCCAGGTTTGAAAAAAAAAAAAAGATAAAGAAGCATTGGTTAAGATGTCAAAAAAGAAAGTACCAGATACAGTAAATACAGAATATTTATAAAGAAAAGCAGAACAGGATTGTGAGAATATATCAGCATTTGTTGATAACCAAGGTTGTAAGTGAACACTTAAAATAAACCAAAGAGATGTTACTCTAATTTTGATGAGAAAGTTTTGTAAGAAGAACAAAACTGCTTCTTAATTGCTAATTAAAACTCAAGGGTAGTTTGAGATAAACTTTATGTTAACAGGTGAGTTTTACAGGCTATGCAAATATTAAAGGATTACTGCCTTGCTGCACTAGTTTATGGAGGAAACTGTGACATTGACCTAGGCAATAAATCATCTCCATCCTCTTACAGATGTTCTCCAGGAGATACTTATACTACATCAAGCTGAATAAAGTGCTCTGGGCAAAGAACTGCCCAAAGGAAGTTCTTAAAAATAACTAATAATGCAATGTGGTGGATATGGAATATGTTGGTCAAAGGTCAAAGTTATAATACAAATAGATTCAGGGGCTCTAATGTATAGCATGGGTGATGGCGTACATGGACTGTCAAAGCCAGCACAAGCATGGGTGGTGATGGGTGTACTTGTTAATCTGATTGTGGTAATGATTACACAGTGTATACATATGTCATGTTGTATACCTTGAATATATACAATATTTGTCAATAAAATGTTTTCAATATAAAAAATTGCACTTGTGGAAAATTGTCCGTAACAGTAGATAGTAGATAGACATAAATCCTCCTTGATCATATGGCAAATTCATCAAGTACACACACACACACACACACACACACACACAAACACACGCACACGCACACAGATATGTGCGTAAACATATATACACATACACACATTTATGATATAGAGCCATATAGACCTAAATTGAATACTGACCTGTAGTCCTGAAGCAAGCTACATAATATTTCTCATTTTTTCACATCTCTAAAATGCAATGTTAGGAAATATCTTGCAGGATTATGGTGAAAATTAAATGGAACACTGTGGAAAATGCTCACTAAGTACTATGGAATAACTCAAGTAAAATGTACTAATGGAGCCTTGCAAATATTAGAATATATTTAATTTAACCAAATTATTCTACTTTTACTTCTATTGACCTCTGAGAGGTGCTAATTTTTTGAACTCCTTTAATGGCCCTCCCCACTTAGAAACACAAACCCTAAAAAAATGAGAATACAGTATTTTATAGCAATAGCAGATTTTTAAATTCTAAATTCAGTTTATGATAAAGAAATGCTGGCAGTTTATAAATATACATTTTATGGAGAGTTTCCTGGCAAGTAAAAATAAAGAATTCATGAAAATGTTTAAAGGCTGACATTATTATCACAATAATTTTTTTAAATTTCTTTTGATCAGTGAAGGAATTTAGTTCCTGAGAGGATAACAGATAAAAAAATGTGAAGAACATGTGAAACATGGTTAAACTTTTGAACCGTTAATTAAACTAATGAACTAATAGACAAGCACATATATATATAAATCTGAAATTATTCTCATGGTCTAAATGTCACCTATCAAACTGTCAAAATGAATCAGTTGCTGAAGGAAATTTTTGTCAGTTTTTATGACAAAGCTCCATGTTTCAAATGGAAAAACAAACACAAGCAAAAATTACTGAGTTCATTATTTCATAACAGAAGGGGTTTTTATCAGCTATGTGTAATTAGCCAGTCTGTTGTAGGCCAATGTTCTGAAGGACCAGGAGAGATTCTGGCACCAGATATTTGACTTAATTTTTTTTGTTGACTGTTCTATTTTCTATCCTTAAATTTGTTTTCATGTCAAAATAAATAATATTATGCCCAATTAAACATTATTTCCAATGTAACATTTCCACTGCTGAATAAAAAGATTATTCTTTAACATGAACATGTCTTTATAATGAAACTATTTAAAAACAGGAGGTTTAAATTTTTCCATACTAGGATTTAGAATTCCCTATACCATCAAATTATTTGTATTGAAAACATAAAATCATTTTAACAATAGAAAATGTGATAAATAAAATAAATTTTACTTAACATTGAAGATCCTAGGCCAGATGTAGCATTGAAGAAAAAAATTCATTATTTTTAAATCCCTGAAACCATATGCGTAGCATTTTAGAACTTCTAGAATTAGAGTATTATCAAAGCAAATACTAGATCTACTGGGATAGTGCCCCCACCAAAAAAAAAAAAACCAAAAAAAATAAAAACAAAAAAGTACTATTGAATCATCAATACATGACGTCTAATCAGAAACACAGTTATTCCATAGAAGGAGGGAAAATATTTTAGTACAGTGTCTCTCTTAGGGCTCACTGAATCTTACACAAGCATCAGGGCTTCTTGGAGTCTTTCTTAGACTATACTAAGAAGTCATCCTGAATCACTACTTTATAATCTATGAAGAGTTTAGATAACCAGGGACATGTTTTGTGGGAATAAATGGGAAGTAAGTTTTCAATTAAACTTTCTCCTAATCGGCCGGGCGCAGTGGTTCACGCCTGTAATGCCAGCATTTTGGGAGGCTGAGGCGGGAGAATCATGTGGTCAGGAGATCGAGACCATCCTGGCTAACACGGTGAAACCCCGTCTCTACTAAAAATACAAAAAATTAGCCGGGCGTGGTAGCGGGCGCCTGTAGTCCCAGCCACTTGGGAGGCTGAGGCAGGAGAATGGCATGAACCTGGGAGGCGGAGATTGCAGTGAGCTGAGATCACGCCACTGCACTCCAGCCTGGGCGACAGAGTGAGGCTCCATCTCAAAAAAAAAAAAAAAAAACTTTCTCCTAAAGCAGGCAAGGCTATGACTACTCCTCCTTTTTTACCTGTTATTTTGTTATTTTGGGGTCTTGGTCCATATATTTTCCTCTCACCAGCTACTTTTGTTACGCATTCATGTGGTTCTGTTTTTAATAAGACCTCCAAGATAGAATTGTGTAGAATAGCTTTATTAAAATGTATGGGTATAATTGGAATGTAATCTTATGCTATCAAAGAAACAACTTCACATTTAATGTAAGCTCTAAAATGTAGTTGCCATTATTTTTGATACAAAGTATTTCCCTAGCCTGGTGTTTCTCACTGTTTCCTAGACTTTTGACATGCTTCTTGGGGCTTTGTATCTTTCTTCTTCACTTTGTTGCTGGGTTCCTCATACTCTCTTTTTTTCTATGCTTCCATGAGAATTAAGAATTGCCCATACATTAGTTTCCTCCCTGTTCATTTCCTTTCACACATTGTCTATGACAGGATGAAAAATCAAGTTTTCACTTGTGATGGTCAATGGTATGTGTCAACTTGACTGGGCTAATGGATGCCCAGATAGCTGGTAAAATATTATGTTTGGGTTTGTTTGTCAGGACATTTCCAGAAGAGATTAGCATTTGAATGGGTAGCCTGAGTAAAGAAGATAGGCCCTCACTAATGTGGGCAGCATCATCAAATTTGTTGAGGGTATGAAGACAACAAAAATGTCAAGGAAGAGCAAGTTCGTTCTCTCTTTTCAAACAAGGACATCCATTTTCTCTTGCCCTTAGGCTCTGTTTCCCTGGTTCTCATGCCTTGGGACTCAAACTGCATTATACTACCCGCTTTCTTGGTTCTCCAGCTTGCAGACTGCAGTTTGTAGCATTTCTCACCCACCATAATTATTTAAGCCAATTCACAAAATAAATGTCTATCTGTCTATTTATCTATGTATATATCTGTCATCTATAGAATTGATTGTCTTCTCTGGAGAATCCTAACACATCACAACACACTACGTACTGTGTACCTGACACAAAAATTCAAAGTTACAAATAGGCTAAAAGTAAAAAAAAGAAAACAAAAAGAATAAAATATACCAAGCAAACAAAAATCTTGGCTCTGGAGAGCTAAAATAACATAAAGCAAAATAGACTGTAGGACAAAAATATTGCCAGAAACTAGAGAGCATTTCTAGTGATAAAAGAATAAATATATTAGGCAAACATAAATTATAAATACATAAGCATCAAATAACAGACCTGTAAAATATATGAAATTAAAACACAAAATTGAAAAGATACTTAGACAATTTCACAATTCTACTTAGAGATTTCAATACGCTAAGCTCAATAATTTACAGAACAACCAGATAGAAAATTAGCAAGAGAAAAACCCTATCATCCAACTTCAACCAATGTCTATGAAACACTCCATCCAACCAGAGAAGAGTACATTCTTTTCAAGCACCCATGACACAATTTACAGGAGAGAATACATGCTACGTCATAAAGCGAATCTCAATAAATCCTAAAAGGATTGAAATAATATAAAGTATTTTACCTGATCACAAGAGAATTGAGTTAGGAATAAATAATAAAATGCTTAAGAAATATTCTTCGAATATTTAGTAGATATGTCTTTATATACAAATATACTTTATGTAACCTGATATATAAATTCAATTATATATATACTTATATAAATGTATAATTATAGAAGTATATAATTTACCAGGTAATATAAACAGTGGATTTTGGATTAGCTGATTTACAGTCTTTAATTTTCAGCCACATTAACTGCAAAAGTAATAATTTCAGTGGAGTATTTTTAAATGAAGCCAGAAAGTGACTGTACACTTTCATTACAGAATCTGCATAATTCCGATTCTCCTAAAACAGCCTTCAAAGAGTTACTAAATTGACATTACTCTATTCATTTGAAGAATTTTACCTTTTTTTAAGGGGGTAGGGGAATGGATTTTTTCTACCACTGATATATCCCTGTAACAGAAACCTATTTGTTGGTTAGTGAGCAGGGCTACCTTTTATTAACAGTGTAAAATTATTTCATTAATTAATTTTTAGTTTTAGTTTTTCATAGTTTATAGAATGTCTCACCTTTTGTGGTTTAAATATATCAAAGATATATATCTCTATCTATCATCTCTCTCTCTCTCTTCATCCATCTATCTATATAATGCAAACATACCTAAACAAGTTTCATTACTAGTAGAATTATCAAATGATTTCGAGTACATTCTATTCTATAAAAACATATGCACATATTTGCAATATGCAATCTATCTTTAATTTTTAGTTTGAAAGATGCTGAATGTATATAGTAATAGGAAGACAAGGCAAGATATAGTCTAGTAGTATAAAGTTATAATCTAATCATCGATGCAATTCTTAATGCCATTTTATTTTATTTTAAATTTTAGACTCAGGGGGTACATTTGCAGGTTTGTTACAAGAGTATGTCATGTGATGCTGAGGTTTGGCCTTCTAATGATCCTGTCACCCAAGTAGTGGACGTTGTATCTGATAGGTAGTTTTTCAAGACTTCCCCCTGCCACTTCCTCCCCGCTTTTGAAATCCTGAGTGTTTATTGTTCCCATTTTTGAGTCCTTGTGTACCTAATGTTTAACTCCTGCTTACTACTAAGAGTATGCGGTATTTGGTTTTCTGTTGCTGTGTTAATTCATTCAGTATAATGTCCTCCAGCTGCATTCATGTTGCTGCAAAGGATGTGATTTTGCTCCTTTTATGGCTACATAGTATTCCATGGTGTATATTTACTACATTTTCTTTATAGAATTCATCATTGATGAGCACCTGGCTTGATTCCATGTTTTTGCTACTGTGAATAGTATTGCAATAAACATATGAGTGCATGTGTCTTTTTGGTTGATTGGTTCACTTTCCTTTGGGTATATGCCCAGCAATGGGATTGCTGGATCAAATGGTAATTCTATTTTTCTTATTTTGAGAAATATGCTAACTGCTTTCCTCAGGGCCTAAACTAATTTGTATTCCACCAACAGTGTGTATGCCTTCCCTTTTCTCCAAGATGTTGCCAACACCTGTTATTTTCTGACTTTTTAATAACAGACATACTTACTGGTGTGAGATGGTTTCTCATCGTGGTTTTGATTTGCATTTCTCTAATGATTAGCTATCTTGAGTATTTTTAAAATATATTCCTTGGCTACTTGTACATCTTCTTTTGAGAAGTGTCTGTTAATGTTCTTTGCCCACTTTTAATGGGGTTATTTGTAGAAGTTCCTTATATATTCTGAATATTAGTACTTTGTTGGATCCATAGTATACAAATATTTTGTACCATTTTGTACAGTCTGTTTGCTCTGTTGATAGTTTCTTTTGCTGTGGATAAATTCTTTAATTTAATTGGGCCCCATTTGTAATTTTTTTTTGGTTGCATTTGCTTTTGAGAACTTAGTCATAAATTCTTTCCTAGGCCAATGTCTAGAAGGGTATTTATTTTCTAGGTTTGCTTCCAGGATTTTTAGAATTTGGGGTCTTACATTTAAGTCTTTAATCTATCTTGAATTAATTCTTGTATATGATGAGTGGTAGAGGTCCAAATTCATTCTTCTGCACATGGCTAGCCTGTTTTCCCAGCACCATGTTTCAAATAAATTACTCTTTACCCATTATTTATTTTTGTTGACTTTGCCAAAGGTCAGTTGGTCATAAATGTGCAGCTTTATTTCAGGGTCTCTATTCTGTTCCATTGGCTTATGTATCTATTTTTTTGTAACAGTCCCATGCTGTTTTGATTACTGTATACTTGGAGTATAGTTTGAAGTTGGGCAATGTGATGCCTCCAGCTATAATCTTTTTGCTTAGGGTTGCCTTGGCTATTTGGAGTTTTCTGTCTGTTTTGTTTTGCTTTGTTTTACATAAATTTTAGAATAGTTTTTTTTTTAATTCTGAGAAAAGTGATGTTAGTAATCTGATAGGAATAACAGATAATTTGTAGATTGCTTTGGGTGATACGGACATATTAACGATATTAATTCTTTCAATCCATGAGCATGGAATTCTTTTACATTTGTTTGTGTCACCTCTGATTTATTTCAGTAGTGTTTTGTAGTTTTCCTCATAGGAGTCTTTTACCTCCTCGGTTAGATGTATTCCTAGGTATTTTATTTTTTGTGTATGTGACTATTTTAAATGGAATTGGATTATTGATTTGGTTCTCAGCTTCAACTTTATTCATGAATAGAAATGCTGCTGATTTTTGTATGTTGATTTTCTATGCTAAGAATTTTCTGAAGTTGTTTATCAAGTCTAGGTGACTCTTGGTAGAGTGTTTAGGGTTTTCTAAGTATCAAATCATGTTATCAGAGAAGATAAATAATTTGACTTCTATTTTCCTATTTGGATGCCTTTTATTTCTTTCTCTTGCCTGATTACTGTGGCTAGGACTTCCAGTGCTATATTGAATAAGAGTGGTGAAAGTGAGCCTCTTTGCCTTGTTCCAGTTCTCTAGGGGAATACTTCCAGCTTTTGCTCATGCAGAATGATGTTGGGTGAGGGTGGTTACAGATATCTTATTATTTTGAGGTATGTTCTTTCAACGTCTAGTTTGTTGAGGGTTTTTGTCATGAAGAAATGTTAAATATTATCAAATAATTTTAGCAACTATTGAGATGATTATATGGTTGTTTTTAATTCTGTTTATGTGGTGAATTGCGTTTAGGACTTGCATATGTTAAACCATCCTTGCATCCCAAAAATAAAGCCTACTTGACTGTGGTGAACTAACTTTCTGATATGCTGCTGGATTCAGTTTGTTAGTAATTTTTAGAGGATGTTGCATCTCTGTTCATCAGGATATTGCACTGTAGTTATCTTTTTTGTTGTGTCTTTGCTAGATTTTGGTATCATGATGAAACTGATTTCATAAAATGATTTAGGGAGAAGTCTCTTTAATTTTGGGGAATATTTAAGTAGGATTGGTATCAGCTCTTCTTTGTACATCTGGTAGAATTCAGCTATGAACCCCTCTGGTCCAGGACTTTTCTAGTTAGTAGGTTTTTATTGTAGATTCAATTTCATTATTTATTACTGGTCTATTCAGAATTTTTGTTTGTTCCTGGTTCAATCTTGGAAGTTGTGTTTTTCTAGCAATTTATCCATTTTCTCTATATAATTCTATATATAAACACTGAGATGTTTGCAATAATCTCTGAGGACCCTTGTATTTCTATAGGATTGGTTGCAATGTCTCCTTAGTTAATGCTATTTTAATTGTGAGTATAGTAATAGGGGTTTCTGTTAATGTGTATTATATCAGAAAAATAGAAGTCACTCCAGATATTTAAATAACCAGATTTAGATATCAACATTTCTTTCAATACAGGAAATTAGAAGCTTAAGTGATTATTCAAATGATTGGGAGAGTAAAGGTTAGTGAAGTATCCCTATGTATCACCAGACCAAATGGTTCTCAAGAGCTCATCTAAAATTATAACTTGCTCAGGAACATTTCTTCACCAATATTTTCAGTCTGCAAAAGCAGAGAAGCCAGTAGCTCATCCGTAAAATAATTTGAATTTCATTTATGCTATCTGATCAAATTCCTGCCTGCAGTTGTCTCTGGAAAAATAATAATTCCTTCTCTTCTATCAAGCCTCTTGGAGGAACATACCTAAAAATCATGAGACATCTATAACAAATCCACCACAAACATCATACTGAATGGACAAAAGCTGAAAGCATTTCCCCTGAGAACTGGAGCAAAACAAGGATGCCCACTCTCACCACTCCTATTCATCATAGTACTGGAAGTCCTAGCCAGAGTAATCAGGAAAGGGAAAGAAATAAAAGGCATTTTATTTCTTTGCCTGACAGACTGTAACCTATACCCAGGTGTGTAGACAATTAATCTTCTGTGCAATTAATTAGTAGGCCCACCTGAATTGAGTTGCTATAAGTTTACATTAACTTTGATCATTAGATGTAGGAATACTCACAGATAATTCTCTGCTTTCAGATGTACCCCTCCCTACCCACACTGGCTAGTGGTATTCTGTTTTCCCTAGATAAATTGGATTAGTCAACCTAGTCAGCAATAATTTCTCTGGTTGGTTGGCACAAAGGGCCACAGTAGCATGAGGACAACCTCAGCCTCTGATAGAATGGAAATTTGTTATATCCGTTGTATTTCTTTGGACACTGAGATATACATTTAAAAGCGAAAATTTTAAAGTGTATTAGGGTAAATAGTAAGAAAGCCAGTCTCATGTCACTCCTTGCTTTCTGGACACATGAATTCTAGCCACATATGGGCTTTCCTAACAACAGGTAGGAAAGCACCTCAGACCCACAAGGTGTTGTCACATAGCTAGTACCATAATCCCTTTTGGAATAAGCCATCCCACCTTTAGTCAGAACAGATGCTTCAGGATGACGTAATACACAATAAGCCCAGTGAATCTCATAAGTGTGAGAACATTCCTCGCCTCTTTTGCTGTGAAATGAGTTTCTAGTTAGAAGCAGTGCTATGTGGAATATTATAAGGGTGTGTAATGTATTTTTCATTTAATATATTTTTATTTTCAAAGGTGGTGCAAGCAGAAACAAATGAATATAAAGATTAAGCATGCATTCCATTGAGGAAGAAAATCCCTGCTCTTGTTGTAAAGGATCCATTATAATCCACATGGCACCAGGTGCTTGGCTATTCCTTTAGGAACAGTGCCATTTGGAGAGCTCAACAGTTGTTACCACTGTTGTCCAGATGGGAGCTCAGCAGGGGTCTGAGCCAGATCAGCCTTGATGAGGTTAAGTCTATTTTCTGGTGGCCATGCTGCATAACCTCCATCGCGCAGCCATTACCTTCTTCTTCATTAGCCCTTTGCACATTACTGGGTATCTGGCAAAAGCGGACAATCATAAGCCAAACTGACCTAGTCGTTTTGACTAATTTTCCTATACAGTTGATGTCTTTTGGTGAGCATTTTCATGAAACTCAAGTTAGGCACATTGTCCTTGGGATGGTACCACATGTCTTTATTGTTCTCGATTCATAATTTCTGTGTATCTTGCCAGGCAATCTACCTTCTAGCATATGTTATAGTCTATTCATTAGAGGATTTTAGCTCTTGATGGTTCTTTTTTTTGCATATAAATTGAAAAATAATCTTATCATGGTTGGAGTAAAAACTCAGGGTTGTTACCTCTTTTTAAAGAGCTGTATTAACACACATTTAGTTTGTTTATATTTATTCCCAGATATTAATGTTATCTGATACTATTGTAAAATGTATTCAATTCTGTTAGCTCTGAGTTCTTTCCCTACCCCTTCTTATTTCCATATAGCCCACCCATCTTTGTAGTTACTTCTTTTTAAGTACACCCTCTTCAAATTATACAATTGTGTATGTGGCATCTGTTTTCTGTTGCATCCATATCAAACACATGCAATTAACATATCATATCGGTTTTCTCTTTGGTAAGGTTATGAATTCCATTTATAAATTTTTAAATATCAAACCACTCTTGTATCCCTGCCATAAACATTATTTTGATATATGTCTTATGTAGACTTGATTTGATTTGCTATTGTCAGTTCTGCCATCTCGGCACTTACCCTTTGGCCCCAACTAACTTAATTATGCATGAATTAATAATGCAGGTACCACCCTCTGCCAGCAGGTAGGGCTCACCTCTGCAACCACAGACCACAGCACAGTGGCTGGCACAAGGAAGTGCCAGCCTATTGGATTTGATTTGTTCAGATTTTGTTTAGGATTTTGCATCTACGCTTACAAACATTATGGCCCACCTAGAAAATTTCTCACTCATAGGTGGGAATTGAACAATGAGAACACACGGACACAGGAAAGGGAACATCACACTCTGGGGACTGTTGTGGGGTGGGGGGAGGAGGGAGGGATAGCATTAGGAGATATACCTAATGCTAAATGACGAGTTAATGGGTACAGCACACCAGCATGGCACATGTATACATATGCAACTAACCTGAACATTGTGCACATGTACCCTAAAACTTAAAGTATAATAATAATATAATAAAAAAAATGCAATTTCCTGCATTCACTAACATGATTATGCTGTTCCTTTAGAATGAAATTCTTATTCTTTATGGTTTGTCAAGAATGAAGAAAATAGAGAATTATTTTAACTTTTATGGAAATTATAAGATTACCTCAGTCTTTCAAATTTGAAGGATAAGCTATTTAATCACCACTTTAATTTATTTTAGTAACTATATTACTGTTTCTAAATATCTTCTGAAGTCAGTCCTGGTTAAATATGTGTATGTGTGCATATATACATATATATATATATATATATATATGTATATATGTAATACCTTACACACAAACATAATATTTTGTGTTTTGGTTTTCAATTTGTTAATGTAGTTATTCATAATATTCCCTTAACTTTGTATCCTCTACTTTAACTGTAATTATGTTCTCATTTCATTCATGACATTCTTTATTTGTGTCTTTCCTCTTTTCTTGACTCTTGATGAGTATTTCCAAATGTTTGTCTATTTTGTTAATATTTTCAAATAACCGACATTTGGTTTTGCTGATATTCTCCATTGACATTTGTTTTTTATCTCATTATCTTCCCTCAAATTAATTATCTCTCATTCTAGAATATATGGAATTTCTTTGTTGTACATTTTGTTATCTCTAAAAAGGAGTACTTAGATTATTATTTTCAGAATTTTTTTGTAATATATAATCTAAGGCTAGAAATTGCTCTTGAAATATGATTTTGCTGCATCTCATAAGTTTTATATATAATGTTATTATAATTCTTTTTTAATAATGCAATTCAAATTTTATTTTGTATAAATGAGTTCTTAAATTTATATTTTATTTTGCAACTTTCCCTGTGTACTACAAACATGTATTCCCAATTTCTTACATGAAGATTTCTGGATAATTACTTCAGGTTAAAACTTTTAACTGTGTTTTCACATAACATTTATTCTCCTTGATTTTCTCTTTTCTTGACTGTTATTAAGATTATATGTTAAGTATACATAAATCATAAATTCCATTATGTAGGGTTATTAATAAAATTATTTAAATTTGCTACAATTTCAAGTAAGTGTCCATATCCTTTATATTTTATAATCTGAAGTCTATATTTTATTTGATATTAATATAGCCACTACATAAATAGTACTTTTTCTTCAGTGAAGGCATTTGTTTTTTCATTAGAAATCTAGAGTAAGGGCTTGATAATTTTCACCAAATCAGGATTTGTGCTGGTTAAGGCTGGGTTGTAGCTTTAGTTTCAGTTCTACTCTGGCTTTGTATGTCTTCAAGATGATATATTTTTTTAAGTGTTACTTGTCCCTCCAATCGGCGAGAATTTAGACTAAGGAATTTAGAAAAAACATTTCTACACTCCTAAGAAAAGACTGATTTTTCTATAGCCATAGTAACAATTAACTAACGGTTTGAAATTAATTGAAGTGATTAATGGCAGCACCTCATCGGCACAGTTTTCTCACTGGTACAGAGTTCAGTAATGAGAGTTTAATATCCAATGAAGATTGATATTTCCAAAAATCAGCTGGTAAAGGCCTCCTTTCAGTATCCAAGCTTCTGAAATCCAAATATTTTATTCAGCAACTGCCACATTCTAGTGACGTTTCTACAGCTTGTTTGTAAAACATTTTCTTCTCAAGAAAAAGTTCAAATCTTCAACTCCATAATTCCCTAAATCACAGCTTTGCTTGTAGAAACTGGGCTTAATGTTCATAGCATAACTTTGTTTAAGTAAATTATAAATTCATTTTTTAGATGTCTTTTCCTACATCTGTTAATGTCTCTTACAATTGCCTCCTAAACAATACAAATCTGAATACCTCTCTTTGCAGACCAGCCACAAGTATTCTATGTTGGCATGCATTTTGCCAGAGGCTTTTGGGGAACTATTGGAAGGTAAGGGGACTGTCTCTACTGATGAGACTTCCAGAGATATACAGAAGAATACCAGTGCAGCTAATAAAAGCTCCTTGTTTTTTCCTTACTTAATCAAAGGCTTTCTGTATATGACAGACATAGTCCTCTGTCCACCTACACCTAGAATTGACAATTTGGTGCAGTCTACAGGAAGGAAAGTGAATATTAGTCTCTTGTTCCCCAAGAGAGATTCTTGTCTTTAAATAACTTATTACCATAATCTGTCTTTGCATTCTGAGATACAAAATGATTTACCCATTGGATCTAGTTATTACTGCAGGAAAGTATTCAGTATCCTGTGAGAGATATCTTTTAACTGGTGAGTTTAAACCGTTTAATTTTTCAAAATTATTAATTTAGACCTCTTTTTTACAACTAAATGTAATATTTCAGTTTGAACTGCTTTTAATGTTTCTTATTAACTTTTTATTATATTTTAAATGATGTCTATATCCCTTTCCTAATAAGGAAATAACTATAGCACATCCTCAGGTCTCTTGTTCTCCCATGACAATTCCATTGTTGTATAGACTTTATCTAAATATTAAATTTCCTTTAATTCTGAATTGTTACAGCTATATTTTCCTTTTTTTCACTTTAGTTATTCTTTTAAAGATGACAAAATACTTACTAATACTTATAATTTTTACTTGATAGATATCTATAGCAGGTTCTGAGTTTAAATATCCTCTTCCTTAAATATGTCATCAAAAACGTTTTCAATGTGATTGTGGGGAAGTATTTTGGATACTTTTAATATAGTAGAAAATATTTTAAACATGCCCTTATATTTGAATGACAGTTTGGCTGAATATTCAATTCCAGAATCTAAAACTGTTTTAAAAACAACCTAACACTTTTCTATTTGTGCTTTTATCCAACATTGCTCTTGAAAAATGTGGTATCAAGCTCATGTTTTTGTCTTTGTAGGTCGTCTGTTCTTTTTCTCTGAAAATTTTAGATATGATGTTTGGAATTCACCACAATTTTCCTTAATGTAATTTACATTTTCCTGTTTCTCCTTTTTGAATTTGTTTGCTCTCAGGTCTAAAATCTGTTTAAATTACAGAAAATTTCTTGCCTGTAGGTAATCAAATTATTTTCTGTCTATTTTTATTTTTCTCCTCCAGGATCCTATGTTATATAGAAAGGGAAAAACATTTTATAGCTATGAAAGAATTGTGTCAAGCAGGTGGAGATTCAAGGGGTTCCTGATTTTCACACCACTCCCAAAATTAGTGTATTGTTCTGTGGCAGTAAAATTTTCGGTCAGGTCTTTGGAACCCCATAATTTTTGCTTTTGGTCTTTAAAGACCATTGAGAAGACATCTGTAGTCAATGTCACGTTTGTAAGTTGCTGAAGCAAACGAAAGTGTTAAATGAAACCCTGTTGTCTTGGTGTTTAATAAACTTGAGTGTCTTAGTTGCTTTTTAGGAAGGTCAAGAAAATTGAAGAATGTATTCCATTGCATGCTGTGAGGAGGCAAAGGATTTATCATCTTAATCTTTTTTTTTTTTTAAATTCAGTGGGGCATAAGGAATGTAGCACGGATAGAGTTGTCACAAGCAAAGGAAAACAATAAAACGTATCAGACAGGGTAGAGGCATACTTGATCAGTGTTGTGATTGCGTAGTGTTTTGGTGACTGACTTGATCCATTATGATAATGGATGACTTCAGTATTGATATTTTGGTAAATTGTTTATGTTTGGCAGGAAACATCCTGATCAGATTATTATTTGACTGGCTAGCTATAAGCTATTACTGTTTAAATATTTTCTTTTCTTTTAGACTAGATCTTATTTCTTTATCTTTAGGTTTCTTTAAATCCACTTGAGAACATACAATTATTCATAAAACTTTTCTATTTGATGTTTTATTTGAATTATGAGATCTTGAAACCTGCTATGTTTTATGTTTCCAAATGTTTTCTTTCTAAAATAATTATTAGAATTGCTTTTAAATGTAACTGTGCAGTGTGAGAGAATTTGGACTGTGTAATATCAGTTATGTTGTTTTTGTTGAGACTTGCTTTGAGAGTTTTTACATGATTTATGTTTATCAATGTTATATATGTGAAGGAGTATAATATTTTTGTAATTTAAGATAAAATTCTACATATGTTCCTCAGATAAAAGTTGCAAATTTTTCTATTTAACTTTCCATATCCTTACATTGATTTTATTTATTCTGTTTGTCAAGTACACATAAAGTTTACAAAAATCTTTCCCTATGATTATAAAATTGTTGGCAGCTCCTTATAATTCTGTAACTTTGATTTTATATACTAATATTTGCAGTTATGTTTTTAAGTGAATAAAAGTTTATGATTTGTTTCTCTTTTTTGGTGAAACATTATTTTTATATTGATTTAACATGCATTTGTTTTAGCATTCAAGAATTTAGAATTATGCCTAAAACATGGAAGAAAGTTAGAAGCAAATTATCTTATGAGACATTCTAGACTTAGGTAAAGCAAGTGGAACTTATGACATAAAAGAGATAAGGAAAAAAAAAGCACTGATAAATAGCAAACAAATACCCATGGCATATTTGAAATGTATCTGACTTTAATTATCCATCCATTAGTGACACTCATTTCAGCTCAAATCTTCTGAGTAAGAAATACAGAAAAAAGGCAAAGATTCTCATGGGCTAACTGCTGAGCTATGATGTAGACAGATGTACCACTCCTTTTTCTCTTTATTTGAACACTTGGATGTTTCCTCTAGGAACCTACTCACAGGCCCCTATTACCCAACCACAGCTATTTTCTTTTACCCAAGATAACTTGAAAAGATAAGTTAAAATCACTTTAAATTGCCTATAAATAGATCCATTTTGCTAATTAAAATATGTAAATTAAAAGAGACTGTTTGACAGAGTCACACATAAAGATAAGCACAGGAGAGGAATTAATCTCACGTGATGGAGTAAGTATGATTTTAACTCATCTCTTCAATTTATCTTTGCAATATTTGTATGCTCTTTCTAAATCCTTCTATTTGATGTTTAATTTTTATTTTCCTACCTTCTCCCAAAATGATAGACTTGGGATTTTGTTTGTTTCTTTGTTTTGTTTTATTCTTTGTTTATCTCTCTTAATGGTTTGGATATATGCTATGTCTAACAAAAAGTGGCTATCTTATGACTAATAAAATTAGTCAAAAGTAATGTCAGAGGCAGTTCATTTGATCAAGTAAATACTCCTATCAAAATTTGACAACAGTAAATATAAAAATATGCTTTAATGTTAATATTAGGACATTTCAGAGCTTTCATTAGGGCATTTCTGAATCACAGATTTGTACATTTCATACAAAGTTCATTCTAGAAAATATATATTATTGCATGAATATATTCACAGTCTGGTCAATTCACAACTAATGAAGAAAATAATAATTATCACTATTTGTAGCCTCAAAAAGAGAGCAATAGAAAAAGTTAAATGTATATATTGCTAGTTTATTTTTTCATATTGTAGAATTCCTCTAAAGATCACATGGACATAGGGAGGGGAACAACCTGGGCCTGTTGGGGCTTGTGGGGCTAGGGGAGGGATAACATTAGGAGAAATAACTAATGTAGGTGATGGGTTGATGGGGGCAGCAAACCACCATGCCACGTGTATACCTATATAACAAAACTGTACGTTCTGTACATATACTCTAGAACTTAAAGTATAATAAAAAAATAAATAAATAGAAAAGATTTGTGGTGTAGGTCTCTTTTTACATGTTAAACATGAACACTAATACTAACTGATGACTACAGGTATAAAAAACAACAAAGAAACATAATATTGTGACTTCAAAAAGGTCAGTTTCATATCATTTCTTGCAGTTGATATGTGTGCATAATATTGTGAGCATGGTCCCTCAGCTTTGTTGTCCATACTATAACCCCACATCCATCACTTTGGTAAAACACTGAAATTCTCCAGTTTCCTTTTTGGCTATATGTATCAGTATGGATATAGTAGTAGTAGAGATAATTTGGATAAAGCATTTAACAGAGTTCTTGAATATAAAAAAAACTTTAATAAATTCTGTCAGTTATTATTTATTTATTGCCTCAATCAAGATCCAAAAAGGAGACAGAAACCAAGCAGCAAATTGAATAGGGATAGTCTAACAAGAATTATTTAACTCCACCTACAACATATCTGTGTTAAGAGAACAATAATGACTGCTCTAGTACTGAGGAAGAGTTTCTAAAGAAGGCATACAATTGAAGAGGCTTCCTTTCTAGCAGTGGAATTCAGACATCATTGGAGAGGTTGTAATTGAAACTCCAGGAATGGCAGTGAAATTTGCTGGGTTTCTCGGGCCAGAGTTACTCACTAGCTAGATAGTTTATAGCGTTGATGTACAGTATGTGCATGGGAAGTGGCAAGGGTGCAGAGCAGCTGAGGCTGGCAGGTGGTCTGCAGAGTGAGTTAAGGAATTAGAAGCCTGATGATTGCAACTGGAGGCCTAGGATGCCCGGTGTCTCTGTTTTGTCAGAAGTTTATGGCAAAGTGGAACCCAAAGAGACAACTTTCAATTTCGTTATGGAACAAACTCTATAAAAGGAATGAAATTCCAGTTCACTAGTGATCATCTTGCTAGACTCTTTCCTAACAGGAAATGCATCCCTTCTTTGCCTGAATGTTGTTTTCCATGGAAGGTTATTGTTTAAAAATTGATACTCTATATTGCTAGACATCAGAGACCTTGCTGATACCTTTTATATGAGAGTTTAAGGATAGAAATTCACTTTTCAATTGTGTTGTCAAAAATAACCTGACTGTTATAAATGTGCCATAAAGATCTATCATATGTCATCATAAATGATAAAACTCTTGACATACGGTGCTGTATTTTAACACCCTGCCAATGCCCTCCTTGATAAGACATTTAGATGGGAGCTATGACAAATGCTGCTGTGGCTGTGTGGACATGGGGATAAAGTCTGCCCCTTTGTATCCTTCAAACATGAGGAGCATGGCACTACTACCTGAAAGGACATGGAAAAACACCTAAAGCACCATGTTGATGTTCTGTGTTTATGACTGCTGCATTGTTGAAATCCTCAATGAAAACAGTACTATTATATTCACCTTTGAATCAAGCCATTTTTAGTAGATCTTGAGAAAGTAAAATGCTATGACCCTTAAAGGTAAAGTAAAAGACTATATATATATTTAAGACCTGGAAAGCTGAATCTGAATGAATAGATGAATAGGAATTTATGAGACCTGTGTTTCTTTTGCCTTAAATATATGACTTTGAATTAGTTGCTTAACTACTCTCAGAACTCACCTTCTCCTCTCTATATTTCTAAGGTTGGCTATATATAAGTTTTAAAAGGCCTATAAAATATTCTATATAAATAGTAGCATGAAGAAGTAAAAGAATTAAGAAATAGATGTTCACTACGATAAATATATTTATGTTTTAGATAAGTTGAATATATTTTATCTCCTTGAAAGTTACATTGAAACATTATCAATATTTAGGTATGAATGCATCGCCTTTTTAAAGTGTGCTAAATCAATTATGACAGGAACGAAGTTACACTGAATTGCTGACAGCTATGTTGAGAAAAGAGAAAAACTTAATATTCAAGTCATTAAAGGATTTCAAGGTCAACTGCCTATCAATGTTTGGCAATGCTGCAAGCAGTAGTTGTCATCTTCTAGAGTTATTCTGGCCTTTGCTGAAAAATATTTTGAACTAGTAAGTGCATTTCCATTTTAATAAGAACATTTTTTACTGCTATAGTGATTGAAGTTATAAATTTTGTTCATCGTTTATTTTTGGTTTTTTATCATTTTAAAAATGGTCATTAGGACTACCTTTTCCCCCTTGAATAAGCTAGGTGGTGAACATTACGCTCATTTAACAAGAAGAGACAATGAGCACAAATTGTTAAACTACTTGACCAAATTTATCAAACAGGAGGCTAAAAAAGATACACTACAGCAGGAGATATTAAGGACTCAGACCCTATGGAAACCAGAGTTTGAGTTATGACTCTGTTAATAAACTGTAAGATAACAAGCAGTTCACTTGAATTTAAGCCCCAGAAATCTTATTTGAAGAAGGAGCATAACAACAGAATCTATGTCATAAGATTGTTGTAGAATTTAGTTAAGAGTTTGGATAGGAATGGCATTTGAAGTAGAATAAATATTTGGATAAACTGATAATCACATTGAAAAATATGTATGTATTTCTGTCTAACAAAGATTTCCCAGGTACTCTTTTGTGTCCAAGAAAACAGACTATTCTGCTATGAAAAGGTGAGACATTGGTACTCCAAGTGGGAAGAACTAGGGTACAAACTTTTCCTCCAGCTAGGTAGACCCACAGTAGAGAAAGAAACAAAAATAACTTAATGTACATAAATAGTTATCTCTTCAATAAGTCAATAACTTCTTTAAATCTCAGATTTGTATAATTTAATGAAAATAATAATGCTTACTTCCCATTAGCAATATGAAAATTAAAGAAATAATAAAGTTGCTAGCTGTTTGAAAATGTGAAGGGCTATAAGGTGTGTTAACGATCTGCAGTTACTAAAAAAGGAAGAGAAATACCGACATGGTTTAATCAAATGCTTTTTTAGATATTAATAAAATATTTTCCCACAACTGATCTTACTTTTGTATTAACTAAGTTATGATCTACAGTTGAATCCATTCAAGAATTAAGGGGAGAATGATAAAACTGTCCTGATTGCTGAAGTAAATGTCTGGGACATCTATCAATTTACTAACAATGCTGAAAGCCATTCTGCAAGTGTATTATTTTATAATATAAGCTAGATTAGAAATTAATAATTTATCTTATTACCTTGTTTATTTTTCTTTATTCTGATTAAAATTTATAATTATCTACTTGTTTAATTTGTGTACTTATATATTGTCATGGAATTAAAATATTAGGCAGACAGAAAACTTGGTTTTGTTTTTCTCTGGTTTTGTTCACATACGTAGCTCTGCAGCAAATTTGTATGAAAACAGTGTAGGCATTCAGTAAGTATTTATGGAAAGGAAAGAGGAAGGAAGGGAGAGAGAGAGAAAGGGAAAGGGAAGAGAAAAGGAGGGAGAGAAATGATACTGACATAACAATGAGATTTTAAAAGAAAAAGATCAAAAAAGGTAATATGATACTGTTAGATATAAAAAGAAAACACAAAGCCGTATAGACACATACATTGTTTCCATTTTGCAAAACATGGATGTCCTTATGTGCTTAGGTACATATATGTACAGAAAATGTAAAGTTTATTGCAGCAACCATCAAGATTTATTTGGTCATCTATATTCCAGGAATGATTAACTTGTATATATTCCATTTTACTTTTCTAGATATTTTAAGTATTCTATAATTATAAAGCCTCACCTTTATAAATAAAAATTAGAAGTTATCATACCAAATTTAGGTTGGTAGAAAGCTAGTTTTACTCAAAGATCACCTGTGTATTCTAATTTTATCTAATAGAGACTATGATTATAATATTATGATTAATTACAGAGCACATAGCACATTGCCACATACTATAGTGTTTAAGATCACAGATTCTAAAGCCCAATTTCTTGAATTTTAATCAAGATATGTCATTTCCTAGTAATATAACTAGGTAATTGTTTAACCTTTCCATGTTTACATTTGCTCTTCTGTCCTCACGGAGTTGTTTTGAGCACACAGGGGTTAGTCAATGTAAACCTCTGAGAGTTATACCTTTCCCACAGTGATTGACAAGCAAATGAAGCCAAACTGACAGCATAGCCCATCGTATAGCAATGAATATACACAAATCTCAAAAATCCTTTTTCTCAGCTTATTTTTATTACCAGTTAAATATTTCTCCATTCAAAAGTTTTGTATCCACTGCTCATTGTGAATCAAACTGCAAGTTTCTGTTAAAATATATATGACAGGCTATAACTTAATTCTTCCTTAAAATTATTTTAGTTCTCAATGTTCTACCAACAAATGCCAAAGTAATAAAGGGGATCTAAACTTTTTAAATCTAAATTAGGATAAAAAATCTGAATTTATCTTTAATATATTTTTTCTCATCTACTCTTCAAGCTGAAATCAACCTGACATACTGTACTTTCATATTCACATGCTCGCTATGTTCTTGGTATCACCTCCATAAATATCCCTTTCTCAATTACAAGATGTCTTCTTATATAATTTTGACATTTCTGTTGATGTTTCATATTTTCTCCAATCAGAGTAAATACATTTTTCATTTCTGTCCCACTACACATTAAGTGTAATAGAATAATACATATGTTTCATTTTACCTGATATTGCAATTACTTTTTCACAAGCATTTCTTCTTTAGGTTATATGTTACCATAGAGACCACATCATGTTCACATTTTCATTTAGCACAATAATTATATGTATTTTTTACACATACTGCTGGTGCTCCATTAATGTTTTTGAATAATTAAATGCCTCAATGAATATAGGATCATCAGTACTGAGGCTGACAGTAAGAATTAGAGCTGATTCTATTAATGTTTCAAACTATATCAATTGCTCAATTTCTTATATCATCTGTAAGTATGACCTTTATAATTTCTGGCAGTAGTGATAGAAATTAAATAAACAAGAGAATGGAAACCAAAATAAGGGGAACGATCAGAAAGAAGATGAAGAAATGGGAAATTTAACAATGTTAAGGAAAATAACTATGACACAAAGGTCATAAAATAAACTGTCCTGTGTGCATGAATTTGCATTATGGCACAGGCATCGTTAAGTAATTAAACACAGTTGCTAATTTAAAACTGGCAACAGAAAAGTAATTTATTATAAATAATTAAAAGGCTTTCCCTATTATAGTTATTTACATCGTAATGAGCCAATTATTATTTGCTATGTAAATTTACTGAACCCCAATGGCAAACAAACAGAAAGGACAATTAACACTATAGACCCAGTGAAGCTAGAGTGATGTTTCCCTTTGTAACTTTTTCAATATATTTTGTAAATTATTCAGATTTTTATGCATACATAATTTTAATGGTTGACAATTATATGTTTATAACGTTAATAAAAAGCCATATATAAAGTGTATATAGTAAAACATTATAGTATAATGGCTAAAATCGTGGACTCCCAAGTAATTTTGTACGGTGTTATAATTTAATTGTGCAATTTATTGCTCTGCAACTTGGGAAGCAACATATCTTTGTGCTTTAGTTTCATCTACCAAATGGGAATAATAATAATGGAACTCTTGTGAGAAGTAAAATCTATATCATGCAGCTTTTTTAAACCATAATATTTGATATTAATCAGCATCCAATAAATAGCAATTATAACAATAGAAGTAATTATTATTATGTAACTTTCACTCACTCAAGAGCAAATAAGTAAAAAGAAACATGGGAATATCTAGTTTCAAGACGACAAGCGGAAGTTATACATAAATTTATCTATTTACAATAGATCACAACAAAAACACAGAGACAAATATGTAAAATGAAAAGGAACAAAATAACAGAAGGAAGGATACTTCCAAGAAATCACTTTTAGGAATTTTTTCAACTATTAAAGACAAAAGACTCCAATTATAGGAAAATATAACAATTGCCAAACGTACAAAGAGAAAAAGAAAGAGAAAGACAAGAGTATCCCTCAGAATTCAGTGAAGAAGTGTTAAGATAGCAAAAGAAAATCCCTTGGACCCAGAGCTTAAGGGCTGGTAGCATGATTGGATCATGAAGCCAGTAGTGAAATGATCTTTAGGAATTTACTTCAGGGTCCTACACATACAGTGTCATTGTCCTAAGTCCAAGTTTCCCATTTCACTTACCTTTTATTAATTATTAGTCCGGTACTAATCATAAGTAAAGAAGCATGGATAGAAGAAGGTCTATACCTAAGTGATTTTTTTTCCACCACAAGTATGGTATATATTTCTGGTTTCAATTATATGGAGTAGAGTTAAACCATGTAATAAGATCTATTTTTTGGTTGTATCTCTCTCTAGATTTTACTGGAAATGAACTTCTAAACAGAAACCAACATCACAGCAATGTCTTTACACCAAAAAAAAAAAAAAAAAAAAAGATAAAATAGATGAGTTGAGAAGCGCTCTGTAAAGGATGTTCAGAAGGTCCAATAGAACAGCTCTCACATATAAGATGCATTACTAAAGATTATGCTACATGTATCTGGGTCTTTGCCTCTCAAATTCCAAATGCATGCACAGTGCTGTTGGCCTGTGAACACTGTCAGAAACTCAGTAGCCTGACCCTTTGTTCTCATTATTCCCATAACAGAGTCTTTCCATATGAATCTGTGAAAACATGTCTTATTTAATGAGAGTACTGGATAGGATGGAGGGTGCTATTCAGGGATACAGAAAAAGAATGACTGAAAAGAGGAGAGGCTTGCTAGAAAAAAAATGGAATTAGTGCCTACAGAATTGTTGGTTATGTAGCTATCTATTATTAATATGAATACTGTTTCCCTATCCCAGACTCCACTGGGGAGCCTTTTGAAATCCAATAGACATATTATATTTCAATAAATATTTCTAGAACAAAAATAGTAGGAAAAAGATTTCTAACTTGTACATGTGTATTGAATTCATGTGTATAAACTACTATAACAGGGAATTTCTCCTACATTTGCAACTTCTGTAAGTTTTGATTTTCAATATTCAATGCATACATACTTTGAAAAAACACCATATGTATAAATTTAAATTTTTTAATGTGACAATTTTGTTAGCTTCTTGCTTGCTAATCTAATTTATATTATGCCTGTGACATCACTACTCAAACGTAATACAGTATACATAAAATATTGTGTTTTGTTTTAATAATACTTTAGAGATATTGGCCTGTTGATGGAAATGAAGGACCAATTTTAGAGCAATTTTATTGCTTTAAATTCAATTTCAGGAATTTATTTTTAATCTTTATTGAAAATGAAACAACTAATCTGGTAATATCAAAGTCCATCTTCAAAGTTTCACTTGTAGTCAGTTCCAGCAATGTGTCTTTAAAGGTATTGTTAAATTTAAATTATCTTTTGATAAAGAAAATAAATATATATTGAATATTTTATGCATGTTTTACTTTACTTAAAATTATTGAGATAATTTTAGATTTAACTGCTGTCTTAGGAAAGTATACAGAAAAATCTCACCTATCACTTATCCATTTTCCATTTTCTCTGAGTGGTAGCATCTTCAGAATATCACAGCTAGCTAGGTTTGACATTGATACAATCTTCTAAGGTTACTCAGTTTTGTATACGTTTTGTATATACTCAGTTATATATATACACACACACATATTTGTTATATATATTAAATATATAGTACAATTTAGTATACATATAAATTTAAGTTTACTATATATTAAATACATATAGTACATATATACATTTGTTGTGTATGTATATTTAATTGTATGCACTTTTGTCATGTATAAATTTGTGAGTCAACCACCATGTCAAGGCACAGAGAAGTTCTATCATTGCAAGTATCCATCATGTTATCATTTTATAGGTACGCCTACTTCTCTCCTCTACTCACCACTGGTTGCTTGTCCCTAAGTCCTGACAATAACAAAATTATTCTTCATTACTAAGTTTTTATTTCTAAAATATTATACAAATAGAAACATGGATTATGCAACCTTTTGGGCTTGACTTTCCTTTTTCCTTCACAGAGCATAACTTTCTATAGATCCATCCAAGTCATTATATGTATCAATAATTAATTCATTTTTATTGCTCAGTAGTATTCCATGGTATGCAGCTGTAGTCTGTTTAGCCGTTCATTCACTGAAGGTGATATGTTTTGTTTGAAGTTTTGGACTATTATGAATGTGGTAGGCTGAATGATGGTACCCCAAGACGGACACTTCTGACAGTCCAAGACGGACACTTCTCTGATAGTCCCCAAGAGGAACACTTCTCAAGTCTGTGAATCTATGAATGTTACATTACATGGCACAACCTTGGCTTTGAAGACATAATTAAATTAAGAATTTTGAGATGTTAGAGATTATCCTGGATTATCTGGGTGTGACATAAATGTGATCACAAGGGTCTAAGAGCCAGGCCAAGGGAGATTTATATGCAGACAGAAGAGGGGAAGGCAATATTATCATGGAGCATGGCAGAGGTTCATTGAGACAGAGGCAAGCCAAGAAGTGCTGGCAGCCCAGTGGAAGCTGGCAAAGACAAAGAACACTCTCCTCTAGAGGTGCTAGAGGGACTGATGTCACCTTGATTTGAACCAAGGGATGCTGATAATGGACTCTGGCTTCCAGAAGTGTGATGGAATAAATCTCTGTTGTTTTAGGCTACTAGGTCTTTGGTAATTTGTTACAGCATCAACAAGAAACTAATACAATGAGTAAATGTACTGCTTTAAACATTTTTATACAGCATTTTATGTGAACATAAGTTTTAATTTCTGTGGAACAAACTGCTAGATCATATGAAAATTGTGTATTTTGTTTTATAGAAACTGTCAAAGTTTGCCAAATGGCTTTACTGTTTTATGTTCCTGTTAGCGATGTATGAGTAATCCAGTTTCTCTTCATCCTCAACAGCGTCTGAGGCTATCATTACTTTAAAATTTTATCTTTTCTGATAAGGGCGTAATGATATCTGACGATGGTTTTAATTTGCATATCCCTAATTGGTAGTGATATTGAACACATTTTAAAGTACTTACCATCTGCAAATGTTCTTCATTGAAATGTCTGTTTATGTTGCTTGCCCATTTTCTAATTATACTATTTACTTACTGTTAAAATAGAAGAGTTCTTTATACAATCTAAATACCAGTCCTTTTGCAAATGTATACTTAGCAAACATTTTCTCCCAGTCAGTAGCTTGTATTTTAACTCTTTTAATGGTGATTTTCACAGAACAAGGTTTTTTTTTTTAAATTTTAAAATGCAACTTATAAATTTGCCTTTTACTGATATTGTTTTTGTTATTAAATATAAGAATTCTTTTCCTAATTTTTCTTTATTGAATTTGTTTTGCACCTTTCTCCAAAAGCATTGGAGCAGGATGGTGGAACTTGACATCTCCGGGTATCACTTCTCCCACAAAAATACAACTAGAAACTATTCAAGAACAAGAATATTTCCTTCAGTTCAACAGAACTTGCGGAGGAAGTAAAGAAATTCCCTGATCTCACAAGACTGAGAGGAACCACAACAGGTAAGAGGAATGGTCATTTCAGGTTCACTTGCTACTTCCTACTGCTGGCATCATACCACTCACAGGGCATTTTCCTAGACCCAGAATCTCTGAGCTAAGAGGAGGGAGTTGGAGGTAGATATTCCATCTTTCCACCAGTCTGGGAATTTTGATGGGAAGGTGACTCTAGTCACATTCTATGGGAAACTCTGGGAACACAAAGAAGGCTTAACCACCCAGAGTGAATTGTGGACAACGACAGTTTCTTTAATAAATGGCGCTGGGGCTGAGCATGGTAGCTCATGTCTGTAATCCCAGCACTTTGGGAGGCCGAGATGGGACGATCACTTGAGGTCAGAAGTTCAAGACTTGACTGGCCAACATGGTGAAACCCTATCTCTACTAAAAATACAAAAATTAACTGCGTGTGGTGGTGGGTACCAGTAATCTCAGCTACTTGGGAGGCTGAGCCGTGAGAATCACTTCAACCCAGGATGTCGGGGGGTGGGGGGGTTTGCAGTCAGCCAAGATTGCACCACTGCACTCCAGCCTGGGTGATAGAGTGAGACTGTCTCAAAAAATAAAATAAAATAAATAAATACATACATACATAAATGGTGCTGGGAAAACTGGATATCCACATGCTTAGGAAAAAAATTAAACCCCTATTATTCACCATATAAAAAGCAAGAGAAAATCTTTAAAGATTTAAATATCATACCACAAACTATAAATCAATTAGGAGAAAATAGGGGAGATGTTTCAGGATATTGGTCTGGGCAAAGATTTATGGCTAAAACTTCAAAAGCACGGGTAACAGGAGCAAAAATTGACAAATGGGACCATCTGAAGGTAAACACATCTGCATAGCAGAGGAAAAAAAATCAACAGAGGGAAGAGACAACCAGCAGAATAGGAAAAAAATATTTGTACACTATTTGTTTCACAAGGAGTTCATATCTAGAATATACTAGGAACACAAACAACAGCAATAAAACAAACAATATGACAAAAAATGAGTAAAGAATCTGAATACACATTGCCTAAAAAAGATACACAAATGGCCAATGAGTATATGAAAAAATGCTATTCATAATAGCCAAGAGATGTAATCAGCTCAAGTGTCCATTAATGGCTAAATGGACGAAGAAAATGTAGTCTATAAGACAATGGGATACTTACAGTTATAAAAATAGTACAATTATGTGGCTCAGACCCGGGAGGCGGAGATTGCAGTGAGCCGAGATCGCACCACTGCACTGCAGCCTGGTGACAGAGCAAGTCTCCGTCTCAAAATAATAATAAATAAATAAATAAATTATAAAAAATAAAATTCTGTCATTTGTAACAACATGGGTAAACCCAGAGGACATTATGTTAAGTGGCATAAGCCAGGCATAGAAAGAAAAATATCGCACGATCTCTCTCGTATGTGGACTCTAAATAGTTGATCTCATAGAAGTAGACAATAGAATAATAGTTAGCAGAGGGTGGGGAGAGAAAGGGAAGGGGAAGATGGAGAGAAATTGGTTAAGAGTACAAAGTTACAGTTAGATAGGAACCAGAACTTCTTGTGTTCTATTACATAGTAAGGTGACTATAGCTAATAACGAGGTATTATATAATTCAAGATAATGTGAAAGTTATCACCATAAACATAATAAAGGTTTGAAGTGATAGACATACTAACTACCCAGATTTGGTCATTATACAATGTATATGTGTGTTCAAACATCACATTGTACCCAACAAACATGTACAATAATTATGTGTAAATTATAAACAAATTTTAAAAAGCAGCCGGACATACATATATGAGTTTACCTCTGTTATCAATTATGTTCAACTAATCTATGTGTCTATATCTACACCAATACCATAATGCCTCAATTATCTTAAGTATATAATAAATATTAATATTGGGTCAGATAAGTCTTCCTTTTTTTTGCTTCTTTTTCAATATTCTTTTAGCTATTCTTTGGCTTGTTTTTTTCTATATACATTTTAGAATGAGCTTGTCTACATCAGCCAAAATCATTTTGGTGCTTTTGATAGTAATTGCTCTAAATCTATAATTTTTTACTATATTGAGTATTATATTTCATTAAGAGATGACAATGAAATTATAAGGAAATGACAATTTTGACATAAAGAACATGAGAAGCAGTCCCAGTCAAAATCCCAGGAATTTACTTGTGGATTTTAGCTATCTAATTCTACAGTTTAAATGGAAAGGAAAAACACCCAGAATAACCAACACGGTTTTGAAGAAGGTAATGTAGCCACAGGATTGACACTACCCAATTTCAGTATCTACTATAAAGATACCGTAATTAATATAGTATGTTATCAATGAAAAAGTAGACAATAGATCAACAAACAAAATAGAGAACTCAGAAGCAGGTCCAAACAAATATAGTCAAATTATTTCTGAGAAAGAAGCAAATGAAATCCAATGACAAAAAGATAGTCTTCTTAACAATTAGGAAAAAATTTCAATATTGAAAATAGTTTAATATTGACAGGTGGTAAAAACAACAACAAACAAAAACAAAAACCCTAAATCCAGAAACTGACATTAGAAGTTTCATTAAAAAGTAAATCAAAGTAGATAATATATAACCCCAAAATATAAAAATCCTAGAAAATAACAGAATATCGAGGGGACTTTAGATTTGACCATAAGATACAAACCACAATCCATGAGAAAAAAAAAATTACAAGTTACATTCTATTAAATTAAAAAACAAAACAAAACGACAACAAAAAACTTCTCTTCAAATAACTTACTACTATACACCTTATAGGATGGGCAAATACTAAACATTGACAACACCATACACCACTGGCTAGGATGTGGAGCAATATTAACATTCATTCATTGCTTGTGGGAATGTGAAATGGTAGACATTTTGTATTTTGTACCTGAACCTCTACGTGAATGTTTATGGCAGCTTTAATCATAATTTCCAAATATTGGAAGCAATCAAGATACCTTTCAAAAGGTTAATGCTTAAAAAAATTCTGGTTGCTTTGGGAGGCCGAGGCGGGTGGATCATGAGGTCAGAAAATCGAGACCATCTTGGCTAACACGGTGAAGCCACGTCTCTACTAAAACATACAAAAAAAATTTAGCCGCGCATGGTGGCGGGCGCCGGTAGTCGCAGCTGCTCGGGAGGCTGAGGCAGGAGAATGGCGTGAACCTGGGAGGCCGAGCTTGCAGTGAGCCGAGATCGCGCCACTGTACTCCAGCCTGGGAGACAGAGCGAGACTCAGTCTCAATAAACAAACAAACAAACAAACAAAAAACAACTCTGGTTGATCCATACAGTGTACTGTTTTTTCCTGATAAGAAGTGACCTATCAAACCATAAAAAAGATATGGAGGAAACTTAAGTGCATATTGCTAAGTAAAAGAAGCCAGTTAGAAGAGGCTACATATACAGTATAATTAAAACTCTATGATTTTTCTGGAAAACATTAAACTATAGAGACAATAAAGAGATCAGAGGTAGCCAGAGGCTGCAGGAGGATGAGAGAGAGGGAGAAATAGGTGAAGCCGAGAGGATGTTAGGGTGATGAAACTATTCTGTATGATAGTGTAATGGTGGATACATGGCATTTCACATTCACCAAAACCCATAGGACTGTACAACATAAAGAGGGAAGCCTCTTGTGAACTATAGATTTTTTTTTTTTTTTTTTTTTGAGACAGAATCTCTCTCTGTTGCCCAGGCTGGAGTGCAGTGGCGCGATCTCTGCTCACTGCGAGCTCTGCCTCCTGGGTTCATGCCATTCTCCTGCCTCAGCCTCCCGAGTAGCTGGGACTACAGGCGCCCGCCACCACGCCCGGCTAATTTTTTGTATTTTTAGTAGAGACAGGGTTTCACCGTGTTAGCCAGGATGGTCTCGATCTCCTGACCTTGTGATGCGCCTGTCTCGGCCTCCCAAAGTTCTGGGATTACAGGCTTGAGCCACCGTGCCTGGCCGTGAACTATAGACTTTAGTTAAAAATTATTTATCAATATTAGTCCATCAGTTGTAACAAATGAACCAAACTAATGCAAGATGGAAATGTCACAGGATCCTTGGGGTGTTACTTTTCTAGCTGGAAACCTCGGCCAGTGGTGCCTTTTCCCGAGTTTTGCTGGGGTCCACTGGGCTCTTTCTGACCACTCAGCCTGGCAGGCTATACTACCAGCCTGGATCCAATGTCTGCCGAGAGTGAGTCAGGCATGGAGTAGTGAGGGGTGTGTAAGTGAGTGAGCATGGGGTCTGGCCTGTCTACAGCCAGGCATGCCAGCTGCAGCAGGACAGGCAGCGCCAGGCACTGACACGGGCACCAGCTCCCTGTGTGACTGCAGCTGGACCAGGCATACCATAAGAAGCTTCCATGGCTGGCACTGGGAAACACGGTGGTGCCTGGAAGCTTGGAGATGCCATTAACTGGAGAGCTCCCAAGAGTGTCACAGGCCTGGGTTTGGGGAACTCCTAGGTCTGGGATCCCCTAAGAAACACGGCTCTTCTCTTCTTCTCTCTTCTTTTTCGTCGCCCGCAACGTGAGAAACAAAGGGTGTGTTTAAGCCCTGTTTGTGTTACAGCTCCTTTAGCCCTGCCATTTGGCGGGTCCTGAGTTCTTGTCTTGCATCCAGTAAGAATGAGGTACGTGGAGAAGTGGAGGGTGAGCGAGGCAAAGAGGTGCACAGACAGGTTGTCCCAACATCTGCCCAACTCTGGCTGAGTTTAGGGTTTTTCTGGGCTTCAGAGGGGAGGAAGCACCTGCTGATTGGTCCATGGGCAGCATGGGCGGCTATGGGTAGGCCCAGAAAAAGCACCGTAAGTTCTCACTCTGGTTCGTGGAACTGGCAGCCCAGCCCTAGGTCCCCAGCCTTCCCTGGCATGAAGGTGGGGTTTCAATGGGGACCGACCCCTTTCCACCCACCAAACTGTCTGCCTCCCACCGCCATTAACTGGCTGTCCATGTTGCCCATAGCATCGAGGCTGTTCATGCTGAGGGTTGCCTGAAGGCCGATGCTGAGCAACCCTCAGCCCACCTTGGCCTCCCTCCCATGCTTGTAGGCGCTCATAGTCTGAGGGTGCCCAGGCAGCAGGGGGCTGGTGTGTCAACACTGCCCCAAGTGCATGCACACCTGGCTGGGTCATGACAGCGCTGGGACTCCATCACAACTTCGCTAAAAAATCAGGGCAGGTGCTGGGAGCAGGGAGAGGCCAGGTAAGGGGAACAGGCACTTCCCAGCCTGTGGGGGTAGGAGAGCTTCCGGTGCCTCCAGGAATGCAGAGAAACCCAGGTCCGCAGCCATGGCTGGGAGGCTGCAGCCATTCTCGGGAGGGCGGGGCTCCCACCCTTCCAACTTGGAAGTGGGAGGGGTTTCTGCCTGTCCTGGCTCGCATTGGCTCTATGGAGTGCATAGTCCCGGCCATGCCTTCCCCACAGCAGCTGGCGTCATGGCATTGGCCCCTCCACAGGGTCTGCCATTATTAACAGTAGAGGAAAATGGGAGGAAGAAAGGTATTTAAGTATTCTTTTTACTTGCTCTTCAATTGCTGGATAAAGTTAAAACTACTCTAAGAAATACAGTATTTTAATTAATAAAATGAGGAATAGACTATTACTAAAATATGAATATGATGAATATAATAAGGGATCTAAAATCAGACAATGACACAGATGTAGAAATACTAATAACATCTGTCACCATTATCATCATCATATTATGTCATTTCTGCAGTGACGCATATTTACACCCAATGAATCGGTATCAGAATAGTAATGGGGAGATTCATGACCTTAGACTTCCATGTTCAGGCAATTATGCATGTGTGTGGGCAAAATGCATACATTCCCAGACATAAAAGACATCTTACTCATGTCAATTTTATAAGGAAATAATAACTGAACACAATAAATTACCCACATATATTTGGAGAGAGAGGAAGGGAGAGAGATAGGCATTAAACAAAATGTCAAAACAAGAATTAAATTTATAGTGTCATAAACATAATACAATTCAAAGTTATTAAAATAGTAACATATCAATTAATAATAATTAATAACATATATTAATAATACCTTATATTTAGTTTATATTTCTTAGCACCCAGGTAATATTTTAGGAATTTACACACACACACACACACACACACACACAATTTGTTTAGTCCTTATAGTAATCCCTATTTTTTGCTTGCTAGTCACTTTCCTTCTATTTCTAACTTATCATGCAGCAAAAATTCATTAAATTATATTTTTAAAGTATATTCTTAACTATTAGTACAAACTAGAAGTTAGTAGTTCTATTATAATTATCATTCTCTATCATTCACATTTTTAAAGCTATCTTGTGAAAAATTAAAGACCCATAAATTGCAAGAATATTAAAATTAGTCAAATCACACACATATGCAGTAGGAATCATTTTTACTTACTTTTAGATTTTGCTTAACTTGGTGATTTAAAAAATGTAAAATATGACCAACAGAATCTAAATAAAATCATATTTATGGATTGACCCTTTGATAACATAATATACAAATCTGGTAAACTAAGTCTCACTGTATAACTATAGTTTCTTTGAATTATACCATTTATACAATTACATTAAAATAAACTCTGAATTAAATAAATAGTTTCATTGAATAAAGACTGCATTTAGAAGCAATGCAGTTTGGCAGTTACTTGAGTCTCTTCACAAAATGGCTAGTCGAAAACAAAGATTCGAGGGAGATTTTCCGTTGTTAGATTATCAGAAGTGAGTGGCTTTTGCTGAAAAATCATTATTTATTCAGCTCCTCCATGTGTTATCAACATTAAAAACAAAAACGTATTGTTATATCTTTAAACCGATTGCTACTGAGTGGAGCACAGTACCTGCCTCAAATTGGCAATACCTAGGTATATCTCTGAAAACAAAATCAATATTCTCTGTGTAATTTCTTACACGGTCTTTTATTTTATGCATCCCATTTCCTGTTTCCTTTCTGCCTTCATTTTTGACCTGGTTTTCAAAGTCTTTTTTATAATCAAATCACTAAACACCTTCAGTCTTCACACTTGTGGGGATCAGATCTGTCACTGGCTTACATACTTCGTTGCTCAGCATTGATTTGATTTATGCCTTAGAATGTCAGAGCCTAAATATGCCACTCCACTTCACTCTTCAAAGCCAGTTTCAATATCAACGTATAATTGAGTAGCTAGTATTTAATATAGTTCTTCTTCAGCAGGCAATAGTACTTTACCCCAAGGATCTCTGTCTTATATTGAACAAAAGAATGCTGAATCAGAAGTTTTTTGTTTCTGTTTTACCCCCTGCTGCCACTTTGAGTTGAGAAAAAGAGTTTTACAAGTTGAAATCCCTAAACTGGCCAAAAATACAGGTTTGTAAAAAATACTTTTAGTGTTTTAAAGGTAATGGATTTTAATTTTAAAACACTGTACTAAAATCATAGGAATGTAAGTGCTATCAGTTATAAAATCATTCAGAATAAATGGAAAGAAATATATTTATAATCTAAATATTTTCTTGATACTTACTGAATATTTGATTAACCATGATTGTTATAAGTCAAACATTATTGACAAATTTAAATATCAAACGAAGAAAAAACCTTTCTAAATAAACATACTTCTTAACTCGGGTATCAGCTCTGCTTTACTAATAAGAGCCAGCATAAGACAATTTAATAGGCATTATTTCTACTTACACATTTTCAAAAACATATTATGCCAAATGGGCAAAAAGCTCTCAGCTTCTCTTAAATTTGTCCAAATGACTCCTCTCCAAATTCATAAATTTTTATATACAATGACAAAGTTAAAATTAGAGAAAAAATCACTAAAGATACAGTAGAAATATTTTGTTTTCTGAAGAATTTGTATACTTTTATATTTTACATTTAGGTCTACAGTCTATTTTAAAGTGAGTTTTGTTTATGATGTAAGGTCTGTAAACAGATCCTTATATATTTTATTTTATTTTTCAATGGCTGTCCAATTGTTTCAGCACCATTTATTAAAAGGATTATCCCTTTTCCTTTGGACTGCATTTGCTACCTTATCAAAGATCTATTGCTTATACTTGTCATTTGTGTGGGTCTAATCCTGAGCTATCTGTCCTGTTCATTTGGCCTATTTGTCTAATTTCTCACCAATGCTATCATGATTAGTTTTAGACTAAGTCTTAAAATTGGGTTGTATGTATCCCGAGTTTGCTTTTTTTTCATTATTGTGCTTTATATTCTAGATATTTAGCCTTTTCAGCTGAACTTTATGAACAGTTTGTCAACATTTACAAGCTGATTTGCTTAGGATTCTGATTAGGATTTCACTAAATTTATAGATTAATTTGGAAAAATTGAGGTTTTCACAATATTGAGTCTCTCAATCTATGAACACAGAATAGCCTTCCATTCATTTAGACCTGCTTTAACTTATTTCATTGCTATTTTATAGTTTTCCACATACATATTCTGTACATTGGGGGTGTATATGTACATTTTGGGTGTTAACTCAACTAAAACGGTGTTTATATAATTCAGAGACTCCTAGCATAATATCCAGAATGATCAAATTTCAGTTGAAAAAGCATTCATTATACCAAGAAACAAACACAAACTGAATGAAAAAGGAAATTACAATAGATGCCCACACTGATAAGATAAATGTTAGAATTATGTAACAAAGATTTTTAAATAGCCATCATAGCAATGATACAATGAGCAATGATAAACATGCTTAAAATATACAAAAAATATTGAATCTCAGGACAGAAATAGATAAAAAAGAATAATAACATTTTATGATTAAAATGTGTAGTAATGAAAATGTAATAGGTGAACACAAAGGCAGAATATAGCATATAAAGGAAACCGAAATCAGTGAACATGAAGCCAGAACAATGAAAATGACACAACCTGAACAGCAGAGAGAAAATAGAATGGGGATGAAACAATAACAACAACAGACCTTCAAGGATCTGTGGGACTACATAACAAAAATCTTAAACTTATGTCACTGGAATTATGGAAAGGGAAGACAAAGAGGGCATGGCTGAAAAAAACTTGAAACCATAATTGCTAAAGAATCCCCAAATTTGGCAAAGACATAAATCTGCTAATCAAGGAAGGTGAACAAGTTTAAATGGGGTAAATCTAAAAGAAAGCATACCAAACTACACTAATAGTCATAGTTCTAAAAACTAAAGACAAAAATGGCCAGATATGGTGGCTCATTCTTATAATCCCAGCATATTGGGAGGCCAAGTTGAGAGGATCACTTGAGCCAATGTGTTTGAGACCAACCTGAACAACATTGTGACACTTTATCTCCACACAAAAAAAACAGAAGAAACAAACAAACAAACAAAAAAACCCAAAACATTATCCAGGTGTGGTTGCATGCATCAGTAATCTCAGTTACTCAGAAGGCAGAGGTGAGAGGATCATTTGAGCCCAGGAGTTTGAGACCAGAGTGAGCTATTATCATGCCACTGTACTCTAGCCTGGGCAACAGAGCAAGACCCTGTGTCAAAAAGCAAAAACAAAACAAAAACAAACAAAAAGAAAGGCCAAAAAACATCTTAAAAGCAACTGGAGACAAATGACACCTAACCTGTAGGGAAAAAACCTTTAAATCATAGTGGATTTTTCCTCAGAAACCATGAAACCAAAAAGAATGGCACAATAGATTACAAGTGTCAAAATAAAAGAAGTATCAACTAAAAACCTCATATCCGAAGAAAATACCCTTCAGCAAAGAAGAGCAAATCAAGAAATTCTCAGACAGACCAGGTGTGGTGGCTCACGCCTGTAATCACAGCACTTTGGGAGGCTGAGGCGGGTGGATCACCTGAGGTTGGGAGTTCGAGACCAGCCTGACCAACATGGAGACACCCCATCTCTACTAAAAATACAAAAATTAGCTGGATGTGGTGGCCCATGCCTGTAATCTCAGCTACTCGGGAGGCTGAGTCAGCATTGCTTGAACCCGGGAGGCAGAGGCTGCAGTGAGCCAAGATTGCGCCATTGCACTGCAGCCTAGGCAACAAGAGTGAAACTCCATCTTTAAAAAAAAAAAAAAAAAAGCAAGGAATTAAATAACTGAAACTCACCAGATCACCACATTTGGACAGTGAGAAGTAGGACCCCTCACTCATCATGATTGCTTCCTTGTCTCTCCCTAGTTCCTGTTTTTCACACATTGTTGGATTTCTTACCTGCTATATAAACCCCTAATTTTAGTCAGGGAGATGGGTTTGAGACCCAGCTCCCATCTCCTTGGCTGCAGCACCCGATTAAAACCTTCTTGTTTGGCAATACTCATTGTCTCACTGATTGTCTTTCAGTGTGGTGAATAACAGGACCTGAACCGAACCACTGCTGTTTCAGTAACAATACTTTACTCTTCAATTTCATATCATAGATAAAATGTACCAGTTTCTCAAAAAACCTTATCCAATTACAAATATATAATTTGAATAGACCTGTAAATGTTAAAAAATTAAATTTGTTATTAAAAATTAACAAGTTGCCAGGGCAAATGGTTTCACTGCAGAATTTTACCAACATTTAGATATGAATTAATACTACTTCTACATAATCTGTCAGAAAATACAACAGTATAAATATGGACCACTTATCAGACATTTTTAATAAAGCTAGTATTACTTTGATGCCAAAATCTGATGAAGAGAGTTCAAAATAAAGAAAAGTAAAGACCAATACCCATTGTTAACATATTGATACTGGTAGCATGCAAAATACTATAAAATAGAATCAGTAATGTATAAATAAATTAAACACCATGATCCAGTGGTGTTTATTCCCGGCATACAAGAATGATTCAATATTCAAAAAACAATCAGTATAAAACACCTTAAGAAGAGGCCAGGGAGTAAAAATAGCAATATCATATTTAACAATGCAGAACAAGCATTTAACAAAATCTAGCATCCTTTCATGATAAAGCTTTTAAAAGGAATAGAAGAGGAACTTTCTAAACTTGAAAAAGAGCATCTACAAAATAACTGTAGCTAATACCATAGTTAATGTTGAAAGAGTGATTGCTCTATTTTCAAGGTCAGAAACAAGGTAAAGATTTATGCTCTAAAGGCTCCTATCCAACATGATGTTGGAAATTCTAGCCAATGCAATAGATAAGAACAGTAAAGGAATTATATACAGATCAGAAAGGAAGAAATCGAATTGTCTATATTTGGAGATAACATGATTGTCTACACAGAATGTTTGGAGGAATCTACAAAACCTGAAATTAATAAATTTATAAAAATCACAGGATACTAGATAAAAATACAAAAATTTATTTTATTTTTACACACTAACAATGGATCTATAAATCAATATTTAAATTACAATGCCACTAAAAACACTCATAAATGAAATAAGTAGGTGTAAATCTAACAAAAGGTATAGGACTTCTATGCAATTATCTAAAAATACGGATGGAATAAAAATATTTAAATGAATGGAAAGTCATACTATGATAATTGATTGGAAGACTCGAAGAAAAAAATGTCATATGTCCTCAAGCTGCTGTGTGGGTTTATCACAATTCCATAAAATTCTAGAAAGGTTTTTGAGGTTTTGTGTTTCTTTGCTTTTTTTAAAAAAAATTATAGATATAGACAAACCTATTCTAAAACTTATAAAAAATGCAAAAACTAATGAAAACAATTTGAAGAAGAATAAATTGGGAGGATTGTCTTTTTAATTTCATAACTTGTTACATAGCTAAAGTAACCACAGTGATCAAGACCTAGTAGTATCAACAGAGAAATACACACTGTAATCAATGGATTAGCATAGAGATCCTATTAATACGCACGGAAAAATAGGACCTACATTTGCTTCACAAAGGTACAAAAGCAATTCAATGGAATAAAGTTAGAATTTAATAAATGTTACCAAAAAAAACCCTTGAACATATACAACTCATATAATGTCTAATTAAAATTTATCATGAATTTAAATGTAAAATATAAAGCTATAATATTTTTAGAAAAAAAAATCCTAATGATACTGGGACAGGTAAAGAATTTTTAGACTAGACACCAAAGGCATAATCCATAAAGAACTTGATAAATTTGACTCCATTTTAATTAAATATTTTGAACTCAAAATACTCTGTTACAAAAGATGATAAGATACAGAGTTGAATAAAGCAATTTAAATCCATATATCTGAAAAAGAGTCAATGTCTGAAACTTGACAGAAAAACAAAAATCCAATTAGAAAATGAGCAAAACATATGAAGAGATATTTCCTTGAAGATGATTTACAGATGTCAGATAAGAACAATCAAATGCTGGCAAAGATGTGGAGTAACTGGATGTCTCACACATTGTGGGTGACAATGTAAAATGGTACAGCCATTCTGGAAAACTGGCAATTTCCTATAAAACTAAACATTTAACTACACCACAATCCAGCAATGGCTGAGTGAAAATTATAAATGTAAAAAATAATCCTAAAGTGTTACATACCAAATGATTTTGTTTATATAATAGTCTACAAATTATAAAATTATAGAAATGAGATAAATATTATGGATTGCCAGAAGTTAAGTACAGGATGGGCAGAATATGAAAATAGGTGTAGTTATACAAGGATAGTGTATTAATCCATTTTCACACTGCTATAAAGAATTAACTGAGATGGGGTAATTTATAAAGGAAAGAGTTTTAATTGACTCACAGTTTCACATGACTGGGGAATCTGCAGGAAACTTGCAATTGTGGCAGAAGACAAAGGAGAAGCAAGGCATGTCTTACATGGTGGCAGGGGATAGAGAGGGAGAGCAAAGAGTAAGTGCCACACTTTTAAACCATCAGATCTCATGAGAACTCACTATTACGAGAACAGGATAAGGAAAACCACCCCTATAATTCTATTACCTCCCACCAGGTCTCTCCCTCAACACATGGGACTACAATCCAAGATGAAATTTGGGTAGAGACAAATCATATCAGGCAGTATGAAGGAGAGGTCCTTGTAGCGAAGAAATATTCTTGACTGTATTGATATCAATATCCTGGTTGTGGTAGTATACTATTGTTTTGTAAGGTGTTACCATTGAGATAAACTGGGCTAAGGGTACATTGAATCTTTCTCTATTTTTTTATTTTCTAAAAGATTCATCTGGATGTACACTTATAGCAATATTTTAAAGAAATTTTAATAAAAAAAGATTACCTGTAATGATCTGTAAACACAAGCTGTATTTTTTTTTCCATTGCTGCTTACCAAATTACTACAAGCTTAGTGATTTAAAAAAACAGAAATCGATCAACTTACGTTTCTGGAGGTCAGAGTCAAAACCAAGGTGAAGACAAGGCTGTACTCCTGGAAGCTATAGGTTAGAATCTGTCTTCTTGCCCTTTTCAGGTTCTAGAGCTATATTCTTTGCATTCCTTAATTTATGGTGCCTTCTGTTTTCAAAGCCAGGAGTGTGGCTTCTTCAAATTTCTCCCTCCCTTCTTTGCCTTCGCTTCTGTAATGAGGTTGACTGCTGCATTTGTGATCTCCTTCTTTTCTCTAACAAGGAAATCTGTGATTACATCAGATCCACCTGGAGAATTCAGGTGACTCACATTCTCCAAATCCCTTTTGCTTTATAAGATTGGATTCACATGCTGTGAGGATTAGTGGAGGCGCGTTTGCATTAGTTAGTTTACAACACAAGTTGATAATAAACTTTGGGAAATATAGACAGCACCATAGCTTGTATTGCCAATGGGTAGTAGGACCTGAATTCAAATGATAAAGTGATTTAAAATATACTCTTTTTTTACATTAAGGTATAGTTCATAAAAATGAGAAAATCATTGATCTTAGGAAATAGTTCATGGTGATTTCTAAGTATTGAATGCCATCAAGAATACATTTTAGCATCTATTATGGTATTGTGAATTAAAATCAGGTTAAACACACATGGCATCAATAAATTGCCACAAGGAAATAATTATATCCTGAAAAAAAGGAGAGCATATTCAATAGTTAAATGCATTAATATAATTTTAATTATATGGTTTAATTATTGGTGGGGTTTCAAGATAGTAATGAAGAGTTTTCAGGTTTGAAAGATAAAGCCTGTTTGTTTTATCTTAATTTTCACATACTGAAAAGGAATATACTAAGAAACTACTCAAGGGAAACATAATTACTTTGATAAACAGCCTTTATTCAAAATGTTTGGAGGAATACTTATTCCAGGTACATTGCATTTGAAGTGCAATTTAATGGAATTAATTAAAGCTGTGTTTCAGACAGCTAACCTCATTCACGGAATCTTTTTTTTTTTTTTTTTTTTGTTCCTGGCCAAATCTAACAGAGTGTACAAACAGAATCAATTTGTCTATCAGTAAAACTGTAAAAAAAAAAAGCAATTATTTGAAAAATACTGTTTATTTGCTCTGTCTAGAGGAAAATTATGTTTTAAGACAAGCATGAATATTAAAAGCTAAAAAGTTGGAAATTCTGTAGGTACTGTGAATTAAATTGCATTCTTATATGTATGCTCTCTAGGATTGTTTGTATAATTAATTCTGTTTTCTATATTATAGGTAAAAATATTTTTTATATATGTTGCTGTCATCAGAGAGGATCAGCAATGCATCAACAATACAGAGATATCTAAGAGATTGGCATAATATCTGACTCCAGTAAATGTGTCTTATTCTTTCTCATTTTTCTCCTCAATGCGGTCAATAAACAGTTTTATAGAGCTTGATTATTCTAAAGTCCTTTGTTCTGTATTTTCTTGTTTGCCCCATGTTGAGCCAATTCAGTGGCAATCTGTAACTAGAAAAATAATTGGGAAAACATTAACTTTGCTGTTTATTTCAATTTTTTTTCTTAGAGTGAATTAATACTAAAAAACAGTTCTGAATCAAATCAATCAAATTTGTGAATATCCCATTGCTAATGTATTTGGATTTGTTTCCACAAAAATAAGAACAAACACCATATGCCATGCAGAAAATTAGCCAGCCAGTAGCTCAATGTGATATTGCATAATCCAGCTATGTGCATTGAGTATATAAATTTGAAATATTTCCCTAACCAAAAAGTTCTAAATTAACTGAAACATTCATTTTGGAAAGGAGAAACTGAAGGAAAATACTCATATCTTATGTTTATCATACTAAAAGCAAGTTTAATTACAATCTCATTTATTTATTAAATAATTATGCATTACCTACTATTGTCAGATATTCTAGTATATACACAGTTACAGAAGTGGACAAATGATGCAAAGCTCTTATTTTCTTGAAGCTTGTCCATTTTGCCGAATAGAGAGACAAATCTGAGTTAAAAGCATGAAATATCAGAAATAATTATATATAATGAAATATAAAAGAAAAAATAATACTTGAGTATTTTATATGGTTACATGAAAGATTTTGTAATAAAGTGCAATAAATAAAATAAAAAATAAAGTAAATAAAGTGTAATAAATAAAATAAATAAAGTAGTACAAATCCGAAGGACATATAAGGGTGAACTATGCGGTGACTTGGGGAAAAAAAGCATTTCTAGCTAAGAGAACAACACCTATAAAAACTTTGAGGCAGGACTGTCCTTTCTATCTTTAAGGAACATCAAGAAAACAATGTCTGTGGAATGAGGTTAATGATGCCGGGAAGAAATTGTATAAGAAAAGTTATACAGGTAACTGGGGCCAAGATCAAGTGTTATCTTGCACAACATTGTACGAATTTTATCTTTTCTTTGAATAAAGTGAGAAGCCATTGGAGGGTCTCAAATGAGGAGAGAGACAAGTGTGTGTAGTAGATTAAGGAGGGGGTGCCTGAAGCCCACTTGAGAAGCTATTAAATGAGGAATGCCTGTGACTTCTTCAGTGTGGTGATGGAGGATATGAGACGAAATATTCCCCTTTGGTAAATATTTCAAAAACAAACAGCATGTGTTGGTGGTTTGAATAAGCGACATGAGAGAATGAAGGAGCTCAATAATTTTTTTAATGTGTGTATGACCTGAGTAAATAAAAGCCTGAAGGAACAATTCACTGATAATAGGAAGACGGAGAGGAAAGAATGTCTGAAAAACAAAAGTTAAAATATTTATTTTGGATTACTTAAATATGGCATGCCAGTGGTGTGCTGAACTCCTCTTGTATTATTTCTTGCAAGAAACAATACTTAATTTTCAAAAATTTGACGATCTAGTTCTTAAATTCTGTCACTATTAAAAATTAAATTAGATGATTTTGCCAGTAAATAAATTATAGTCAAAATAAATATTCAAAGCTCATTGCCTGTTAGTTATTTTAATTCATTTTACTTTTATCAATGCTATTAAGGTTCATGCCTATTTTTTCATATGGTGATTGATATTGTTTGTGTCCCCACCCAAATCTCATCTTGAACTGTGGTTCCCATAATCCCTACATATTGTGGGAGGAACCTGGTGGGAGGTAATTGAATCATGGGGGCAGTTGCCCTCATGCTGTTCTCATGATAGTGAGTTCTCATGAGATATGATGGTTTTATAAGGGGCTTTTCACCCTTTGCTTGGCACTTATCTCCCCTGCAGCCCTGTGAACAAGGATGTGTTTGCTTCCACTTCAGCTATGATTGTAAGTTTCCTGAGGCCTCACTAGCCGTGAAGAACTGTAAGTCAATGAAACCTCTTTACTTTATAAATTACTCTGTCTTGGGGAGTTATTTATAGCACTATGAGAATGGACTAATACAGTGTGAGTACAACGTTATAGTGTGCTGCTGAGACTTTCTCTCCAACTCCATTCATTGTCACCATACTGGACTTACAGTAACTCAATATAGGTCATCGTGGATGCATTTAAGCCATGGAATTTAAAAAATACTACAAATATCAAAACTTGATTTTTAATTTTCTGGAAATAAGAAAATGATGGAAAATGATAATAATGGTAATTAAACTTAAAGCTGCATCATGTCTATAGCTATTACATTGTGAATAGTAGAAAAATATTAGGGCTGGGCGCAGTGCCTCATGCCTGTAATCTCAGCACTTTGGGAGGCCAAGGCTGGCGAATCACGAGGTCAGGAGATGGAGACCATCCTGGCTAACATGGTGAAACCCCGTCTCTACTAAAAATAGAAAAAAAAAAAAATTAGCCAGGCGTGGTGGTGGGTGCCTGTAGTCCCAGCTACTTGGGAGGCTGAGGCAGGAGAATGGCATAAACCCAGGACGCCGAGCTTGCAGTGAGCCAAGATCTTGCCACCGCACTCCAGCCTGGGCGACAGAGCTAGACTCTGTCTCAAAAAAAAAAAAAAAAAGAAAAAGAAAAATATTGAGAATTATTCTTTCAGTATTCCAATGCTTGTATCCAGCTCAGCAAAGATGCCACTCGCATCATTGATAAGCTAGTTGAATGTCTTCATTGTGTTATTTTCATCTTTTTCTTTAAGGAAAATGAATACCAGACAATATTTATGTGAGAACAATACTCATTCATCAGTGACATAACTTCTTTGATGAATCAGAAAGTAGTTAAGCATTTATTCACTGTCTAATTTTGTCAAATCATGGCTAATTTCAGCCACAAGTTGGCTATAGATAAAAGGATTCTGTTCAATTAGCGTATTCCCTGAGAAGCAACTGGGTATGTAGACTACTTGATAAAGAATATTTTATATTTTACTATTGTTTTTAAATTTTGTACTATGAATACTTTATATCAACAAAATGTCTGATGAACCTATACATGTACATATATACTGTATTAGCCCATTCTTGCATTGCTCTAGAGTAATACCTGAGATTTGGTAATTTATAAAGAAAGGAAGTTTAATTGGCTCACAGTTTTGGAAGCTTTATAGGAAGCATGGTGCTGGTATCTGCTTGACTTCTGAAGCCTTAGGGAGCTTTCAATCATGGCGGAAGGTGAAGTGGGAGCAGGCATACCACATGGTGTGAGCAGGAGCAACAGAGAGAAAATGGGAGAGAGGTGCCACACACTTTTAAATGACCAGATCTTATGAGAACTCACTTACTATTGCAAAGACAATACCAAGCCATGAGAGATACGCCCACATGATTCAAACACCTCCCATCAGACCCCACCTCCAGCACTGGGGATTGTATTGCAACACAAGATTAGTGCAGGGACAGATATCCAAGCTGTATCACAGATATATGAGAATCCTACTTGATGGGTTTCTGTGATGGTTCATTTTACCTGTCAGTATTATTCTAGGTGTGATTTGAGGGTGTTTCTGGAAAGGATTTGCATTTGAATCAATAGAATGAGTAGAAGACTGGCAGACATCATCCAATTCACTGAGGGCCTGATAGAACAAAAATGCAAAGGAAGAGAGAATTTGCTCTCTCTGCTTGAGTTGGGACATTTATCTCTTCTTGACCTCAGACATTGGTGTTCCTGGTTCTCAGGCCTTCAGACTTAGATGGGAATTGTACCAGCTTTCCTTGGCCTCCAGTTCACAGACAGCTACAGATCATGGACTTCTCAGTCTCCACAAGTGGACGAGTCAATCTCTCATAATAAATCTATCTATCTATCTATCTATCTATCTATCTATCTATCTATCTATCTGTCTTCAATTGGTTCTATTTCTTTGGAGAACCTTGAATAATACAGTTATAGAGAAAATTTTGGAGTAGGCTGTTATACCTATGTGTCTGAATGAGGCAGAGCACAGCAAACTCCCTTCATCAAGATGCCAGAGCTGAGAGGCTGGGAAACAAAGGTGGTCAGAGCTCCAAGGAGAGAGTTGCTAAGGGAGCACTACAGGGATCCACACAGGATCCTCCAGGAGAATCCAGCAGTATAGAGATGTGCACATAGGCATAAGAAAACTGTTTGAGACCAGGGAAATAGGTACTCAAAAAAACTATAGAACAGTACCTGGTGTTTTCACCAGGCCAAGAATAGTGCCCATTTCCATCAATCAGACTGTGAAAACCTCACAATTCACTGGCCATTGATTAGGGTAATATATTCAGAATTATCTTACCCAGGCATGTTACATATTATGCCAACACTTTGTATCATTGTAGGTGAGTTGTCATAATACCTTGAAGCAGCCTTTCCTGCCCTGCAACCACTAAAAACAATTTATCTATATAAGCAAATTATCGTGAGCCACATAATATACCAAACCCAATGTCTCCCCACTTCAATTTCCCATTACCTAGATCCTCAGAAATCCTCACTGACAACTAACAATTGAGGAAGTATAAAGGACAACCAATTAGAATTCAAAAGTGGTCTTAGCTTCTTGCCATTAAAGTGTTTTTTCTTTTACAAATTACTAAAAATCATGTAATACCATGTAAATGCATTGTTAGAACTCTTCCTGGGGCCTGGGAAGGGGCCATGCAGGGATGTGAATTGAAGCCAAATCTTTATTAGATTTATGATAAAGACATGATTTCTAGCTTTGTTAAATTAATTACAAAATATTTTGAAGCAGGCAGAGGTATACAGGATCCAATAACTTGCCTAGGGGGAAAACATTACTAAGTAATACAGTGGATCCATAACATGTCAAAACATGAGCCTGTAATTAATATCCTTTCTTGTTTCCACTCCAGAAGCAGATTTCTGTTACTTTTTACAGAGTATTTTGGCCGGGCAAGGTGGCTCACGCCTGTAATCCCAGCACTTTGGGAGGCCGAGGCGGGCGCATCACGAGGTCAGGACCATCCTGGCTAACACGGTGAAAACCAGTCTCTACTAAAAATAGAACGGCACATGTATACATATGTAACTTACCTGCACATTGCACACATGTACCATAAAACCTAAAGTATAATAATAATAATAATAATAAAAGAAAAAATAAATAAATAAATAAATAAAAAATAGAAAAAATTAGCCGGGCGTGGTGGCGGGCGCTTGTAGTCCCAGCTACTCTGGAGGCTGAGGCAGGAGAATGGCGTGAACCCGGGAGGCGGTGCTTGCAGTGAGCCCAGGTCGCGCCACTGCACTCCAATCTGGGGTTTCTCTCTGTTTTGTTTTGTTACTGTATAGGTAAAAAGCTACCACTTATTTCCCGTGTATCTCATGGCTTCCCTTATAAGGGGCTTGTTTTCTTAAGTATTTCTATTGACATAAGGTCTCTATTGTCTTGTGCCTTGTGAACCTGATGATTTCATCCATGTGTGTTTGTTACTCTGCCACCGCACTGAGAGTTAACATTATAATATGGTTCATATCCAAATGTCCTTCAAGAGATAATATGAGTTAACCAATCGCAGCCACTCCTGAAGCAGTTACTTAAAAGGCAAAATACTGACCTATGGCTTTTCTCTCCCTTGGGTCAAATTTCACTTCTAATGTAATCTATTGTTATCAGGATTGTCTAGTTTCACTGTCATCTGTCTTCAGTAAGAGCCATAGATATTACAGACATCCAAATTAATCAACTTACCTGAACAATCATACTTCCATTTTGTCAAAAGTCTTAAATTACTGTAAACTGAAAACTTTTCTTGATAACATTCTATCTTACTTTTATCTAATTTTTCTCAAATCTACAAATAACAAAAATAAGTATAAAATGTAATCTATAATTATCAAATGATTTGAAAACCTATTTGATCTGATATATGCAGGTTCATATTGCCAACTAGGCTTAACAAAATTTTTAATTTTCTCATGTTTTTAAACTATTGTTAATAATATAGACTATATAAAGTTCTATGTGATTTATATTTTTTAAATATGCTTCAAAATATTTTTATTATAGTTAAAAAATAGCAATTACATGTTTATATATTTCTGAAATAATATGTCAAAATTATATTTTTAATACACTTTAAATAAACAACTAAAGCTACATTCAATCTCACAGTCACAGACTATATCATCAATTCAGCAATATTAATAATGTGATATATTTGGGCTTTACTTCAAATTATTTCCTTTACCATCTTGTAAATTATCACTGCAATCTGTCTTATGTAAGGAAGGTTGAAAACAGTTACTTAGAAAATTCTAAATAAAAGAATATGAAATCAATTTGTTATTATTACCTAAATAATACATGTACATATATTGTTAAACAAGTTACACAAATGGAAGAAAATGAAACATTGAAAAGCTTGTCACCTGTCAGCAATGATACTGTGAACTGCCATCAATCTTTCAAGTTTGCTATACATAAATATATATCTATATATATTCAACAAAGAGAACATACTTCGTAGACCTTTTAACCCTACATTTTTACTCAAAAATTCATAACATACTTCGGAGAGATAAGCCATTCATACTTTTATTTTCACTCAATATTCTTAAGTCATTGCAAATTATTCATTAGCAGAAGAAAAAGATTTTATCTAGTTTTCTCTATATCTGCCAAAATACTGAAAAACATCTCTAAGAGAAGGTTCAAGCTTGGTGCTGAGTTTTTTCCTTTCTACCTCTTAAAGATGCATCAAGTGTTTCCAGGAAATACAAACTTTTAAATATTAAAAAGAATAATTTCAGAGCCTTTTCTCACCAAAATTTTTTCATTCATTTAATCAACTGTCATCTATTGATTGAATAATAGCAATGGTGTGGTGCTATTGTCCTCTGTAATAATAGACACTTTGATTTTGAGTTAAGCACATTGCTACATGTAAAAATTGTATTGATTTTAATATGCATTTTAATGTAATTTGAAAACAAATTAGGAAACATTCCTTTGAAATCTAATTAATGTTAGATAGATCAATGTTTTATGTTATCTATGAAATATTTTTCCACTCGAGAGTATAACAGACTTTTTAAATCATGCCTTGATTAAACTTAAATCTGCATTTTAAAAATAACCATGCCTTAAAAGTTCAGCTAGGCGGGGCGCAGTGGCTCATGCCTGTAATCCCAGCACTTTGGGAGGCCGAGGCGGGCAGATCACGAGGTCAGGAAATGAGACCATCCTGGTTAACAATGAAACCCTGTCTCTACTAAAAATACAAAAAGTTAGCCGGGTGTGGTGACGGGCGCCTGTAGTCCCACCACCTTGGGAGGCTGAGGCGGGAGAATGGCGTGAACCCGGGAGGCGGAGCTTGCAGTGAGCCGAGATTGCGCCACTGCACTCCAGCCTGGGCCACAGAGCGAGACTTCGTCTCAAAACAAAACAAAACAAAACAAAAAGTTCAGATAATTCATGGAGAGAAAATGCTGTTTTATTTTGTATTATGACTGAGGTTGATTATTATTTCATGATAAATAATATCTGAGATCTTTTCATTTGCATAAACCTGATAAAAATTCTAACAATGCCCAAACAACCCCTCCAATCATAAATGTCAGTTGTACAAACTGTTACTTTAATCATTAAAAGAAGCCATTTCTGAATTCACGGCTCCGTTCTGCCTAATACTCAAGAACATATTCATATTCAGGTTTCTTACAGGAAAACTCAGCTTTGTTCCAACTTTTCCTAACATGTTTGGGTAAGTACATATTCAAATTAAAAATTTGTCCTCTCCTTTGAACAATTTCCTGTTTTAGGAAGGAGGTGGCTTATTTTAGCTACTCTATAAATTTACTAATTTATCAGATGCAGAGTTTCTCTCTATGCTATTTCCAAGCAGTTGAGAAATAACTTCTCCAAAATATTTGTTTATTTTAAAATCATATGTCTCTAATTTAGAACTTGACTAGATTAAATGTCTTCAAAGAAAACAAACATTTTTGACTCACTAGTGGAAGATCACTCTCTCTCTCTGTCTCTCTCTAATAGAGCCTTGGTATATCCAAATGTATCCATCCTACAAATATCATAGAAACAATGACAGAAAAATAGCATGCATTAAATGGCGTTTTCTCATGTATTTTTGCCATTTAATTTACAAAATAAAATAAATAATGTCATCATGTAATATATAATTTTGTATAACAGTGACAATATTAATATTGAGTTCTATACAATTCTAATTGTGTATGTGTATTCAGAAGCCATTTATAGGAAATATGAAAAAAATGTTTACAAATAATTCATCTCGATAGTTCTTCAAAAGTTATATGCATTTTCAGTAACAAAATAATTAAAAATGTTGGATTTTAGTAGTGACTTTATTTCTAAAAATGACTAAATAGTAGTTGTATTTATTGAGAATCATCTCTTCTAACTTACTCAATAAAACTGTTCTAGTGATTATTCTCTCTGTATTGCATCATCAGTTCTTTCCTCCACCAGACCATACCCATTAATATAAAATCACACCACTTGTCTTCACTCCATTTTTCCCCTCTAGCTAGTTTTCTCTTCTTCCAATCAAGCAAACATTATGATCAAGCAAAAATTATGGCATCATCTCTACTCTGTGTCTCTAGGATTTCTCTTCACATTCTCTGGTAAGTTTCTATCAAAGTAGTCTTGTCTTTGTTACCTCACTGTAAAAATTCTGGGTGCAGCATACCAACATGGCACATGTAGACGTATGTAACAAACCTGCACGTTGTGCACACGTACCCTAGAACTTAAAGTATAATAATAATAAAAAAATCTTATCAATGACAACAAATGTAATCTTAAGTAGCTCGTCAGATCTTATTATCTTTAACCAATGAGAAGTGTTAGATTTTACAGACGTCACCTTTCTCCTTGATAAATATAGTCCCTCCTCCCTTGGCTGCTCCCACTGGGTCCCCTTTGCTGATTAATCCTTATCTTCTCAACCTTTAAATGCTGAACTCTCAGCCCTTAGTCCTGGAAGCCCCTTTATTTTCTCAATGCACTTCCTATTTCGGTCAACTCATCTAGTCTCTTTATGTTGAATACAAAATAAAAGCTGATTCCTTCCCCATTTTTTAAATACAGCATGGATTATTCCTGTAGAACTTCTGAGGTCCTGATGTACAAATCTATTTAGAGTGATAGTAATTATTTCAAAATTATTATGTCACAAAACTATTTATCTTTTTCTCCCCAAATTGCTTCTCTCCTTGTGCTCTTCTTCTGTAATGGTCAACTCAATTATTTCCCTTGTACTAGTGAAAACTCTTAAAATCATCCTTTACAATATTTTTTCTCTCACACTCTACATCTAATCTGCCACCACGCCCAGCTAATTTTTGTATTTGTAGTAGAGACGGGGTTTCATCATGTTGACCAGGCTGGCCTCAAATTCCTGACCTCAGTGATCCACCTGCCTTGGCCTCCTGAAGTGCTGGGATTACAGGCATGAGCCACCGCGCTCGGCCAAACAAATACATTTATTAAAAGACATCTAGTGTTACTGAAATCTATAGCTTCATGTAGATCATCTACTGTTACTGAAATCTGTAGCATTTTTATTTGTGAGTTACTTGTTATTTGGTAGAAAGAAAAAGATTGTTTTTCTGAAAAATGACACTTTCTCCTATAATTTTAGTCTACATCTACTGACAACACAAATAATTCTCCTTATTGTAGTTAATTGCATGTGTCCTATCATATGTTAAATGAAAAATCATCTTTTACTACTAATCTAGTTATCAATAACTTACAGTGGTACAAAAACATTAATGCTACACTTTCCATTATAAATAGATGGATCTAACGTCTCTAACATCTCTATGTTAACATACTGAAGAACAGTGATTGCTGATGAACCAAAGTGAAATCTCCAAGAAAATAAAAGCTTTCGTTAGAAGTACAGATGCAAGATGCTTTTCTTCTGCAAATTAACAGGCTAAAGAACTTTGAGTTTCTATGTCAAATGGTGAGCAAGTGAAGAGTTCATAGGCTGAAAGTGAAGACATCACAGTAACTGAATGAGATGCAGTCAGTTAGCATCTCCAGGAAAGAGCATAAGATGAAGCTGGATGGCATTCTCTTTAGTCCCCAAGTTCCATTTCATAGTGAATCTCTGAGAAATGCTGAGAGGCTCTGCACCCCAAGGTTCTACATGCCTTCCTTAGAATAAAATGCAAATGGTTGAGGAGATGCCTCTGATGGACAGACCACGTCAGTATCTCACTGCAGTACTTGGTGACTACAGAGGATTACTACCTAAAAGAATAGGACAGAGACTCTGGACAATTGAGACATTTAGGATAGGAAGAGAAAGTGTAGGTTGCCTTAGGAATATTTAATAATAGATTACACTGTTGGTAAAAATAAATTTACATGCAATAACTTCAATTGAAATTTTTTTTTCTCTATCTGCTTGGGAGGCTGAGGCGGAAGAATCACTTGAGCCAGGAGTTCAAGGCTGCAGAGAGCTGTGATTGTAGCACTGCACTCCAGCGTGGGCACCAAAGCAAGACCCTGTCTCTATGCTCTATTTAATGTTATAATAATGTTATGATAATAATGTCTAAGACACATAAATATTTGAATACTTTCATTAAATAGCACACAGTTTTGTTATGTAATATTTCAGGAAGGTAAGAATAGTATAATTCTATTTTTGTCATGTTTTCTTATTGTTAGAAACAAAGAGAAAAAAGCAAACAAAAAAATTGAAATGGCTTCTGTTTCACAGTCCTTTCTTAAAACACACTTCATTTTACTGTGAGAAAAGATAGGCACTTGCTTTTTATCTTAAACTGTAATTGAAACTGTTAGTACAACAAAGTAACAACGTATTGGCAAAAATATGCTTCCACAGTTGTTCCTTTTTTTTTTTTTTTTTTTTGCAGTGAAAGCACTTTGCACCTGTGGAGACAAAAGCAGTATTTTTCCTTGTCTAAAATGTCATAATATATAATGATAATAGTGATGTTTCTATGAGTGAACTACTGTATTATTTCAATAGTGTGAGACATATTGAGTTCTAGTTCAACAAATTGTGCTCCTTGTCCAATTTCATAAAATACTAGATACATTAGCCATGACAGAAAGGACTGCTGAGTTACCGATAATATGAATTAAAACAGGACTTTAGGTAGCATTGTATGCATCTAAAATTTTTATTATTTTCTTTCTTTCCATAGAATGGTTCTCATGGAAAGTTAATCCTTAGTTTAAAAAGCTATGGTGTGATATTCTAGTATGCTCATGTCTTAGTGAAAAAGCTCAATCTTAATAATTTTTATTCCATTGCATTTTAATATTTATCTCTACATGTAAAACTTGGGTTTAAATCTTCAAATTCAGAATAAGATCTGGGCATTATGCATACATCATGCCAACTAAACATTACTATATTTTACCAAGATTTATCAAAACAGGATTCTGACTGATTTAACACTGTTAATAAGTCAATTTTGAGTCTTTTATTATAATATTATTTTTACTTTATTATCAGTGTAGTTGGGCACAAATCAAAATAACAAGGCTATATTTTTGTCTCCACTTATCCTTCTTCTGAAATAAAATTCCTAGTTTCAAATAACAAAATTACTGGTCTCATGGCATTTGTATTCACAGAAGACACACTTCAAACTCAATAAAACTACTGGTAGCTGCATGATTTAAAATGTAATAAGAAAACACTAGGGCTTGGTGCACTGAGCATGTTTTTGAAAAAGCAAATGAAATCACTATAGCCATTACAATAGGCCCCTCACTGTGATGAAGTTATCACCTGGCAAAGAAGAATAAGCCTCACACTTTGGAAGCAACATACTGATAAGGTGATTTGAACGGATACCTATATAGGTAATAAATTAACATTCAATATAAAGCCACATCACATTTGTTGATGACATATTTAATACTTTTTCAATATGCTTATTTTTAAGTTATATTGGCCATGCACAATTCATTTATCATTGTAGAGCCATATTCTATTACAAGATTTTTGCGCTCACATACACACCTAATACTGAAATAGAAAATAATGGTAGAAAGGTTAAAGATACAAACCATTGTTAATTATGGTAATGTTATAGCTCTATGGTTAAATCAAACTTATCCTAGAAAATTCTGTTGGAAAGACAGAGTTGGACTATTATCCAGGTGCCTATAATTTTGAAAGTAGGTGGGGAGACCTGTGCTTTATAACATAATATAATTACTACTTTTTAAAATTTACATGCCAGATCATTTCTTTTTCTGGATATGAGTTTAATTTGAGAATTAGGGTCAGTAAAATATATTTAATATTAAATTATTAATTTCTAATTTATTCTTGGACATACATGGATTTTTATTGCATAGTAAAACCTTTATTCTTAATCTTTTAGAAAAATTTTGCCAAATGCTGCTGCTCTGTCACTTACCAACATGACTCTGATATATTTTGTTCTCTTTTTCAGATACAACTGTGCTACGTATAAAGCAAGACATTCATTGAAACCATAGATATAAAAGGCTTTGAATCTCAAATAATTTTTTTACAAATAATATAGTTGATATCTTGAAATTAGTTTTGCATGATGTAGTAGATTATTACAATTAAATTGTAACCATAAACATTACTGAATCATCCTAATTGTTACTTGTTATTTACATGCAAAATTACTAGATTCTTCCTATTGGGTTAGAATTTTAACATTTTCTGTGATTTTAAATATCACTGATGTCAAAGGATAGCTACACAAAGTATCTTTAAGAGCATCTAACTTGAGAGAAAATATAATTAGTGTTGAAATCAGTATTGTCATACTTTAGAGAAAATGATGTGCATGTTTCTTATGGAAAGTCTCCAAAGTGATACTCTACACTAAGCAAACTAAAAAGGACATGAAGTTCAACGCAGCAAACTGCAGTTAAACTGTTTTATAAAAGCATTATCTCTCCCATGAAGAACATAATGTCGACTGCTAATGATGGCAGTTAAAAACATATATCCTTCAAATAGTGCTATCAGCCACCCAAAAAGAACAGAATACAGAACACATGTATCAAAAAACACGAAATTTGACATAAGTTGCAGTTTTCTTCACTCTAGCAAATATTAAGGTTTTTATTTTGAGTTTGTAAGCACGATTTCATGATGTGATTGTGGATGTCTGAATGTGTGTTAAGAACAACACCCAGTAAATGAGAAGCTGGTGTCAGGAAAAACTAACAATTCAGCATTTTCATACATTTTTGTTACCAAAGCTATTTTTTTTTTTTTTTTACTGAGTCACTACTGATTACCCTATTATTTAAAACATATACAATATTTTAACTCTTTTCTTCCTTGAAATTTTTTATCTTAAATTTGTAGTCAGGGAGGAGCCAAGATGGCCAAATAGGAACAGTTCCGGTCTACAGCTCCCAGCATGAGCGACGCAGAAGACGGGTGATTTCTGCATTTCCATCTGAGGTACCGGGTTCATCTCACTAGGGAGTGCCAGACAGTGGGCGCAGGTCAGTGGGTGGCACGCACCATGCGCGAGCCGAAGAAGGGCGAGGCATTGCCTCACTCGGGAAGCGCAAGGGGTCAGGGAGTTCCCTTTCCTAGTCAAAGAAAGGGGTGACAGATGGCACCTGGAAAATCAGGTCACTCCCACCCGAATGCTGTGCTTTTCCGACGGGCTTAAAAAATGGCGCACCAGGAGATTATATCCCGCACCTGGCTCAGAGGGTCCTACGCCCACGGAGTCTCGCTGATTGCTAGCACAGCAGTCTGAGATCAAACTGCAAGGCAGCAGCGAGGCTGGGGGAGGGGCGCCCACCATTGCCCAGGCTTGCTTAGGTAAACAAAGCAGCCAGGAAGCTCAAACTGGGTGGAGCCCACCACAGCTCAAGGAGGCCTGCCTGCCTCTGTAGGCTCCACCTCTGGGGGCAGGGCACAGACAAACAAAAACAGCAGTAACCTCTGCAGACTTAAATGTCCCTGTCTGACAGCTTTGAAGAGAGCAGTGGTTCTCCCAGCACGCAGCTGGAGATCTGAGAACGGGCAGACTGCCTCCTCAAGTGGGTCCCTGACCCCTGACCCCCGAGCAGCCTAACTGGGAGGCACCCCCCAGCAGGGGCAGACTGACACCTCACACGGCCAGGTACTCCAACAGACCTGCAGCTGAGGGTCCTGTCTGTTAGAAGGAAAACTAACAAACAGAAAGGACATCCACACCAAAAACCCATCTGTACATCACCATCATCAAAGACCAAAAGTAGATAAAACCACAAAGATGGGGAAAAAACAGATCAGAAAAACTGGAAACTCTAAAAAGCAGAGCGCCTCTCCTCCTCCAAAGGAACGCAGTTCCTCACCAGCAGCGGAACAAAGCTGGACAGAGAATGACTTTGACGAGCTGAGAGAAGAAGGCTTCAGACGATCAAATTACCCCAAGCTATGGGAGGATATTCAAACCAAAGGCAAAGAAGTTGAAAACTTTGAAAACAATTTAGAAGAATGTATAACTAGAATAACCAATACAGAGAAGTGCTTAAAGGAGCTGATGGAGCTGGAAACCAAGGCTCGAGAACTACGTGAAGAATGCAGAAGCCTCAGGAGCCGATGCAATCAAATGGAAGAAAGGGTATCAGCGATGGAAGATGAAATGAATGAAATGAAGCAAGAAGGGAAGGTTAGAGAAAAAAGAATAAAAAGAAACGAGCAAAGCCTCCAAGAAATACGGGACTATGTGAAAAGACCAAATCTACGTCTGATTGGTGTACCTGAAAGTGACGAGGAGAATGGAACCAAGTTGGAAAACACTCTGCAGGATATTATCCAGGAGAACTTCCCCAATCTAGCAAGGCAGGCCAACATTCAGATTCATGAAATACAGCGAACGCCACAAAGATACTCCTCGAGAAGAGCAACTCCAAGACACATAATTGTCAGATTCACCAAAGTTGAAATGAAGGAAAAAATGTTAAGTGCAGCCAGAGAGAAAGGTTCGGTTACCCTCAAAGGGAGGCCCATCAGACTAACACCTGATCTCTTGGCAGAAACTCTACAAGCCAGAAGAGAGTGGGGGCCAATATTCAACATTCTTAAAGAAAAGAATTTTCAACCCAGAATTTCATATCCAGCCAAACTAAGCTTCATAAGTGAAGGAGAAATAAAATACTTTACAGACAAGCAAATGCTGAGAGATTTTGTCACCACCAGAGCTCCTGAAGGAAGCACTAAACATGGAAAGGCACAACTGGTACCAGCCACTGCAAAATCATGCCAAAATGTAAAGACCATCAAGACTAGGAAGAGACTGCATCAACTAACGAGCAAAATAACCAGCTAACATCATAATGACAGATCAAATTCACACATAACAATATTAACTTTAAATGTAAATGGACTAAATGCTCCAATTAAAAGACACAGACTGGCAAATTGGATAAAGAGTCAAGACCCATCAGTGTGCTGTATTCAGGAAACCCATCTCACGTGCAGAGACACACATAGGCTCAAAATAAAAGGATGGAGGAAGATCTACCAAGCAAATGGAAAACAAAAAAAGGCAGGGGTTGCAATCCTAGTCTCTGATAAAACAGACTTTAACCCAACAAAGATCAAAAGAGAAAAGAAGGCCATTACATAATGGTAAAGGGATCAATTCAACAAGAAGAGCTAACTATCCTAAATATATATGCACCCAACACAGAAGCACCCAGATTCATAAAGCAAGTCCTGAGTGACCTGCAAAGAGACTTAGACTCCCACACATTAATAATGGGAGACTTTAACACCCCACTGTCAACATTAGACAGATCAACGAGAGAGAAAGTCAAAAAGGATACCCAGGAATTGAACTTAGCTCTGCAGCAAGCGGACCTAATAGACATCTACAGAACTCTCCACCCCAAATCAACAGAATGTAAATTTTTTTCAGCACCACACCACACCTATTCCAAAATTGACCACATACTTGGAAGTAAAGCTCTCCTCAGTAAATGTAAAAGAACAGAAATTATAACAAACTATCTCTCAGATCACAGTGCAATCAAGCTAGAACTCAGGATTAAGAATCTCACTGAAAACCGCTCAACTACATGGAAACTGAACAACCTGCTCCTGAATGACTACTGGGTACATAACGAAATGAAGGCAGAAATAAAGATGTTCTTTGAAACCAACGAGAACCAAGACACAACATACCAGAATCTCTGGGATGCATTCAAAGCAGTGTGTAGAGGGAAATTTATAGCACTAAATGCCCACAAGAGAAAGCAGGAAAGATCCAAATTTGACACCCTAACATCACAATTAAAAGAACTAGAAAAGCAAGAGCAAACACATTCAAAAGCTATCAGAAGGCAAGAAATAACTAAAATCAGAGCAGAACTGAAGGAAATGGAGACAGAAAAAACCCTTCAAAAAATTAATGAATCCAGGAGCTGGTTTTTTGAAAGGATCAACAAAATTGATAGACCACTAGCAAGATTAATAAAGAAAAAAAGAGAGAAGAATCAAATAGATGCAATAAAAAATGATAAAGGGGATATCACCACCGATCCCACAGAAATACAAACTACCATCAGAGAATGTTACAAACACCTCTACGCAAATAAACTAGAAAATCTAGAAGAAATGGATAAATTCCTCAACACATACACCCTCCCAAGACTAAACCAGGAAGAAGTTGAATCTCTGAATAGACCAATAACAGGAGCTGAAATTGTGGCAATAATCAATAGCTTACCAACCAAAAAGAGTCCAGGTCCAGATGGATTCACAGCCGAATTCTACCAGAGGTACAAGGAGGAACTGGTACCATTCCTTCTGAAACTATTCCAATCAATAGAAAAAGAGGGAATCCTCCCTAACTCATTTTATGAGGCCAGCATCATCCTGATACCAAAGCAGGGAAGAGACACAACCAAAAAAGAGAATTTTAGACCAATATCCTTGATGAACATTGATGCAAAAATCCTCAATAAAATACTGAAAAACCGAATCCAGCAGCACATCAAAAAGCTTATCCACCAGGATCAAGTGGGCTTCATCCCTGGGATTCAAGGCTGGTTCAATATACACAAATCAATAAATGTAATCCAGCATATAAACAGAACCAAAGACAAAAACCACATGATTATCTCAATAGATGCAGAAAAGGCCTTTGACAAAATTCGACAACCTTCATGCTAAAAACTCTCAATAAATTAGGTATTGATGGGACGTATCTCAAAATAATAAGAGCTATCTATGACAAACCCACAGCCAATATCATACTGAATGGGCAAAAACTGGAAGCATTCCCTTTGAAAACTGGCACAAGACAGGGATGCCCTCTCTCACCACTCCTATTCAACACAGTGTTGGACGTTCTGGCCAGGGCAATTAGGCAGGAGAAGGAAATAAAGGGTATTCAATTAGGAAAAGAGGAAGTCAAATTGTTCCTGTTTGCAGATGACATGATTGTATATCTAGAAACCCCACTGGCTCAGCCCAAAATCTCCTTAAGCTGATAAGCAACTTCAGCAAAGTCTCAGGATACAAAATCAATGTACAAAAATCACAAGCATTCTTATACACCAATAACAGACAAACAGAGAGCCAAATCATGAGTGAACTCCCATTCACAATTGCTTCAAAGCGAATAAAATACTTAGGAATCCAGCTTACAAGGGACGTGAAGGACCTCTTCAAGGAGAACTACAAACCACTGCTCAAGGAAATAAAAGAGGATACAAACAAATGGAAGAACATTCCATGCTCATGGGTAGGAAGACTCAATATCATGAAAATGGCCATACTGCCCAAGGTAATTTATAGATCCAATGCCATCCCCAGCAAGCTACCAATGACTTTCTTCACAGAATTGGAAAAAGCTACTTTAAAGTTCATATGGAACCAAAAAAGAGCCCACATCACCAAGTCAATCCTAAGCCAAAAGAACAAAGCTGGAGGCATCACGCTACCTAACTTCAAACTATACTACAAGGCTACAGTAACCAAAACAGCATGGTACTGGTACCAAAACAGAGATATAGATCAATGGAACAGAACAGAGCCCTCAGAAATAACGCCACATATCTACAACTATCTGATCTTTGACAAACCTGAGAAAAACAAGCAATGGGGAAAGGATTCCCTATTTAATAAATGGTGCTGGGAAAACTGGCTAGCCATATGTAGAAAGCTGAAACTGGATCCCTTCCTTACACCTTATACAAAAATTAATTCAAGATGGATTAAAGACTTAAACGTTAGACCTAAAACCATAAAAACCCTAGAAGAAAACCTAGGCATTACCATTCAGGACATACTCATGGGCAAGGACTTCATGTCTAAAACACTAAAAGCAATGGCAACAAAAGCCAAAATTGACAGATGGGATCTAATTAAACTAAAGAGCTTCTGCACAGCAAAAGAAACTACCATCAGAGTGAACAGGCAACCTACAAAATGGGAGAAAATTTTCGCAACCTACTCATCTGACAAAGGGCTAATATCCAGAATCTACAATGAACTCAAACAAATTTACAAGAAAAAAACAAACAACCCCATCAAAAAGTGGGCAAAGGATATGAACAGACACTTCTCAAAAGAAGACATTTATGCAGCCAAAAGACACATGAAGAAATGCTCATCATCACTGGCCATCAGAGAAATGCAAATCAAAACCACAATGAGATACCATCTCACACCAGTTAGAACGGCAATCATTAAAAAGTCAGGAAACAACAGGTGCTGGAGAGGATGTGGAGAAACAGGAACACTTTTACACTGTTGGTGGGACTGTAAACTAGTTCAACCATTGTGGAAGTCAGTGTGGCGATTCCTCAGGGATCTAGAACTAGAAATACCATTTGACCCAGCCATCCCATTACTGGGTATATACCCAAAGGACTATAAATCATGCTGCTATAAAGACACATGCACACGTATGTTTATTGCGGCATTATTCACAATAGTAAAGACTTGGAACCAACCCAAATGTCCAACAATGATAGACTGGATTAAGAATATGTGGCATACATACACCATGGAATACTATGCAGCCATAAAAAATGATGAGTTCATGTCCTTTGTAGGGACATGGATGAAATTGGAAATCATCACTCTCAGTAAACTATCACAAGGACAAAAAACCAAAAACCATATATTCTCACTCATAGGTGGGAATTGAACAATGAGAACACATGGACACAGGAAGGGGAACATCACACTCTGGGGACTGTTGTGGGGTGGGGGGAGGGGGGAGGGATGGCATTGGGAGATATACCTAATGCTAGATGACGAGTTAGTGGGTGCAGTGCACCAGCATGGCACACGTATACATATATAACTAACCAGCACATTGCGCACATGTGCCCTAAAACCTAAAGTATAATAATAATAAATCAATTTAAAAAAAAATTTGTAGTCAGACTTTTTTTCTAGGCACCAGGGTGAAATTAATAAATACTTTATTGACAAATATTAAATATTAAAAAAAATCCTAGATTATTTAAATACTTAATATGGCGGGGAGTATCTTTTAAATGCTTAAAAATTAAAAATGGGACATTTCTAATATGTTCTTTTTTCAGTTTTGAACATGGCTAAAACTATAGCATGATTCAGAAAGTATGTCAATTTCATATAGGCTCTTATAATGTCCTTATAATATGAGAACATTGAATGGGAAATTATATCGCATGAACATTTTTAGAATCTGGATACCTTTTCAAATTAACCTCACTCACAATATCCAAATGTTAAGTAAACACATCAAATAACATATCTTCATAATGACTGAATAAATGGGTTACCTAGCATACATTAATTGTGTTAAGTTTAGTAAGAGTTCTTGCACGTTACTAGATGACCTGTAGAAAACTTGTTTTTTTATTTTTTTATACAACTATTGTTAGACACGTACTTGTTATTTGAGGAAAAAAAGAAAGATTAAGTGAAGAAAGGGAAGAAAACGGCAGGATAGAAATAACCCAAAGGGATTATTTTAGTTTTAGCAATATTTTCAGAATAAAATGAAAGTTGGGTTGGTTTTGCAAAAGATAATTCCAATTTCAAAGTAAATGTTTCTTTTAGAAATGGTAAATCCTACCTGGGAGAAGCTAATAAAAGTGATATATCCTAAATCTAGGCAGTAGAAATGAATAATCACAGCCAAGTCCCACTCTTTATATTTCTGTGAGGTCTGTGAGGTTATTGTGTGTGTATGTGTGTATGTGTGTGTGTGTGTGTGTGTGTATATATATAGTGTGTGTGTGTATGTATATAGTATATGTGTGTGTATATATCTAGTGTGTGTATATATAGTATATATAGCATATACATATAGTGTGTGTATATACTATATATATGCACGTATATACATACTATATATACACACACATATTATATATACACTATATACAGACACACATATATATAATTTCATAGCTTGATAAACCAAACCAAACATGTAAAGCAAAACAAAATAAGAAAACAACAGTAACTTCTCTTCTGCTGTTAATCTCATCTCCACTAAAGTTTTCACAAGAAGCTCTTTCTAAAATTGTTACTTAGATGTTGTATGACATAACTAATTAAGTAAGCATAATCATAAAGGCTTTAAGGCAATAGGAGTTATGTAGATCATTATGGTTTTAGAAAGGAGAAGAATTTAATAATATAGTGTTCCTGTGCAGCGGAGTCTGGAAGGGCTGGTTATTATCAAAATGAGGCATCATGAAAGCTGAAGGCTGAGGAAAATTGCTTGTGTTTGGAGTGAGCAGGGCTGTGTATCTATGTATGAAAATAAGAAAACAAGATGGGTCCTAATATACAGTTACCTATAAAAAGACACCAGAAACAAAAGCCATTAAATTTGAAAAGTTTCATTATGAATACTTCTTTATAGAACATTACAAGAATTCATATTAGCTTTTGTCTTTGATGAACATTTTACTATCCCTATAGTCTTAAATTCCTGATTTGGTGTCTCCATGTGGATGAGTCACAGACTTGGCAAATATATGGTGTCAAAAAGATCTAATTATCTCAGCCTATTAGTCAAATCTCTTTCAGTATTGCAGGCTTTTTCATGAAATTATTTTGTCTCTTTTTTCTCCGTCTATCTGTGCATATATTTAACTCTAGCCCCTGTATTCTTTCTTCACATTCATTATGTACATCACATTTCTTCTGTTAAACAGATAACCATTGCTTTATTTTTTATGTACAGCATTTGCCCCATAATTATTTCATTTATTTCATGAACATTTTGAGTACTTACCCTGGGCTATGCAAGATATTGTGTGCTTGGAGTATGATAATGAAAAAAATATAGTCCCTGAACTACAGAGAAAATGTTTGTACTGGATTAAGTGGTTTATATTGGCAAAGTACTTTTCAGTTTGCTTGTTTGTTTGTTAGTTTCCATTATTATTTTCAAATTTCATTCTTATTTCTCTATAATCTGGTGTATTGCATCAGTTTCCTCGTACATATTTCACCTAATTAACCTCAAATGTTATAATAACTTAAGTCATGTCACTTTTCTACCAAATAATTCTTTATAGATCTTTAGTAACTACGTTTCAGACAAAATATTCTACTGATTGTTTTTTATCAGAACTTTTATTTTTTATCTCTAAGTCTTTTCTTGGGTTATTTCTTGCATAGTCAATAGCTATTTACCATAACAGTAAATACAATTGTAGAAATAACAAAATATTTATTTAATATTCAGTACAGATGGCTCTAATTCTGTTTAATTTTAGATTTTTAATTTTACTCTTCTTATAGTTCTACTGTTTTATTTTTACTACCAATTTATTAAAATTACCTTTCAAATTATCATATTTCACTGAAATATATTAAACATTAGGATGATAATATTGTGATTATGCACACACACACACAGTCACACATGCATTTAATTCCTAGTGCTCAATGAGGTTGATTGACATAAATTAAGCAAAATGCAGTCTACCAGTTATTTGTGATTTATACTGCATTGGGCAGGTGTTGTTTAATACAAATTTTATAACCCCACTTTATTTAACAACTGTTTTTCATTATTTTTACAAAATTGTCCATAATCATTTATCTAAATCCACGTATACAATAGCTCTTATACATGATGGCTTTTTTTTTTTCTTATGGAGAGCATGAAAATCTGACAAAGTGGAGAAATTATTTCTTTTTCATTTAGTTCTAAGTTTTGTTTATTGGAAGATTATCATAAAATATTCTTCCTCAGATATAAGTGACAGCACTAAGTGTTGGAACTCCTTGAGCATTGGAGAACTAGCTCAAAAGCCATCAACCTTTTCTATAAATTGTCTCAAGGTATCCTCAATAAGCAGTGAATTTTCCAACACCTGAAAGGTAGTATACTTTATTTTTATGTCAATTGCATAATTGCCTTAAGCTTTAATTCAGGTATCATATCCTTCAAGAGACCTTTGGCAAGTTTGGTTGAATGACTACCCCTTCTGTTTTTTAGAACTGAGTGTCAAATGCTAGCAAAAACTCAAGGCCTTAAATGGAAAATATCTGTTAATGTGTACACCTCTCTCATAGATGTACTCATTTGGAAGATGGTTTTATTCAACTAATTATTCCCTACACGTATCAAATAATTTGGCACAGAGTAGATGATAAATGAATATTTCTACTTAAGTGACCCTTTAATTACATTCTATGTAATTCCTGACTTCCAAATCTGAATTAGGTTAAGAAAACATCTTAAAAAGCACTTATACTGCCTCATATTTTTAGCCCAGCAGTATAGTACATATAATATGTATAATATTAAAAGGATTTATGCAGTTGTTTATTTTTTTTACACTAGAATGTGAACTACTTAAGATAAGAGATTGTTTCTTCTTTTAAATTTTAATGTACCTAGAACATATTAGGACCAAACTAATTTTTTTTTTTTTTTTTTTTTTTTTTTTTGAGACTGAATCTCACTCACTCTATCACTCAGGCTGGAGTGCAGTGGAGTGGCATGAACTCAGCTCACTACAACCTCCGCCACCCAGGTTCAAGCATTTCCTCTGCCTCAGCCTCCTGAGTAGCTGGGATTACAGGCACCCGCCACCACACCCAGCTAATCTTTGTAGTTTTAGTAGAGACGGGGTTTCACCATGTTGGCCAGACTGGTCTCGAACTCCTGACCTCAAGTGTGAAGACAGGAATGCAGTGTAGGCACTTTTAGCACAATGCTATATTCATTTTTGTTCTCCATTTAAAACATGAGAACAACAATCTACAATTAATTTATCAATTATTGTGATTATGTCATCCCATACATGTAAAATAATATCCAAAATTAAGCTTTTCAGGTAGATTCCAGGAATTGAAAAGTTAAGGGAACTAAATGTCTGAACTAAAAGTGGTAAAGATTTACACTGAAGAAGAGAGAAAAATAATGGAGCAAAAGGAGGAATCCTGACATAGAACAAACAACAACAATAATAAAATTCTACATCATGTATCTATCATTCTTCTTAAGTAGTATTATTATTTATAATGCTACACATAATTTGTGCCGGTCATTTGTTACACTTTACTCATAAAAGGTGAATATCATTAATATCCTTAAGCTCACATCTCTTCCTTGATATATTCACAAAATTAAAGCTCAAATCCTTTTGTTTCAAAACAGGTGGAATTTGAGTCAATTTAGCCACTTGGCAACACTAAGCCAACCGCATGTAAGGACCAACATGCCTTATAATACATAGGCACATATCTACTTGAATACATATACTACTTGTATTGAATATTGACTATGATCAGTTTCTGGGAGCTTTTTTGTAAAGTTTATAAAATATCGACATTAGTTTTATAATGTATTTCCTTCCTATGTCCAAAAATATCTGAATCCATTCAGTGATAATTTTTGTGTCTTCCAATTTCATAAAACAGCAACATAAAATGAAACATTGTTATCTTTATCTTGGAAAGAGAAAGACAATTTAGAGTGAATGTACTTGGAAAATTTGGGGAATTAGGACTGTCTTTCTAAAATGGCCCTATGTCTGGCAACAACTCCATAAACTTGTAATTTTGTGTCAATGTTGTAGCTTCTTGACCTTTAAATTCCAACATTAGCACATGTGGGTCAATACATCTTTGTAATGTCCTCAATTAAAGTTGCTATGTCCTTGTTATGCCTACAAGAGAACCGCCATAAACAGTTTGCTGTAAAAGCAGCCTAAGTGAATGGAAGCCTTTTGCCTTGCACATATCATGGTCATCTTCTGTGCCAGATGTTTTTGGAAGTCAGTCTGATGACTTGAACCAAGTTAGAAACAATATAACCCTATACAGAGATGCAAATATGATGAGATTCCAGAATATTGGCTTCCCCAAAGTACATAGTACAGTGAAATTCTATTAAGCTTTTCACAGAATTAGCAGTAAATAAATATGAAATCATCGTAATAATAATATGGTCATTTTTAAGATGATAAACTCAAACTTACTTTTGAGGAGTCTTTTCATTCAACAAGCATACCATAATTCTAACTGACAAGCAATGTAGTAGGTTAGTGGGGACAAAGATGAATAAGCCAGTATCACGACTTTAAGAAATTAATGGAATCCTGAAATAACCATTGTAAAAGCCCAGCATCATAACACAATATGATATAGGATGTATAGGCATTTTTTGAAGTTACTGTGGGATCCCTGAGGAAGAAAGGATTTTGTAAGTTTGTGGAAGTCCAGATTTTCACAGAGTGAACGACCAAGAAGAGACAAACACAAATAAGGTTTTGAGGATCTCAGGATGGACCGGGTGTGAAGAGAATATATAAGGAAAAAGTTTATTTGGGAATATTATATGTCCTTTAGAAACTGCAAATGGTATTGAGGGTGGTGAAAAAGTGCAGAACATTAGGCTGGAAAGACGCAATGGAATGTGCATGGTTTTGATGTTGATCTGCTACAGAATATACTATAACATCATTAAATTGCACAGAAAATTATCTTAGATAAGTCAACTGGTAGCTTCAACGTTCGTTTTTTCCCACGCATCATTATTATATTCATCAGATCTGCTCAAACTCATGTTTTATTACTCTTTTTTTCCTGGTTAAACTTGTTTCTGCTTTTAGAATTACTACAAATACTTTTTGTTTTTCTCCTAATAATTTTGCAAGAAATGTAGAAATTTTGGAAAACATCTGAGATATTATTAATATCAAATAATAGATTTCTGGCAAAACTGGTGCTGTGTGTTGACGAATTCAAATTTCAATGACTAAAACAATATGTGACTGGGAGGGTTGTAAATGCTTCTAAGTCAGAAAATAAGTTAATACGAACTATCTCAGAAAACCAAGTTATAATCACCTGAAAAAAGCAAGAACATAATTACGACTACTTTAGTCATGTAATAATATTACACATAGGAAAGCAAAGGGCATGTTAAAAAGCAAATAGAGACAAGATTTGCACTTTAAACCGTTTGATTGTACTCAAGCAAATCAAATCCCATTTAAAGTTTTTTAATTATAACGAGAAGATTAATGTTGGTTTACTTTTTAAATATGACATTACACGATAAAATTACATCACACGTTTTGATTTTTTCTCAAATTCTTTGATGTCTAGAATATGGTTCACTTTGTTGTAAAAATAGAAAGACATCCTTGCCTGGTGTCATCTGCTGAGTATTGGGATGCTTCCTCATTTATAAGCAGCTGTGAAAATTCAAACTACAAGGATTTGATTCAAGAGAAAAACTGCCTGATGATCAATCTTATACATATTGAAGTAGTTTCTTGAAATATAACTACAATTATTCCTTGCTTAATTATGAGAATACATTCTGAGAAATGCATTGTGAGGCGATTTTGTCATTGTGTGAACATCACAGAAGGTACTTACACAAATCTAGATGTTACAACCTACTATTTTCCCTAAGGTATGTGGTCTAGCCTATTGCTCCTACACTACAAACCCATACAGCATGTTACTATAGTGAGTACTGCAGGAGATTGTAACAAAAGGATAAGTATTTTTGTATCTGAACGTATCTAAACAGATAAAAGAGACAGTAAAAATGTAGTATAAAGATTTTTTTTTTAAATACAACTGATAGGACACTTTCCATGAATGAATTTTGCAGAAACGGAAGTTGCTCTCGGTGAGCAGGAAGTGACTGTGAAGGTCTCGGACATTACTGTACCAGTACTGTATGCTTTATAAACACTGTACGCTCAGGCTACACTAAATTTAGTGAAACTTTTTATTTCTTCAATAATAAATTAAACATGGCTTATTATAACATTTTTTTACCTTACAAACTTTTTAACATCTTTAAATTTTTCTACTCTTTTTTAAATAACAATTTAAAACATGAACATATTTTATGTCTGTATGAGATACTTTTCAATTTTTTTCTTATTCTGTAAGATTTTTCCTTTCTTAAATAATTTTAACTTTTTAAACTTTTTTTGTTGAAACCTAAGACACATAGCCATACATTAGCCTAAGCCTACACAGTGTCAAGATCATCAATTTCACTGTCTTCCACCTTCATATCTTTTCCCACTGGAAGGTCTTCACTGGTGATAACATGCATGGAACTGTGATCCGATGAAAACAATGGTATCTTCTGGGATACCTCCTGAAGGACCTACCTGAGGTTGTTTTATAGTTATCATGTTTTATAAGTAGAAGAAGAAAACAAATAATAATAAAGTTACAGTATGGTAAATTATAGGTGATAGAAAATGTTCATCTCCATTATAATCTTATGGAGTTACTGTTAAATATCTGTCCATCATTGACCAAAATGTCATTATGCAGTGCATGAGTTATAGACTTGCCAATGTGGTATCTTCATCAGTAAAATCAACAGTACAATTACATGTTCATTGGTCAGATTAGGAAGGATTTTATCCACGATGGTTTCAATGTTTTTGTTTTCTTCTAAATTCATTTCTAAACTTAATTGTCAATGCAACAATGTTGGGAGGGTGAGCCTAATGGGAGGTGTTTAGGTCATGAGGGGTCTGCCTTCATGAATGAATCAATGCTGCTATGAATAGAGCCTGCAGGAGGGGCTTGCCCTTTAGGGTCTTCTGTCATGTGAAGAACAGTGTTTCTCTTCTCCAGGGAATGCAGCATTCAGGATGCCATCTTGGAAGTAGAGAGATGGCCCTCACCAGACACCAGACTGGCTGGCACCTTGATCTTGAACTTCCCGGCTTCCAGAACTGTGAGATATGTTTCTTTATAAATTATCTAGTCTGTGGTATTCTGTCATAGATGCAAAATCAGACTAAGCAGTATCTGTACAACCAATGTTAAATTATAAGGTTATTGGGGTTTTCCCAGAATTCTTAGGAACAATCCCAAATTATAAAGTTAATAGAAGTATACAGAGTGATCCCTTTTCCAGAGTGTAGAAAATATATTAGCAAGAGCTTTGACTTTTACCAACACAAGCTTAAGTAACATTAATTGATTGACTGTAAAATAATAATGCACCAAACTCAGTGCTTTGTTCAAAATTATCTGAGAATATAATTGTTAAAATATTGCACAGCACACTTAAAAGTTATCTCTGGTAATAAGAAAAATGTGAAGAATCTTCTTTATGTTTTCTTCCTTGACTAAAAGAAATGATGTTAATTCATTATTTACTGTTTCCCATGGCCTATTTTTACTTTTAAGGCCTTTTTTTGTGTTATAATTTAACATGTCATTATGTATATCACTGAAAATAATTAACTGCCATACACACTACTGCGTTTTTCGACAATACTATAAGCATAAAACTGTTTAAGACATTAGTTTGTGCTCATGAGTTTCTAACTCAATGATAGGATATGCTATATGGTAGGAAATGTGTTTGAAAATACAGTAAACCTTTGTCTCTACTTTTTAAGGATTATTAGGGATGCCATGCCAACAGCTTTCTTATGTGTGATTACATGAGCCTATTGTTAGTAGACAATTATAAACTACTTAAATATGAATTATAAATGATAATGGTAGTTTTTACTTCTCAATAACTAAAACTAAAATTTCTTCATTTTCAAAAATCAATATCAAGGTAACTTGACTGAAAAGATCACCCATTTATTAACACTTGAGTAGTGTCCAAAACAGTTCTACAATTGATTTGCCAGCAATGACTTCCCAAAGTAATCTGATTGAATTGAAAGAGAAAAGAATTAAAATGAATGAAGGAAGAGGGGAACTATCTGTGTTTAATCTCCAGTTTCATCAGAAATCGATTAACTAGCTGACTTTGGGTCCAAAAGAATTAATTATACTCAGTCTTTAGTATAATTAACAACACTATAGCTATCTCCCAAAATATTCATTAAACAGTCAGGAACAATATGAAATTCAAATTAAAATTGGAAAAGAGATTAAATAGAAGTAGTCATCTCTAAAAAGAATCATGCTACATCTGAGATGAAATCATTTGAGCAATACAAAATATGGAAATACATTTTGTGTTACATTTAATTATCATTAATTCCAGCACTGCAAGCTGGCAGCTATTTTAGGCTCATTACAACGACTAAAATGGGCTAGAATGTTAATATGAATCTATCCTCATTGGAATAATGGGAATATGTGAATATGCTTCAAAGTTAAAGAAAGTTTAAGAGTCAAGTTGAGTTTCAGTTAGTTTCATAAATTTTTAATTAGGGATACGATACACATTATACATAAACTGCTGATAATATATTGATAACAATATAATAAACAAAAAATGTCCAGTGACATTTTCTTTCTAATGAAATTTTAAAATATATACCCTATTTTGCAGTTTCTTAAAAGCAATTTTTGTTTTTGTGTTTTAGTGAATTTAAACACAAACTTTAAACACACTATTTAAACACAAAATTTAAACGCATAGTGTTTACTGACTAATCACTAAAACTTAACATAGTGTTTAGTGACTAATCACCAAACATAGTGTTTAATCATTAAACATAGTGTTTAGTGACTATGAGTCATAGTATGAAATGCCTCATAGGAGGGAATGCCTATTGTTTTGTTTGAAGTAAGTAAGCACCCAAACTTGTGGGGATATACTGTTAGAATATCTTATAAAACTACAAGTTTTTATTATATTTGGGACTTCCTGTTCCTGGTTTTTCTATTTGTCTGGCACACTATTTCTTCAGATGATTATTTAAGCAGAAGGATTTGAGGCCTCCATATACATGACATCAGATGTACATTAAGTACCAGGATATTTCATTCATAGCCAGAGCTCATTAAAATAGTTTGTAGTTAAAATGAAAAATTTTGATGTGTAAAAAATACTAGTTTAACATATTTTGAAAATTGATACATGCTTAACTCTGTTACCGGGGATTGGGTTTCACATGTTGAAGGTTTTAGTATGGTACTGACTATTCAATTCATTATGGGGATGTGTTGTAATAATTTTCTAACAGCAAAAATTTTAAAATGTCCTTATTTCACTTTCACAAAAAATTAAACCAACCTCTTCTTAAAGGCATAACCAAAGTCATTTTTGCAGTTTTGAAAGTTGCAGTTTTCAAATATATAAATACTTGAAATATATATATACATATATGTACATATATACTTCAAATATATATATACACACACACATATATACAAACATTTGTATAGACATATGTATATACAAATATTTATATAGTACATACATTCACATATGCATCTATGTATTTATGTTAGTTTTAATGCATATAACTTGTATGAATGCTATAATAACCTTTTTAAAATGTCCATTATCTTTATTTTTAAATTTAGTATAGTTATAAAGGATACACAAGGAATTACATTTTTAGAAACTGGAAGGACAAAAATCCTAAAATAATAGTTTTTGACTACACAGAAAACTGGAATCAGACTTAGAAATGATTACTGATATGAAGCAATTGGTTCACATAATTGGTAGTATATGGACAGGGCAAAACCATCATTTCTCCAAGTGGACATGTGGAAAGAGGAATAAAAAATAAAAACACACTTTGATGGCCCTTGGATCCATGTGTGTTCTAAGCAGTATCAGTGTTTTATGGGGTTTGTAGAGCAAACCTCCAGGCTGCATGTTCTCTTGAGCAAGAAAAGTTTATGCTATTCTTCAGCTCACCAGCAACATATCTTCAGACATAGTTCAAATTGAATTTTAGACAGGCTTAAAGGGGAAATAATAAGACATGAAGTGAACTGGAAAATATTGTTGAAAAATTTAAGAGTTTTAAAATTACAGTAGTAAAGCAAAGTGTAACACATAAAAAACTAGGAGAAAAAGTAGTTCTGAAACACCTAGAAAATATGAGATAAATGTAGGAAGACTCATAATCAGACATACTACCTAGGAAAATATAATTATTGAAGTAAACTGAATACAGTGCACCTTTTATTGCACTTTGCTTTATGGTGCTTCGCTGATATTGTATTTTTTATAAATTTGTTTGTTGCAACTCTGCATTATGCAAGTCTGTCAGTGCCATTTTTGAACACCTCATGTCTCTTTGTCATACTTTAGTAATTCTCATAATATTTCAAGCTTTTAAAATTAGTATTCTATTTGTTATAGTGATCTGTAAAGAGTGATCTTTGATGTTACGATTGTAATTGCTTTGGGGCACCACAAACCACACCCATATAAGACCGCAAACGTAATAAATGTGTGTGTTTTGACTGTTCCATTTATAGGCCATTCTCCCATCTCTCTCCCTCTCCTCGAGACTGCCTATTCCCAGAAATGCAATAATATTGAAATTATTCCAGTGAATAGCCCCACAATGGCCTCTAAGAGTTCAAGTGAATGAAACAGTTTCACATCTCTCACTTCTAATCAAAAGCTAGAAAGGATTATGTTTTGTGGAGAAGGCATATCAAAGGCGGAGAAAGGCCAAACGCTAGGCCTATTTTGCCTATTAACCAAGCCGTGGATGTAAAGGCAAAGTTCTTTGAAAAAAAATGGAAAGTGCTAGTTCAGTGAACAAATGAATGATAAGAGAGAGCCTTATTGCTAATATGGAGAATGTTTTAATGGTATGAATAGAAGATCAAACCAGCTACAATATTTCCTCAAACTGAAACCTAATCCAGAGCAAGGCCCTAACTCTCTTCAATTCTCTGAAGTCTGAGAGAGCTGAAGAAGCTGCAGAAGAAAAGTTCGAAGCTAGCAGAGGTGGGTTTATAAAATTTAAGAAAATAAGCTGTCTCTATAACATAAAAGCTCAAGGTAGAGCAGCAGGTGCTAAAGTAGAAACTGCAAGTTATCCGTAATTCTAGCTACGATCATTGATGAAGGCGGTTACAGTAAACAACGGATTTTTAATGTAAAGATGAAACAACCTTATTTTTGAAGAAGATGCTACCTGGGGCTTTCAAAGCTAGAGAGGAGAAGTCAATGCCTGGATTCAAAGCTTCAAAGTACAGACAGCTTTGCTCTTGTTAGGGGCTAACGCAGCTGGTGACTTAAAGTTGAAACTACTGCTCATTTACCGTTCTGAAAATCCTAGGACCCTTAAGAATTATGCTAAATCTACTCTGCATGTGCTCTGTAAATGGAACAACAAAGCACGGATGATAGCACATCTGTGTACAGAGTGGCTTACTGAATAATAAGCCCACTGTTGAGACCTACTTCTCAGAAAAATGATTCCTTTCAACATATTACTGCCCAATGACCATGCTCCTGGTTACCCAAGTTCTGATGAGGATGTACAAGGGAATTAATGTTTGTATGCCTGCCAACACAACATCCATTCTGAATACCAGGGACCAAGGAGTATTTTAAATTTCACAAGTTATTAATAATTATATATGTAATTAATAATTATAATTATTACATAGTATATAATTAATTAACAATTAATTATATAATTTTTAATAATTATAATTATTCTATTATATAATTAATTAACAATTATATAATTATTAATAATTATAATATATATAAAGAGCTTGTCAATATTCAAAAGGGTCATTTTTTTCACCATGTTGTAGCTTCTAAAATGATCTGCTTCAATCAAACCCAGAATTAGCAAGTGACAGCCACATGAGAATGAACATAATTTTGATGGCATAAAATCAGCGAAAGATACGCTCTGGGGAACAAAAGCAAGTTAACGAGTTTTCCATGATACTATGCAAAGGAACCACTAAGATGATTCAAGCAGTATGAATTTCTAAACACCTTTAAATTCTACAAAGACATGGCATCTCATGAAACTCCTACATAATCATGAAACATCTCTTTCATGATATATTTTGCAAACTCTAAGTTTGACTAAGTCCTTTCTTAGACTTCCAAATTTTGGTGCATAAATAATGCTTGCCTCAAAAGTAATTCATAAGTGAACAAACACGTTTATTTTAATAATTCATAAAAAATATGAAGATTATCATATAAAATGCTGAAAAAAGTTAATAAGTACCAGAACATCAATACAGGCATAATGTATTAGTGTTTGGCTGAATTTTGTAAAATTAATCTGAGTCAAATACTCAAATACAAGAATCAGAACATCAATTTATTATGGTGGGAGAGCAGATATAACAAACTGAAAGAAGAGCAAATAAAAGATATAAGATATTGAAGATCAAAGAAGTAGAAGTAGAAGTTGAAAAAAATCTGCAGCAAACTCTAAAGTTGCTGTATCAACTGATTTTTACCTTTGTAATGTTAGCACACATCTTCTAACAGGAGGAGAGAACAGCAGGAAGCTACTTGCCAGTCCCCAAATGAATGAATCCTGTTGTCAGCACATCACAAATATAATCAGTTTTCGGTGTCAGCATATTTCCTCAGAGTACACTCAATTTCTCATAAACTCAGCATACATTGAGCTGGGCTTCAGAAAACTTTGTGAACATCAAACCACTCATTCCTCTCAGAAAAGACGAAGTAGAAAGAAATTGAAGAGGACACAAAACTAGAAACATATTTCTTTCTCATGAATCAAAATAATTAGTATTGCTAATGTGTCTATGTACACAACATGATCTACAGTTTAAATGCAACCCTTATCAAAATATAAATGACATCTTCAAAGAAATAGAAAAAAATATAAAATTTGTGGAAATCACATGAAAATCTGAATAGACAAAGAATCCTGAGCAAATAGAACAAAGCTGGAGGCATCACACCACCTGATTTCAAATTATACTGCAAAGCTGCAATAACCAAAAAACATAATGTTGACATGCAACAACAACAACAACAATGGAATAGAATAGAGAAACCAGAAATACATCCACACACTTATACCCAATTCATTTTCAAAACAGGCATCAAAATTAAACACTGCAGAAAGTGAGGTCTCTTTTAAATGGTGCTGGGAAATCTGGATATCCACATGCAGAAGAATAAAACTAGATCCCCATCTTTTAACATATACAAATATCAACTCAAAACGAATTAAAGACTTAAATGTAAAACCTGAAATTATGAAACTCCTAGAAGAAAACATTGGGGAAACACTACAGGACACTGATTAGGGGAAAGATTTTTTGGGTAAGACCACAAATGCTAAGTAAACCAAAAGAAAACTAGACAAATGAGATTGCATTAAGCTTAAAAGCTTCTGCACAACAAAGGAACGATCAACAAACTGAACAAAACATCTACAAAATGGCAGGAAATATTTGCAAATTATCAGACAAGGGATTAATATCTAGGATATATTAGTAATGCAAACAACACAACATCAAAAAAATAAAAACAAATAATCTGATTTATAATGTGGGCAAAATTTCTGAATAGGCATTTCTCAAAAGAAAACATACAAATTCAAACAGGTATTTGAAAAGTTGCTCAACATCATCGATCATCAGAAAAATGCAAATTAAAACCACAATGAGATATCACCTCACCCCAGTTAGAATAGCTGTCATCAAAAAGATAAAAAATACATGCTTACAATATTGTGGATGGGGGAACCCTTATACACTGTTGGTGGCAATGTAAATTAGTACAACGATTATGGAAAGCAGTATGGAGCTTCCTCAAAAAAATTACATTAGGACATCCATATGATCCAGCAATCTCACTGCTGGGTATATTTCCAAGGAAAGAATGTCAGTATGTCAAAGGGACATCTGCACTCCTATGCTTATTGCAGCACTATTCACAAGCCAAGATATATGATCAGTCT